>NW_027256896.1:18427933-18482933 GCF_029215685.1 Pituophis catenifer annectens | reverse complement strand
AAGACAGCAACCCCATTAGTTTACAAAACCAGACCAGCAGAAGAGACAACAAGAGCTTCAAAGTTCTCCAAAACTCATTCTGGAGCCCAACGACAACAGAAAAACGCAGGCCATAGAATGTGCCCGGGATTTTAAAAAAAAAATCCAGGAAAACATAAAAAAGGCAGGAAAAACAAGCCATTAAAAACCAGACATTTCAGCCCTGACATTTAGCTCAAGATAGAATTAAGCTCAAGAGTTGAATAGCGTGTGTCAGCTTCTCAAAATAGGCACCAAAACCAACATTTTTAGTTCTCGCTTCTCTTAAATCTTAAAAGAAAACACATTTCTTTCTTTTCCCTTGCAAATTGGGAAGAAGTATATATATATATATGTACCATCTGCTAGCTGTCTAATTAAAAACAGATTCTTTTTTTTTTCCTCCCTACCCCAGCCAGGGATCTACTGACAATCACTTTATCCCATCCTGGTTCCACATAAACATGGTTTATATGGAACTTGGTTTGTCCTTCATGGATTCAGAAGGATTTTGGAAACATCTGGAGCTGTTTCTCAAGAGAAGACTGGCTCGTCGTTCCCATTTTTTTCCCTTTTTGTTTTAAATGTTGGCGCCCCCCCCTTTTCCAAACAGGGTTGGGGGGTGGCCCCCAGATGGCTAAACAGAAAAGGGAAGAATATGCGAGGGGGGGCAGCCCTAAACCATTTTTACTTAGAATGGGCTACTCAGCCATTTTCTGACCCAGCTCTCTACATTTTACCAGACGCCCCTCGGCCACAATGGACTTCAATCTCACTGGCAGCCGAGGAGGGGTGCAGTTGGGGTTTCCTGGGTTGCCTGCAGGGCTGTTTCGTGGGGAGGGTGGGGGGGGAAGGTAGCTGCAGAAAACGGGCAGGGGAAGGGAAGTCTACCTCTGCAGGCGATGTGGGGAGCAGAATTTCTCCTTAAAGGGGTGGGGTGGATTAAAGGGAAAGGTATTCATTCCCCCGCCCACCTTAAAAGGGGGGATTAATGGGAAAGATTTGCACCTCCCCACACACTTTAAAAGGGGGATTGGAGGGAAAAGTGATTGAAGGGAAAGGGGTGACACTTTAAAAGGGGGGACTAAGAGGAAAGGTATGTACCCCCCACCTTAAAAGGGGGGATTAATGGAAAAGGCTTGCACCCCCACTTTAAAAAGGGGATTGGAAGGAAAAGGATGCCCCCCACTTTAAAAGGGGGGGATTAACAGGAAAGGTACACACCCTCATTTTAAAAAGGGGGATTGAAGGGAAAAGGGTGACCCCCACTTTAAAAGGGGGGATTAGCAGGAAAGGGGTGCACCCCCAGTTTAAAAGAGGGGCTTGAAGGGAAAGGTTTACACCCCCACTTTAAAAAGGGGATTGGAGAGAAAGGGGTGCCCCCCACCTCAAAAGGGGGGCTTGAAGGAAAAGGGGTGTATCCCCTCCTTAAAAAAGGGGGGGTTGAAGGCTGTCCATCCCCCACAGCCCCCCTCCCCGCCCGCCCCCCCCCCAAAAATCCTTCCAGCAGAAGAAGCCCAGCCAGACTCACCCGGGTGGGAATGGAGGTTGAGGCCGGGGGCAGCGAGGTATTTGCCGGGCGGCAGCGGCGTCGCCAAAGGAGCCAAGCGGGCAGCTCCGGCGGCGGCGGCGACGTGGCTCTCCATAGCCAGGCCGGAGAGCAGCGGCGGGGGGACGTGGACGGCGCGGGGAGCCCCCAGGTCTCTTCCATCCATCCTCCGCTGGCCGATGGCCGCCCCCGCCGCCGCCCTCCTCCTCTTCCTCGGGCCGGCCCCAGCCTTAAAGGTGGCGGAGTCCGGAGCGCGCCAGCGGGGATCGGGGATCCATCATCCTGGGGTGCGGAGGAGCCTCTTCCAGCCAAGGAGCCTGAGGAAATGGGTGGGGGGGCGCAAGAGAGGCTTTTTTTTAAAAAAAGAGAAACAGACAGAGAGACAGACAGACAGACACACCCTGGGAAAGGGGGGAAGATGGGGTTTTATTGGGGGGAAGGGCAAAGAGCCCCCTCCCCAAAACCTAGCCTTGCCGGGAGTCCCCTCCCCTTCTCCAGCTGCCCTGGTTTTTTGGGGGGAGGGGGCACTCACTTTTCCTTTCAAGAGATATTCAGAAAGACTGAGCTTAAAATGCAGGCTAAAGAAAGAGGTGGCGGTGGAATAAATTATAAACAAACTGTGTATTCCTGGTTATGTTTATACTTATATCTCTAATCTATTTATCTAATATTTTATTTTTTATTTTAATTTGATTTATATGCCACCCTTCTCCTGAGTCTCCGGAGACTCAGGGCGGCTTACAATGCGTTAATCTAGTATCTATATATCTAATGCATGCTGGACGAAAGAAAGAAATTGATGCCCCGAAGCCCACCGGGGAAACTGAGGCTCCTTGACCCCTCCCCCCCCAGGATCGCCCCTTCCTCTTCAAATGGAAGTCCCGGGAGCTTGCAAGCCGCTCTCGCTTTTCTCAACAACGGCCGTCTTTTTAAACCCAGTTGGAAGTTTTTTACGGACAAAAAGGAGAGAGGGAGGGAAAAAAATCGCTTTTTCTGATTTTTTTTTTTTAAAGGCTGGGAGAGCTTTTGCCTCGTCCCTCCCCCCCACCCCCCCATCCTGGGGTCGCTGCGGCCCCCCCCACAACCCCACCTTGGCGGATATATTTCCCCGCGAAGAGAAGGTGGACGGAGTCTTTACGAGAGGCGCTTTACCGACCGGCTGCAACCCAAACGGCCAAGCAGGGCGGCGAACGAGCCGTTCCTCCCGAAACCCGCATTTAAAAAAAAAAAAAAAACGAGGCTGCCCTTGAACCTCGTTTATGGCGGCTGGGGGGGGGGAGGGAGGCAGCTGTGGAGGAAAATTTAGCCCGCCCGGTTTGATCCCACCCTGTTAGCTTTTAATTATTATTATTATTATTTTAAAAAAGACAATTTAAGTGGATAAGATCGCGCTGCTCCGGGCTTCCTATAACCTCGATTCTTCCTTATATTTTATCTATGTTTCTAACATTCATTCCCCCCCTCCCCCCCCCTTTTTTTTTCTCTATCAAACGTGACTTAACCTCCCCACCCCAGGGGGGAAAAATGTAAAAAGTGTCAAGCTTTAAAAAAATAAAGGTGGGAATAGCTACATATTTAATGTTTAACCTTCTCTGCCTCACAGGCAGATAAAGAGCCAAGATATATATATATATATATATCTTCTTGTGTATTTCTCTTTAGCCAGGTTCTTCCTACTTAAACCAAGATTTTTATGCAGTCCTAGTTCAATGAAATCACAATCCACTAGTTTCTAGGCTTTTTTTTTTCTTTTTCTTTTCTTCAGGCAGCCAGCAAGCACTCTGCTGCCCATTGGGAGGTGGGCATATATCTTTATATATCTATATCTATATCTATATCTATATATCTATATCTATATCTATCTATCTATCTATCTATCTATCTATCTATCTATCTATCTATCTTGCTTTGCAGAACGATTCGGGTGGCTTTGATAATTTAATAGAAAACCATCTTCTCTCTTCTTTTCCCCCTCCCAGCGCCCCCTCACCAAATCCTTTCCCTCCCAACACTATAACTCTGCAGTCTGAGGTAATTCAACTCAGAAGCCCCGCCGTGGACATGAGGACTTGCTGCTTAAGAAATCTAGGCTGGGAAGGGGGAAGGGGAGGGAGAGAGAGAATGAGAACGGGAGAGAGAGAACTAGAAAGAGAGAGAATGAGAAAGAGAAAGGGAGAGAAGGGAATGTGAGCGAAAAGGCAAGAGAGAACTAGAGAGAGAATGAGAAAGAGAGAAAGAAAAGGAGAGAGAGAACTAGAAAGAGAGAGAATGAGAAAGAGAGAGAGAGAGAAGGGAATGTGAGAGAAAAGGTGAGAGAGAAAAGGCGAGAGAGAACTAGAGAGAGAATGAGAAAGAGAGAAAACTAGAGAGAATGAGAACGAGAGAAAGAAAAGGAGAGAGAGAACTGGAAAGAGAGAGAATGAGAAAGAGAGAGAGAGAGAGAAGGTAATGTGAGAGAAAAGGTGAGAGAAAAGGCGAGAGAGAACTAGAGAGAGAATGAGAAAGAGAAAACTAGAGAGAATGAGAACGAGAGAAAGAAAAGGAGAGAGAACTAGAAAGAGAGAGAATGAGAGAGAGAGAGAGAGAGAGAAGGGAATGTGAGAGAAAAGGTGAGAGAGAAAAGACGAGAGAGAACTAGAGAGAATGAGAGAGAAAACTAGAGAGAAAGGGAAAAAAGGGAATGTGAGAGAAAAGGCAAGAGAGAACTAGAGAGAGAATGAGAACGAGAGAAAACCAGAGAGAATGAGAACGAGAGAGAGAAAAGGCGAGAGAGAAAAGGTGAGAGAGAACTAGAGAGAGAATGAGAAAGAGAAAACTAGAATGAGAACGAGAGAGAGAGGAAAAAAGGGAATGTGAGAGAAAAGGCGAGAGAGAAAAGACGAGAACTAGAAAGAGAATGAGAAAGAGAGAAAATTAGAAAGAGAGAAAGAATGAGAACGAGAGAGAGAGAGAGAGAGAGAGAGAAAAGGGAACCAGAAAAAAAGGAGAGAGAAAAGGAATGAAAGAGAACGAGAGAGAGCGAGAAAAGGGAACGAGAAAAGGAGAGAGGGAGAAAGAGGGACCCAGGACACGTATTTTTACCCTAAAAAGGGTACCCAATTCCGCCTGTTTATTCAAGGACGCCGGCTGCAAAACTGGCCAGATTCAGACGTGTGAGTTTATGCCCCGGTGAAGAACGCGCGAAGCCGGCGTGCAATTCTCCAGCTGGGCGTCTCGGAAAGCCGCGGATCTCCCCAGGGCCGCCGGGAGACGGTTTAAGCACCCCTAAACGCTTATGCTTTTTACAAGCGGGGGGGGGGAGAAGCGGTGGGTTCGGTTTCCGCGTCGCCTTTTATTTAAAGGAATCGGCGTCTCGCTTCCCTTCCCTTCCCCTGTGCAAGTATTCCAAAACGCCGGACTGGATCTCTCCCAAAAAAAAAAAAAACACCCGTGGAGAAAGACCGAAGGCTACGCTGTAATCCTTTTGGGGAATCAGGTCTTTCTGCGCCCTCCCCATTGGCCAGCTTGGCTTTGATTCCTTTCGCCTCCCACCCACCCCCCCTTTTTTAAATTATTATTATTTATTTATTTATTTCCGAAGGCTATTTTCCACCTTTCTTGGAAAAGAAAAAATGTTCAAAGCTTGTAGTCTCAAGGCTGCCCTTGATCAAGTCCCGCAGAGAGCAGGAACCAAAATAAATAGATATTATTATTATTATTATTATTATTATTATTATTATTATTATTATTATTATTATTATTATTATTATTATTTTAAAATAAATGCCTAAGCTTTCATTTTATGCCGAATCAGGCTTTGCTGTCCTCTTGCATTCAAGGCAATCCTCTACTGGGGAGGGGAAACGGGGGGGGAGGGGGAAGCGGGGGGGGGCAAAGGGAAAAAAAGAGGTGGGGGGGGAGAAAGGTCGAATTGCGATTTCTGCTCGGGGACTCCCGTAAAGGGAATTTCGCTTTCAGCGTAAAAGGGAAAGTTTTGGCTTTCTTCGCGCAAAACGACACCCCCCCGCCCCGTGTAAGGCTCCACGCGTGTAAAAAAATAAAATAAAATCGCCATCCATCCTCTCGGTTGGTGTCCCGCTGGCCACAGGATTCCTATGGGATCGTGTGGATGTGCGGGTGGATCCACACGCCGCCAGATGCCAAGGCGCTCTCTCTCCGGGGCGAAAATAAACTTCCTTTGAAACTGTGTGTCTGTGTCTGTGTGGAGTTTGGGCCAAAATACGAAGAGATTTTTTTTTTCCTTCTCTCTCTCTCTCTCTCTCTATCTCATTTTTTTCCCCCACCTCTTGCCTCAGTAATCCCGGCTCCCTCTCCCAAAATGGCTGAATTCCCGATTTTAATTAAAAACAGCCCACCCGAAGTGAGGCGGGGAAGGTGGTTGGGTGGTTGGGTGTTTTTTTAAATTTATTTATTTATTTATTTATTTTTGCGAGAATGCCTGTTTTGCTTCGCTTTTCTTTCCAAGAACGGGCGAAAACAAAACAAAACAAAAATGAAATGGGGGAGAAAAAAAAATTTAGTATCCCTTCTCTGTTTGAAGAAATAGGCGGCGGAGGGAAGGAGGTTTTTTTTTTTTTTTTTTTTGCAAAACCCCATCCGACCCCTTTCTCGAGACCTATAGGGAGGGGGGGCGAAAAGCTGACCCCCCCAAACACCCAAGACTTTCCCCCGCTCCCCTCTTTTTTTCCTGCCCCCCCCCAAAAAAAACCCCAGCCCCTCGCAACTTGGAAAGTTGGCCGGCGCAGCCCTTACCTTCGCTCCGGAGATGCCCTCACTGGTTTCCTAGCTCGATCCTCTGGGGCATTTTCTGTGGTGGGGGGGTCTCTGGCCCGCTCAGATCCGTTGCCTCCACCACCATCAGCAGCAAAAGGGGGGGCCAAAGAAACCCCCCTCCTCTTCCTCCTCTTCCTCCCCCGCCCACCCACCCCCAAAAAATCCCTCCTTTCTGATTTTTACGCGCGGCGCGTAAAAAAAAAAAATCTAAAATGCGCCCTAGACGGCCGGCTGGAATCGGTTCCTTCGTCCGTTCCTGGTCCTCTCTTTCCTCCTTGGGGTGGTGGGTGGGGGTCTTGCAAGGATGGCCCCCTCCGGCACGACAGAAAGCCCAGGAAGGCGGAGGGGATCCGAGCTGCTGGGGGAAAAAACCACGATCCCTGGCCTCTTTGGCTGCCTTAGTTTCCCCTCCGAAGCGCGCCCTGGCTCCCGCTGGTAATCCTTCGCGATCTCCATATACAACTCAGCGTCGGAAATGGTCCCCCCTTCCCCTCCCCGCTTTCCAAGTTTCTCTCCGAGGATGTTTTTTTTTAAAAAAAAAAAAAGGAGAGAAAAAAAAAAAAGCGGGGAGGGCGAGGAGAAAGGAGGGAGGGAGGGAGGGAAGGGGGGAGGGCTAGGAAAGAAAGAAACCGAGCAATGAAACGAGCATTGTTTCGGCCAAGCCCGCCCCTCCGCCCCTCGGAATGTCCTTCTGGCCTTCCCCATTGGCTGCCCCGCCTGCCACTCGCGCTCGTGGAAAGACTTTTGGCTGGCCGCCAACCTTATCAAACCAATTATGGAGCTTGGGGGGGGGGGCGCGGGGGAAGGAAGAAGAAGGAGAGGAGGAGGAGGAGGAGGAGGAGGAGGCGAGCAGTTTCTAGCCTCCCCTAGCAGGCTTGGCTTGAATGAGCAAAAGGAGGGGTGGTGGGAACTTTTAAGGGCCGTTTCCAGGCGCCCCCCCCACCCTCACCCATCTTTCTAATTCCCTCCGCTCCGATTCAACCTTTTCTCTCTCTTTTCCTTTCCTTCCCCCCCCCCACTCTTTTTCTTCCTTTCGTCCCTTTTCTTCCTTCCTTCCTTCCTTTTTTTTCTTTTTCCTCCTCCGGTTGATCGAAAGGGAGAGAAGAGAAGGAGGGAGGGAGAGAAAAAAAACATGGTGGCGATTGGATTGCGTGGCCTTTTTCACCGAGCGCCCGCCCAGCTTAAAAACTGCCCTTCGCTTTCTCGGCGTTTTTTTTTTTTCCTTCCCTTCTTTTCCTTTTTTCTTTCTTTTTTTTTTTAAAGGACTTTTCGAGTAAAGTAAGTCAGACAGAAAGGCGTTCTTCTTCTTCTTCTTCTTCTTCTTCTTCTTATTATTATTATTATTATTATTATTATTATTATTATTATTATTATTTAATCTTTAGTGAGATTCACAGCCTTTGAGGCTGGTTAATAGCTCAGCAGCTCGAGTCCTAACCAAGGACCTAGGAACTGTTAAGGTATCGTCGGAGGATGATGATATTATTATTATTATTATTATTATTATTATTATTATTATTATTATTATTATTATTATTATTATTATTAAAGAGGAATTTGGAGAAGGGGAAGGGGCTGGAAGGTTTTGCATCGGCGGGGAAGGTGGGGGGGAAGGAAGGGGTTTCTCGCCTCCTGGGCTTAAGGGGCCGGCCGCGCGTGGGGGTGGCTGCGGTAAGAACAGGGGTCCCTTGTGCGTGGATTTGATGTTTCGAGCTGGCCAGCTTCGCGCGAGAGGAAAGCGCGAAGTTTGACTGCCAGGTAAGGTAAGCAAGCACCCCATCTCAGCCTCGGGGGGGCGTGTGGGGGGGGAAGCCCGATCCCCCTTTGTTAAAGGGTCCCACCGATTTCCTCCCGGCGAAAGGAGGCGGCCGCAACCTTTCCGTGGAAGCCGCCGGATCCCGCATCGGAAAGGACCCCCTTATTCGTTAACCGGAGCTCCCTGGAATTCCTCATCAGCCGCCGAAGAGAACCGAGGCACGATGCGCCTTTGAGCGGAGCAAAGAATCGGTGTGTTTATTCGTTTGTTTTCTTTGTTTTTCTTTCCCCATCCTTTCCAAGTTTCAGCCTTGTCGTTGGCCAAGAATTGTAGCCAAAATAGCTCTACTGTACAGACGTTACTTCAGGGGGGGGCTTTTTGGGGAGGGGGGGGGCAGCGGCCAAAGGAAGGGGGCCCGTTCTCCCCGAGTCAATACTGTATTGTGAGTAAATCTATTTGCTTTTGTTAACCCACCCACCCCCATCCGCCACGGTCGCTTCCCTTCTTTTTTAAACAAACGTGGATTAAAGTCCAGCGGTCTTTGTACTCGTGTGATCTCAGAAACAGGAGGTGGGAGGGTTTCCCCCCCCTATTTTCTCTCTTGGATTGCATTTATTGCGACCCCACCCTCCCCAAATCTCGGCCCCCGTTCTAGGTCCTTCTCGAGCCGTCAGCGAACAAAGGCTCCAGATTCTCAAAAATTCCCCCCAAAAAGATAATTATTTTTGAAGGGGGGGGAAAAACCCTTAAATTTAGTTGAGAAGAAGGAGAAAAATGATGATTTTTTTTTGGCAGGAAAAAAAATGCCAATGAAAAATGTCCAATTTGCTATTTTTCCTCCCTTTTTTTGGTTTTGTTCCAATACACACAAAGGGAATAAACATGTGTATAGCAAAACATGTGTTACTTGCAATACTTTTCTGTGAGAAATACTTCATTTTCTGGAAACATTTCAGGGGTGCCAACATTTACGGCCATGAATGTATATATTACCTCGCTTTTCCCCTTCCAGCCTTTCGAGGGAAACAGAAAAAAGGTTTAAAAAGCATTTATTTTTTGCCAAAATCATCATCATAATAATAATCTTTCTCCGTATCTTCGCAGCTATTATATATTGGAATCGCTTTTGGCTTAAATGCACCGTGGCAGTTTAAAGTTTATGGAAAACAAGATTGGACTTGGGATAGGCGAATGATTCATTTTTTCCTTTCGTCTAGCCTCGGTTTTTTTTTTTTCTTTTCATTTTTTCTCTCTCTCTCTCTCTTCTTTTATGGGGCAAGCATACCAACGATCGCTCGTAATCCGCCTGTATTTGCATACAGGCTCCCCGCGGTTTCCCCCGCGGGGGGGAGGGGGAGGAGTAGGGGTGGGGGGGAAGGAGAAATGGAAGAAAAACGATCCTCTCTGGGGTTAAGGACACCTTACCCTCCTCCCCACGCCTTCGGGCTGGCCGTCTCGGGTTTAACGGCCCTTGGTCTTAGTCCCGTCTTTTCTGTGTTGGAGTGGCGGATTTCTCGCGCGGAAAATCCGCGGGTTTGACCCTTGTTGGCCAACGAGGCGCGGATGCCCCTTGCAAAAAATAAAATAAAAATAAAATAAAAGCGATGGAGAAAAATGCGTCTCGGGGTTATTATTTCCACACCTCCCCCCCCCCCCCGAAGTCGGCGTCTTTTGGGGGGGGAACCGGAGCAGAATTAAAGGCGTTTTACACCTTTGGGGGGGGGGAAGGGGTACCTTGATTTGGGGGAAGAGGCGAAGAAGAACTGGAGAATGAAGCCCTCCTAGAATTTCTGGCTAAAAATAGGTTTAGTTCGTGGAGGGGGGGAGGGCGTCCTCTCTCTTTTTTTTCTCTCTTTTTTTTCTTTTTTCTCTTTCTCTCTTTTTTTCGGAATGGAGCCGTTTCTAATTTCTCCCCCACCCCGGAGCTCGAGGGCGGTTTCAAGGCCGCCCTCGTTGGGAAACAAGACAGGAGGAAGAGGCAAACACGAGAGGTGGGGCGGGGGGCAGCGAGGGGGAGAGGTGAGGAAAAAAAAATAGCCACCGAAAATAGTAGCGTAAACTAAAAATTCGAACAATTTATTTGTTTTAAATTGCTTTTAATTTTTATATTGTCATGGTTTTATTTCTGGCTGAGTCCATCGGGAGAAGGGCGGTAGAGAAATGTAAGAAAATCAAAATAAATAAATAAAAGGAAAGGAGGAAGAAGGGGGGGAAAAAAACACCCAAGAGCCGAGGCTCCAAAGAAAATTTGGCCGCTAATTTTGCATCGCTGTGTGTGTGTTTTAAACGTGGCCCCCACCCCTCCCCCACTCCCCCCACCCCCCTCCGCCCCGGGTGGAGGAAAGGCTGATGACTTGGCAAGCGGAACTTGATGGCCGGACTCCAAATTGAGCGAGGGATCAACGAAGAGGGAGGTGTTAAGACGGGGGTGGGGTTTCCCCTCCCCGGTCACAAGCAAACCCCCCCCCCTCCACGTCTCATCCCCGTTCAAATGCCCCGCACGCGGCAAAAGCTTGCCAGAAGACAGCTCACCGTCGCCCGCGGCGGCTCTGAGCTGGCTCAGACTGAGGGGGGGGGGAAGAGGTGGGGAGAGATTTGGCTCGCGTGTTATTATTGTCGGGTGTTGTTTTGTGTGTTTGAAATGTGGCTTTTCCAATGGCTTCCCTTTTTCTCCTCCCGTCCCCCACCCCACCCGCGATCCTTCCAGAGTTTCGCGCCGAGAGAGAGCCACCGCGCAAAGACGCCCTAAAAAAAATCTTCGGGTTTGGGCGAGTTGGAGATTTATTTTATTTTTATTTATTTTATTTTTATTTATTTTATTTTTATTTAGGCTTCTATACCGCTTCATAGTGCTCTGCAGCCCTCTCTAAGCGGTTTACAAAGTTAGCATATGGCATATTAGCATATGGCATTAACATTAGCATATTGCCCCCCAACAATCTGGGTCCTCATTTTACCCACCTCGGAAGGATGGAAGGCTGAGTCAACCGGGAGCCAGTCAGGATCGAACTCCTGGCAGTGGGCAGAGAGAAGGAAGGAAGGAAGGAAGGAAGGAAGGAAGGAAGGAAGGAAAATAGTAATAGCACTTAGACTTATATACTGCTTCACAGTGCTTTACAGCCCTCTCTAAGCGGTTTACAGAGTCAACATATTTCCCCCCAACAATCTGGGTCCTCATTTTACCCACCTCGGAAGGATGGAAGGCTGAGTCAACCTTGAGCCTGGTAAGATTTGAACTGCCAAATTGCAGGCAGCCAGCAGACAGCAGGAGTAGCCTGCAGTACTGCACTCTAACCACACTGCGCCACCTCGGTTCTTAAACCGAGATCATCTAGTCGCGCCCCTTCCTCGGCGCAGGAGTTCCTCCTCCTAATCTCCACCCCGCCCACCCACTAGGTGGCTCAGTGGCTAAGACGCTGAGTTTGCCGATCGGAAAGGTCGGGCGGTTCGAATCCCTAGCACAGGTCTCCTGCGCGAGCAGGAGGTTGGACTAGATGACCTCCAAGAGTCCCTTCCAACTCTTGTTTACTGTTTTACCCCCCCCCCCCCCTTCAAATCTCCCAAAGGAAGGAGCACCCCAAGTCTTGGACGCGGAGCTTTCAACGCAAACGCAAACGCAGAGACACACTTAAACACTCACTCTGGGCACGGGCGGTGGGTGGGATTTGAAAAAAAAAAAAAACACCCACCCACCCACGTCTTTTCCACCCGGACAGCCGGTCGGACCCTACGGGCTTGGAGAGCCGCGTTTTAAATCCACAGGGGGCGAATAAACCAGCTTGGAATAAAAATCCACGTTGATCGGAAAAGTCGCTAGCCAAATCCTGATATTTTTTTTCTCCCCCCCCCCCAAGCGTTTCATTTCAAGGAAACCTGGAGACTCTCTCCTGTGGGGTTATTTGGGGAGGGGGGTTAAGAGGAGGGGAGTGCATAGCCAAGCCTCCCCAGCCTCTTATTAGATTAATGACAGCCCCTTCCCACCCCCACCCCACCCCACAAGCTGTTGGAGAACCGCGCCCGCCTCGTAAAAGCACCAAATATAGAAATCTCCATTTCTCTCCAAGCTGCGCGTTCTGTCCGAGCCGGACGTCCATCTGTCTTGCGTTAAACGTCGCTCTGTCCTTCTCCGCCTTTCTTCTTCCTTTTCCTTCCCCCCACCCCTCCCCCGACATTGTCGTTTCCCCTGCCCCTCCCCCTCCCGGTCCTCCCTCCCCCCCAGATTTGGTGAGAATTAGAAGTGGGGGGGGGAATTTCTTTAAAGCCCGTTGCTTTTACGCGCGCCTCGGGAAAGGGGTGCCCGGATTCCCACGGCGCGGCGCCTCCGGGGGAGCCTTGCAAAGAAAAGGCAAGAAGGGGGAATGAGAAGAGGGGGAGGGGAGAGGGTTTCTCTAAGTCCCGAGCTCGTTCCTAGTTAAAAAAAAAAAAAAAAAAGTCAGAAAAACGGGCTGGGGGATGTTTTTCCGTGTCTGGTTGCGCGCGCCCCCCAGCACCCCAACTTTTCCCCTCTTCTCTTCGGAAAAAGCGACTGGAGATCAGCCTTTTCTCCCTCCCTCCCTTCCTTTCCCCCTCTCTGGAAGCCAAGATCCAAGGGGAGGGATCGCTTTCCACGCGAGAGGGGGGGGGGGGAAATAATAAATTTAAATTTCAAAATTCACATACGCGCACCCCAGTTAAGAGCCAAAGCTCGAGCTACGGAGAAGCTTCCCCCCGCGGTTGGGTAAGAGGTCGGGAGGAACGAGAGGGGCGGGTGGGGGGCGTCTTTGCCTTTGGAAAGCCGAAGCGAGCCCACCAAGAGGGGGGGGATCCGTGGGGGGAGGGATGGGGCGAGGACGACTGGAAGCCATCTTGTGAACTGGGGCTGGGTGGGGAGCTAAAAAAAGGAAGGCGGCCTTTCTGGGGCGGGGGCGGCGGTGGGGTGGGGAGAGGAGAGGAGGAAAAAAATGAGGATTTTGGAAAGGGGTTCCTTTCCTTTCCTTTCCTTTCCTTTCCCTTCCCTTCCCTTCCCTTCCCTTCCTCCCCGCCACCTCTCTGGGCTGTGCCTGCCCTGCGTTTGTGCGTCGCGGTTCGTGTTAGTAAATAGGCACTAGGTTTGCAATCAGCTGTTTTCCCAGGTTGGGAGCTAAAATAAAATTGTAAATCTCGGCGTTTGTCTCATTAACCTCCGGGCTGTTGACTGCGGCGTAGGACCTCTGCTGAGATCCAGAACATAATATTCCTCTTCTCTACCTTTCGAATTTTTCCCCCCTCCTTTCCCCCTTACTTTCTTCCTCTTGTTTCTAGTTTTCTAGGTTTTTTTTCTCTGCTTCTTTTTTATTTATTTATTTATTTATTATTATTATTATTATTATTATTATTATTATTATTATTATTTAATCTTTAGTAAGATTCACAGCCTTTGAGGCTGGTTAATAGCTCAGCAGCTCGAGTCCTAACCAAGGACCTAGGAACTGTTAAGGTATCGTCGGAGGATGTATTATTATTATTATTATTATTATTATTATTATTATTATTATTATTTAATTTTTAGTGCGATTCACAGCCTTTGAGGCTGGTTAATAGCTCAGCAGCTCGAGTCCTAACCAAGGACCTAGGAACTGTTAAGGAATCGCGGAGGATGTATTATTATTATTATTATTATTATTATTATTATTATTATTATTATTATTATTATTATTATTATTATTATTATTATATTTGGATCTCCTTCCCATTCATTCCACACCCCTCCAGCACATTTTGTGTGCCAAAGACAGATCTGTCTGATTTTATCTCTATGACCTGGATGGAAGAATGTACTTGGCTCCAAGAGACGGTCAAAATAAAATATACACCCCAAAGGGGTGGGGGCGGGGAAGAGCTTTTAAAATAAGGCTCCCCTTCTATTTATAGTTACTTGAGAGCAGGGCAGCCAGGATTTCTGAGAAAATAGGGGCTAAAGGTTGCTTTGTAACTGTTCACACACATACACACACACACACACGGGGGGGGGGGGAGATATATTGATAGATGATAGATAGCTTGATCGATAGCTGATAGATAATAGATATAGATCGATAGATGATAGCTAGCTAGCTAGATGATAGATATAGATGATAGATAGATAGATAGATAGATAGATAGATAGATAGATAGATAGATAGATAGATAGATAGATATAGATGATAGATAGATAGATGATAGATAGATAGATGATAGATATAGATGATAGATAGATAGATAGATAGATAGATAGATAGATAGATAGATAGATAGATAGATAGATAGATAGATAGATAGATATAGATGATAGATAGATAGATGATAGATAGATAGATGATAGATATAGATGATAGATAGATAGATAGATAGATAGATAGATAGATAGATGATAGATAGATAGATGATAGATATAGATGATAGATAGATAGATAGATAGATAGATAGATAGATAGATAGATAGATAGATATAGATGATAGATAGATAGATGATAGATATAGATGATAGATAGACAGACAGACAGACAGACAGACAGACAGACAGACAGACAGACAGACATAGATATATTTTATATATGTTTATATGTGAGAGGAGGGCAAATTAATTTGTCTTTCTGGATATGGAAAGCCTTTATTTCCCCCCCCCCAATAAATCATCTTCTTTCACTGTACTAATTCATTTCCCTTCTCTCTTCATCCCAGGATAATTCCATTCAAATCCATGCCTCCCCCACCTTTTAAAGCAGAACTGAAATTTGCCAGAAGTTTTATTCCCAAACTTGTTTGTTCTATGCAGTTTGTCTCTGTGACTTCTTGTGGGCTTGACGCAACCTTAAACATTTATCCTCTCCTATGCCGCTCATCCCAGACCGATATTGAGGATGGGGCTGGGCTGAAATCCCACTGGAGCCCTTGGTAAGTCTAGGGCTCTTCTTCCTTTGGGTTTCCTGCCCCATTATTATTATTATTATTATTATTATTATTATTATTATTATTATTATTATTATTATTATTATTATTATTATTATTATTTTCCTTCCTGGAAGTTTTCTGATATGGTGATCATTCACAGCTATTTCTGGAAAAATAGCCTTGGTGGTGCAGCGGACTAAAGTGCTGTTAAGTAGCACTTAGCTGCCAGCTGCCTGCAATTACTGCGAGTTCAAATCTCACCAGGCTCAAGGTTGACTCAGCCTTCCATCCTTCCAAGGTAGGTAAAATGAGGACCCGGATTGTGGGGGCAATAAGCTGACTTTGTATAAAAAAAGAACACCGCTTAGGGGGGCCCGAAAGCCCTACTAAGCAGGTATATACAAAAGTATGAAGGCTATTGCTTAACGCATTGTAAGCCGCCCTGAGTCTCCGGAGAAGGGCGGCATATAAATCGAACCAATAAATAAATACAATAAATAAATAAAACTGGGTGTGATTAAGGTGTCAATCTGAGCAGCTGGCTCAGCTGCAGAATAGTAAAAAAAAAAAAAAATTCTAGCCACTTGTGAAAGGGTCATTTTAACCTTGAAACTACCCTGTTTCCCCAAAAATAAGACCTCCCTGGATAATAAGCCCAATCAGGCTTTTGAGTGCATGTGCTAAAATAAGCCCCCCCCCCCAAAAAATAAGGCTACCCCTGAAAATAAGACCTAGGGAAGAGGTGAGCGTTTGAGAAGTTGGAATTAATTGATTGAACTCATGAGAAGTGGGTTTTTTTTAATGGTACAGCCTGTTTCCCTGCACACAATGTGACGGAGCTGGAAATCAAATAAGACAGCAAGAGGAGTCCCGTCTTGCTCCACGCGCCCCAAAATAATAAGACCTCCCCGAAAATAAGGCAAAGCACTTATTTCGGGGTTCAGAAAAATATAAGACAGGGTCTTATTTTCGGGGAAACACAGTAGCATCCCACACTCACTCTCCCCACCCTTCTATTCCAATTTTTTATAAATTCAGACTACACCAGTGATGGCGAACCTTTTCGGCACCGAGTGCCCAAACCGGAATGCGTGTGCATGCGGAAATCCGAAGACCAGCTATGCCTGTTTTTTGGCTGTTTTTTGGGCCATTTTGGGGGGCATTTTCAGGCCATTTGGGGGGTATTTTTTGGGGTGTTTTCAGGCTGTTTTTGGGCTGTATATTGGGCCATTTTGGGGGCATTTTCAGGCTGTTTTGGGGGTGTTTTTTTGGCTGGTTTGGGGCTATTTTCAGGGTGTTTTTTGGGGTGTTTTTTTGGCTGGTTTGGGGCTATTTTCAGGCTGTTTTTTGGTGCTCTGGCGCCCGTGAAGACCAGCTGGCCGGCACGCACATGCCTGTTTTGGGGCTGTTTTGGGGGGCATTTTTTGGGCGTTTTTCTGGGCGTTTTGGGGGCTGGTTTGGGGCCATTTTCAGGCTGTTTTTTGGTGCTCCAGCGCCTGTGAAGACCAGCTGGCTGGCGTATGTGCCCACAGAGAGGCTCTGCATGCCACCTCTGGCACGTGTGCCATAGGTTTGCCATCACAGGACT
This sequence comes from Pituophis catenifer annectens, assembly GCF_029215685.1. Taxonomy (NCBI): domain Eukaryota; kingdom Metazoa; phylum Chordata; class Lepidosauria; order Squamata; family Colubridae; genus Pituophis; species Pituophis catenifer. The sequence goes on along the minus strand of NW_027256896.1, from coordinate 18,466,361 downwards.
ACACCATATAGGTTTACCTGTTGACGAAAAGGCAGAAATGACTTTTGACCCAAATATCCAAAGGATTGCACTATTAGCCCCTTGTTTGCTAAGACCAAAAAAAAAAAAAAAGTTTTAAAAAGTGTAAGTCGGAATGTCTCGCAAAAAAAACCCCAACACTCAATTTGTGTGTGTGTATGTGTGTTTGCTTGCTTTTAATTCCCCCCCACTTTCATTGTGTTAGAATCCAATTTCCCTCAATGCTCTCATTTAAGCAGGAAATGGCATACAAAAATCTACGTTTTTCTTCCAGTTTTCTAAAGAAATAAACCGAGTATTTGTTGAATAAAAGGATCTTCCACCGCCCCTCATCCTTGGAGAATCATGGTATTATTTATCTTTAGGAAACATCACACCCTGTTGTGGTGAAATGGTTTTGCAATCACGTCTTCCGGCAAGCAGTCACCAAAAGAGGCTGTTTTGCAAGTCTGTGGGTTATCCATTGCAAGTCTTCAGCGGCCAGTCTTAAGGATAAGAAAATATATATTTTTAAAAAAAAAAAAAAACTTGGGGGAAGCTCGCAGCCCTTTCCTTATCTATTTTTTTCCCCTAAAAAATTAATACAGGTAATCCTGCAAAGCTATGCGTTTTAAAATATTCAAGCAGAAGGTCAAATATATCACCTTTTGATGGGAGCTGGTTTGAACCCTGATTTATCTGCAAAACGTTTCTGCTTTTCCACACACACCCCACGTCCGAAATATTTTTCTCTGTCTTAAAATATAACCAGCACCAGTACCTTATCAAAGAGATTTCTGGAAGAATTGAAGACTTCAAGTTCCTAAAACTTCCTTTCCGTTTGTATAGCACGTTGGGGGAAATTTTTTTTTTTCCTTACTATTGATTTTTTGTATCAATTTTTTTTCCTTTTTGTTATTCTTTAACAATAAAAATATAATATATATATATATATATAATTTTATATATATATATAACCCATTTGCACCCGGTTTGAGTAGGATAACTTTTAACTAGTTAGCCTGGATTGTAGTCCTCCTTCCTATTTGTTTGTTTGTTTGTTAATGGAATCCTTCAACAATGCATGAATTTAGGGGGAATATATAGGGAAGGTGAGTGGGGTGTTTCCTATAAGCTCCTGAATGTAAAATTCATGGGTTTGAGCAGAGAATTACACACACAAGGCTTTTTGCTCTACCTTCTTTAAAAAACACTGTAATCGGTTTCAGATGCTCCAGTTTGATTTTCAAAAAAAAAGAAAAAAAGAAAAAAAAGGAAGCACATTTGAGCCAAATACAGTTTGCCAAAAAAAAAAAAAAAAATCTTTCAGCTCTACATTATTTTGAAAGACAAATTGTATATCCCTAGTAGTTTGGATATATATCTCTCTTCTTCCCTCCCTCCCTCCCTTAATTTCTCTATATATTATATATGTATCTTTCTCTCTCTCTCTTTCTCTCCCTCCCTCCATCTATATCTAATCTCTCTTTCTCTCTCTCCCTCTCCCTCTCTCCCTCCCTCTCTCTCTTTCTCTCCCTCGCTCTCTCTCTTTCCCTCTCTCCTTCCCTCTCTCTCTTTCTCTCTCCCTCCCTCCATCTATATCTAAACTGTCTCTCTCCCTCGCTCTCTCTTTCTCTCTCCCTCCCTCTGTCTTTCTCCCTCCATCTATATCTAATCTCTCTCTATTTCTCCCTCTCTTTCTCTCTATCCCTCCCTCCTTCTCTCTATATCTAATCTCTCTCTCTTTCTGCCTCTTTCTCTTCTCTCCCTCCCTCTCTCTATATCTAATCTCTCTCCTTCTCTCTTTCTCTCTCTCCCTCCCTTCCTCTCTATATCTAATCTCTCTCTTTCTCCCTCTCTTTCTCTCTCCCTCCCTCTCTCTATATCTAATCTCTCTCTTTCTCCCTCCCTCCCTCTCTTTCTCTCCCTCCCTCCCTCCATCTATATCTCCCTCCCTCTCTCTCTTTCTCTCTCTCTCTAATCTCTCTTTCTCTCTCTCTCTCTCTCTCACACACACACACACACACAGACACACACACACACACACACACAGAGGCAAATGTACAGATAGGCAAAGCGAGAATGCTAAATTATAACCTCCTCCCTGCAGTGAGAAAGGAAAGTTGCTTTTTCTAATGACCTGATTTTGAAAAACTCAAAAGATTCGCTGTGGAATGGAGAGGAGTGGAGGGGGCATTGTACATGATCTGTTTGTAAAGAAACATCCGTTTCCCCAGCTCCCCCCTTCTCCTCATCCTTTCCCTGTTTGCCCTTCAAAATATAAATACTGAATTTCTCAGTAAGGGGTGACATTTGTTGTTTCTGAAATTAACGGCTTACAAGAGAGCCGCGAGAGAGGGAGATGGATGTATTATAGTGTTGAAAGCTCCCATTTTTCTTTTTTCCTGTTTATCAGTCCAAATCTTGGGGAGAAAAAGGAATACAGGAAAAGATTTGAGGGTGGGCTATCAGCATTTTTGGCCATCCTGAAGGACACAGTTGTCCAAACGGGCTTTCTTTGACCGGAATCCCTTTCATTTCACCTCTCCTTCCCAGGAACGCTCCTTGCCTTCATGAATAACCTACAAAGAGACATGACCCCTGCATCAATCAGTCAGAACAGAACAAAATAACAGAGTTGGAAGGGACCTTGTAGGTCATCTAGTCCATCCCCCCCCAACCCGGCCCAAACAGGAGAACCTACACCCATGGCCAAAGTGGCATGCACGGTGTCGCCCATTCCTCTTCTGGGTTTGGATGGAAACTAACCAAGGAGAGAAGCAACCTGGAATTGAGGAGAAACTTCCTAACAGTGAGGACAATTAACCAGTGGAACAGAAGTTGCCTCCAGAAGTTGTGGGTACTCCCATCACTGGAGGTTTTTAAGAAGAGACCGGACAGCCACCTGTCTGAAATGGCAGTGGTGGGATTCAGCCAGTTTGCACCTATTTGGGAGAACCGGTTGTTAACTTTCTAAGCAGTTCGGAGAACCGGTTGTTGGAAGAAATCTTATTTTGTTTTTTCCCCATTTTACAGGGCTAATCCTGTAAGGAACTGAAACATTCTGGTGGTGTTTCTAGCCTAATCTTTATTGCCCTGCTTACAGAAACTGCCTCTCTGGTTAACCCTTATTACATTGTAACAACTAAGGCAAAGCTCCCATCGATGTGAGTGACATTGAGTTGGCCATGCCCACACGGTCACATGACCACCGAGCCACACCTACCCAGCTGGTCATTAGGGCAGAGAACTGGTTGTTAACTTTCTAAGCAGTTCGGAAAACCAGTTGTTGGAAGAAATCTTATTTTGTTTTTTTCACTTTACAGGACTAATCCTGTAAGGAAGGCAGGAAGGAAACATTCTGGTGTTGTTTCTAGCCTAATCTTTATTGCCCTGCTTACAGAAACTGCCTCTCTGGTTAACCCTTATTACATTGTAACAGCTAGAAGACCTCCAAGGTCCCTTCCAGCTCTATTTTGATTGAATGAGGGTTGTCATCTTCCCTTTCCAACCACACACTGTAGACACCTCGATGGGGGCCGGGCATTGTGATAAGCTGTGTGTTTAATTGTGGCATGCTGAAGAAATGGGGCTCATTGCTATAGGTGGCAAACATGGGACATAGATAATGCTGAGAATCTTATCGGCACAAATACCAAAAGACACCCTGATTCCCACGATGAAGAACGGACCGTGAAGGAGAAGGACTTGGAGATGGCAAAATCAACCGTTTTAATTAAAGAAAAGACTGTCTAGGTTTGTGTCCCTTTGGAAATCACTTCTGGATTTTGTACTCAAAACTGAGGAGGGGTGGGGAACCCGAAACTTTTATTTTGGGTTTTGACTGAACATCAGAATGTTGTTGTTGTTAGAGAAATGAATGTTTTAGAAATGCCAAGAAAAGCAAAAGAAATTAGAAGTTGGAGGCTGTAATTTTTTTTTCTATATTTGACCGCACTGAAAAATCTCTATATTTTCCTCCTCCTTTAGCTCTCTCTTTTCCTTCTTTCCTTTCCTTTCCTTTCCTTTCCTTCTTTCCTTCCCTTCCTTTCCCCTTTCCTTCCCTTCCCTTCCTTCCTCCTTCCTTCCTTCCTTCCTTCCTCCTTCCCTCCCTCCCTTCCTTCCCTTTCCCCTTCCCTTTCCTTCCCTTTCCCTTCCTTCCTTTCTTCCTTTCCTTCTCTTCCCTTCCCTTTCTTTCCTTCATTCCTTCCTTTCCTTTCCCCTTTCCCCTTCCCTTCCCTTCCCCTTCCCCTTCCTTTCCTTCTTTCCTTTCCTTTCCTTTCCTTTCTCTTCTTTCTTTCTTTCTTTCTTTTCTTTCTTTCTTTCTTTCTTTCTTTCTAGTTTCTTAATTTGTGCTTCGTATTTTATATCTCACAATAAACTCCAATAAACCCTTTTTAAAGAAGAAAAATCAGATTCACGGAAATCACGGTGTCATCAACTCAGCTTAATAAAAACTCAGCAATTGCCCGGGCACCAAACATGCTAAATTAAAGCCAAATGCACCATGTTATGTCTGAGCGTGTTGTACACAGCTCTCCGCTTTCCTCATTTGTGGGCAACAACATACAGACGGCAGAAAAGGGGGTGTCATTTTTATGCCTGGGACGTGTCAAACGGATGCCGTGTTAGACAAACTGGAGAAAATCGTGCGAATGAGCGTTTTGCCAGTTCACTCCCCTAAGTGTGACTAAAGCTATAGAGAATTTTTTTTTAAAAAAAAAAAAAAGCACTTTCCTACAGACGGTAGGTAGCAAAAAAATCAGATGTGTTTTCAGAAGGATGTTGTGAAACTCCAGGAAAGGAAAAAAGACAACCTGTGTGTGGGTTTGTGTGTGTGTGTGGTGTTTTGTTTACAACTGTGCAGGAAGGAAGGATGTATTTTAAAAGCACAAAGATGGATTGCTTTTCAGGCGTGCAATTCGTTAGGTAACTATCTTCCCTCTCTCCCTCACTCCTTTTTATGGACGGTCCTTGACTTACAAAGGTTGATTTAGTGACCGTTCTAAGTTACAACAGCACTGATAAAGGTGATTTATGACTGGTTTTCACACTTACGACTGTTGCAGCACCAGCATTCCCACCGCCACAGGAGCAAAATTCAGATGCTTGTTGTTAGTTGCGAAGTCGTGTCCGACCCATCGTGACCCCATGGACAACGTTCCTCCAGGCCTCCCTGTCCTCTACCATCCTCTGGAGTCGATTTAAGCTCACGCCGACGGCTTCAGTGACTCCATCCAGCCACCTCATTCTCTGTCGTCCCCTTCTTCTTTTGCCCTCCATCGTTCCCAGCATCAGGCTCTTCTCCAGGGAGTCCTTCCTTCTCATTAGGTGGCCAAAGTATTTGAGTTTCATCTTCAGGATCTGGCCTTCTAAAGAGCAGTCAGGGTTGATCTCCTGTAGGACTGACCGCTTGGATCACCTTGCAGTCCAAGGGACTCACAGGAGTCTTCTCCAGCACCAGAGTTCAAAGGCCTCCATTCTTTGGCGCTCAGCCTTCCTTATGGTCCAACTTTCCCAGCCATCCATTGCAACTGGGAAAACCATAGCCTTGACTAGACGCACTTTTGTTGGCAGGGTGATGTCTCTGCTTTTTAGTATGCTTTAGAGAACTACATAAACATATCTATTCAAGACAAGGCTTATCTTGTTTTACAGCAGATGGCAGACTTGAGCTGATCTGGCTAATCTTGAACATGCGAAGATTCCTTCTTCCTTAACTGCTCAGAGAGGAGACTTCCTAAGACATCCCCAGTGCTAAACTGGGAAAGCCACCGTTGTTAAACTCCTTTTGCAGCAAGAGCAAGAAAATCACAGGGATGCGTCCATGAATATCATGCCACCCCTGACTTAAGAAAGTCCAACTGTTCCTTGCGGGCTTCCTTCCATTTTTGGAGGCTTGGTGAAATGTAGCAAAATGGCGTTTTTATTGGCTTTATAATTTTCCCGCCTTCTTTCCCCCTGTTGGACGTTAAGCAAGCGTTCGAGGCAGACCGCTAGGAAAAAACCCAACTCCAAGTAAAGACTCTGAAGCAAGCATTTTTCAAAGTTCTATTTACTAGAATAGGTAAACTGGCACATCTGGGAAAACCCGAATCTGAGAGTTCTGAGTTTTCCCTCAGTAAATCAAAACCCCCCAAACCATCCCCTCACTCCTCAGACGATCACATGCTCCAATCAACATCCGTCCCATCTCGAGACATCACTCCGATCACTCCTTCTCCAGATGCAGGATCAGCCTGACCTTGACCGACAGGAAGAATGCTATTATGTCTACAGACAACCCCTCTACTAAATCCTCCTCTCCTACTTTCCCACACAGGAGAAGGTGGCAGCATGGAAGCTTCCGGCCTAATATGGCTTCCAAAGCTGACACTGCGCTCTAAAAGAAAACGCGCCAACCATTAGAAACGGAATAACCACCATTACTGACAAGCTGGCCTTATCTAACTCAGAAGGGCTGGCTTCAGAAGAAGACCCGAAGTCTTCTCCAAAAGTGGAATGGAAAACAGAGCTCCTGAGAAACCGTATTCAATAGCTTTAAGACTGACGCATGAGCCAGCCTCGAGCTATTTGGGATTTTAAAAATGGGGGAAATCCTGGAAAAAAAAACTTGAACTGCATCCAAAAAGCTATTGCCAGTGGAATGCCTGTGTTGTGGTCCCCAGACTCGGACGATGAGGAGGTTGGGGAGAAACTTGGGCCAGTTCTGGAGTCTAGGGAAGGTTCTGATGGATGCTCTGCATCGGACACAGAGATAGAGCCAGGGCCGTCCGACATTTCCCAGCCGCTGGAGAGGCAGCTGCCTTTGGAGGCTGATATGAGTGAGGAGGAGGAAGAACAGCTGGGGCCTGTTCCAGATGCACGTATGCGCAGAGCAGTTAGGAGAGGAGGACAACGGAGGACAAGGAGTCGACTCGGGAAACAAAGCACACATGGACGCTGAATGGCCCCTCCTTGGCTGGGGAATAAATAGAAGGAAAGGGGAGGAGTTGTTGTAAGAGACAACCGTTCGTATTTCTGAAGATTTGGCTCATTGTGTTTCGTGAATCAAAAACTGCTTGCCAGAACTTAATTTGCAGCTTTTCAGCTGGGAGTTCACGGCCTTGCAATTATCTCAAGGAACTGATAAGGTCTGTTACTGCATTTACCGTATTTTTCGGAGTATAAGACGCACCTTTTTCCCCCAAAAAAGAGGGTGAAAATCTGGGTGCGTGTTATACTCCGAATGTAGCCCCACCCAGCTTCTCAAACGGAGGTTTCAGAGGCTGAAAAAAGCACCAGAAATGAAGCTTCAGAAAAGAAGCCCCCAAACAGAGCTTCAGAGGCTTTTTTTCTGAAGCTCTGTTTTGGAGGCTTTCAGAGGCAGGAAAGAAAGTTTTTTCTGAAACGGACTTTCAGAAGTTTCAGAGGCAGAAAAAAAAGCCAAAAGAAAAAAGCAAGACACAGAGCTCACAACCAAGGAACCTGTTGCTAAAATTCACCTCTGGGAACAGCTGATTGGGGGTATTTCCAGGAGGCCGATTCATCCACCAATCAGCTTTTTTCTTATTTTTTTTTTTTTAATTTGATTTATATGCCGCCCTTCTCCGGAGACTCAGGGCAGCTTACAATGCGTTAAGCAATAGCCTTCATTCTTTTGTATATTTTATACAAAGTCAGCTTATTGCCCCCACAAACTGGGTCCTCAATTTACCTACCTTAGAAAGGATGGAAGGCTGAGTCGACCTTGAGCCTTGGAGAGATTCGAACCAGCAGAAATTGCAGGCAGCTGTGTTAATAACAGGGTGCACTAAACCACCGTACTATCAAGGCTCTTATTTCCCCCCCAAAAAGCTAAGGTACGTCTTGTACTCTGAAAAATACGGTAACTACTTTGCAGGACTCTTGCTTGGACTTTTCGGTGGGTGAATGCCATTAATTCCCAAGAGGTAAATAAAGAGGATTTTTTTCTGTGACAAGGAGTCTGTTTTTTGCTTCTACTAAGGCTGGGTCAGAACAGTTCAGTTTTTAATGAAGTGTCTTTAGTAAAGTTCTACATTATTGAGAATAAGGTTACGGGTGTTGTTTTTTTTCCCCCTGGTGTTCTTGCCGGTTACCTGGACTTGAACAGGAATAAAAAAATAGAAGTGAAAACTTATCTATTGATCCACGTTAGAAGAGGACACCCCTTAGGCTGGTTCTCCAATCGGGAGAAAGGTCAGACAGGAAGTCACAGATAAAGCTCTTCTTCCTTCACCTGTTTAGAGAGGCAGAGAATAAATTATACCAGCCGGGTTATCTTTTTGTTAAAGGTTGCTATGTCGCAATCGCAAGCTTTAAGGTACGAACAAAACAAACTTGGGCGCAGAACCATTTAAAAAAAAAAAAACTGACTTTGCTCGAGAAACGATAAGAGCTTTTCATCAAATTGGCCGGACAGGTAAGCCTCGACGTATGACCACAATTGAGCCCAATATTTCTGCTGCTAAGTGAGACGTTTGTTAAGGGATGTTTTGCCCCATTTTGTGACCTTTTCTTGCTTCGGTTGTTAAGTGAATCTGGCTTCCCTGTTGACTTCAGTTGCCAAGAGTCTGACTTTGGATCACGTGACCATGGGGATCAGAGGTGGGTTTCAAAGATTTTTACCGCCGGTTCGCCACGCGAGCACACTTTGGCGCATGCGCACGGCCTCGAAAATGTGACTAAATCGGTGTAAAGAGAGTAACATAGTGGTTAAACTTCAGCATACTAGCCACAGGGGTTACGAACCAGTGGAGGGTTGCCCCCGGTTCGGACCGGTTCGCCAGAACCGGTAGTAAATCCAGTCGGAGGCTCCGCCCCCTGACCCAGACGTCATCAAAAGCGATCTCCGTATGCAGGCACAATGCGAACCGGTAGTAAAGGTAAGGAGAACCCACCCCTGTTACGAACCCTGACTCACCCAAACTGCTACGAACCGGCTGAATCCCACTACTGATGGGGATGCTGGAACAGTCATATGTGTGGAAAACGGACATGTCACAGCTTTCAGGGCCATTGTAACTTTGAAAGATCACTAAGCAAACTGCTGTATAAGTCGAGGAATACCTGCATTTTCTTCCAGTTTAAACAGCTCCTAGAAACTGGCTGGGTCATAGATGGCTCACTCCAGTTGGGGTGTCCAACCTTGGCAACTTCCAGATTTGTGGAGTTCAACTCCCAGAATTCCCCAGCCAGCATTTTACGTCTGCAAGCCTTAAAGTTGCCAAGGTTGGACACCTTTGGGAAGAAGGGGGAGGGGGAGGAGGAGGAAGGAGGAGGAGGAGGAGGAGGGGAGGTGGAGGAGGAAGAAGAAGAGAAGAAGAAGAGGGGAGATGGAGGAAGAAGAGGAGGAGGAGGAGGAGGAGAAGAAGAGGGGAGGTGGAGGAGGAAGAAGAAGAGAAGAAGAGGGGAGATGGAGGAAGAAGAGGAGGAAGAGGAGAAGAAGAAGAGGTGGAGGAGGAAAAAGAAGAGAAGAAGAGGGGAGATGGAGGTAGAAGAGGAGGAGGAGGAGGAGAAGAGGGGAGGTGGAGGAGGAAGAAGAAGAAGAAGAGAAGGAGGAGGAGAAGAAGAAGAAGGGAGGTGGAGGAGGAAGAAGAAGAGAAGAAGAAGAGGGGAGATGGAGGAAGAAGAGGGGAGGAGGAGGAGAAGAAGAAGAAGAGGGGAGGTGGAGGAGGAAAAAGAAGAGGGGAGGTGGAGGAGGAAGAAGAAGAGAAGAAGAAGAGGGGAGATGGAGGAAGAAGAGGAGGAAGGGAGGAGGAGGAGAAGAAGAAGAAGAGGGGAGGTGGAGGAGGAAGAAGAAAAGAAGAAGAGGAAGAGGAAAAAGAAAAGAAATAATAACAACAACAACAACAACAATGATAATAATATTATTATTAGGGCACTGGCAGCAACCTGTATCAACCACTGGCACCAGTCAATAATATTTGTGATGCATTTTTAAATGTTCAGTTGACTGAGTTTCATATTTAATGAATAAAGATAACAATAATAATTTAACAGAGCGATCTTCCCCTCCCTCGGTGCCTTTTCCATGCCCTTTCCGCTGTCCTTTTCAACAACAAAAAAGAATTTCACACTTGCTTCCTCAGAACTGGAAAATCCAGATTTTTGCAATATTGGCAGGTTTTCAAAGTCTGAGGCCCCTTGGTAGAAGATAGAGAGGTTAAGAGCTCAAGGTTAAATTCCAAGAGCCATATTAAAATAACAGCAATGAAATATTACTGATGGCAGTTGGCATTTTTTTTTTTTAAGTAAGAGTGTCTGTGGGGTTCTTCCTGATTCGCAAGTGTGCATTTGCCCGAGAACACACTTTCTTGATTGTGGCACACAATTATATATGGGAACTTTTTTTTTTTTTTTGTTGTTAATCCGAAGTATCATTTAAAAATCTGTTGAGAAACTGCTCCCCTCCCTTTGCCCTACACAATTTTACATTTATCTTTCAAGGATCTGCCTTAACAATAAGGTAAATGTTTAACTGCATAAGAATTAGAGTACATTTTCCCCTTCGCACACATTATATATTGCATTTTGCGTGCTTCGGTGCTTTTAACCTATTTTTATTTATTAAATTGATAAGTTTAAACATTTAAGAATCCGTGTCTGACTTAATTCGGATTCCCATATGATTTAGCATGCAAGTTAACACGCAAGTTTTTATTTTATAAACTGCATTCAGTTCTGGTCACCACCATGTAAAAAATGTGTGGAGACTCTAGAAAGAGTGCAGAGAAGAGCAACAAAGATGATTAGGTGACTGGAGGCTAAAACATATGAAGAACAGCTGCAGGAACTGGGTATGTCTAGTTTAATGAAAAGAAGGACTAGGGGAGACATGATAGAAGTCTTCCGATATCTCAGGGGCTGCCCCAAAGAAGAGGGAGTCAAGCTATTCTCCAAAGCACCTGAAGGCAGGACAAGAAGCAATGGGTGGAAACTAATCAAGGAGAGAAGCAACTTAGAACTAAGGAGAAATTTCCTGACAGTTAGAACAATTCATCAGTGGAACAACTTGCCTCCAGAAGTTGCGAATGCTCCAACACTGGAAGTTTTTAAGGTGGTGTTGGACAACCATTTGTCTGAAGTGGTGTAGGGTTTCCTGCCTAAGCAGGGGATTGGACTAGAAGACCTCCGGGGTCCCTTCCAACTCTGTTATTCTATATTCTATATTTATTGTTTGTTTATTGAGTTATATACTTTAAAAAAAACTAAAGAGCTCTAAAAAAAACACACAGCCTTACAGGCATGGAAATCTGAGACACAAAATGTGCCCACACACACACACAATTCTCAATTCCTCCAGACCTTTAAAAAGCCTGAATGTCAAAACAATTTGTTTACTCCTGCTAGGCCAGTATTTTTTCTGAGTTACGAGGTTTTCGTTTTATCATTTTATTTTATTTTTTGATCAAGTGACTTTGTTGTCCCACAAAAATCCCAGTTTTGTAGGTCACCTCTTCCCTGCGGCTGTTCCGCCTGGAAATGCTTCGAACAATTTAAGTGTGTAAAAATATAAGTGGGGAACAGGCTGTACCTGTTAAATATAACTCATCCTCATTCAACAGAAGCTATCATATGGCTTGAGGTTCTCCATGATGAAATCGGCAATCCTGATGGGATGGGACATATTTCTCTTAACAACCGTGCGACTAGCTCAACAGCTGAAGTGATTCAGTTAACAAGTCGTAAAACAGGGCAAAAAACTCACTTCCCCAATGTCTCACTTAGCAGCAGAAATTTTCGGCTGTTACAATTATGATGGTAAGTCGAGGACTACCGTGTTTCCCCGAAAATAAGACCCTGTCTTATATTTTTTTGAACCCCGAAATAAGCACTTGGCCTTATTTTCGGGGAGGTCTTATTATTTTGGGGCGCGTGGAGCAAGACGGGGTTCCTCTTGCCATCTTACCTGATTTCCAGTTCTGTCTCCCTAAACCTAACCAGAGGAAATGCGTTTAAATATTTTCAGGGGAGGGCTTATTTTCGGGAAAACACGGTACCTATAAAACAACATTCAACATAACATTAATAAAATTAATGTTTAAAAAAAATAAAATTAATTAATGAATTAATAAAATAACATTCTCAGAGACTCTTCCCATCCTGCTTACAATCTTTTTGGACTGTTGCCTTCTGGCAGAAGATACAGAATAATTAAAACTTGGACCGCACGTCTTCTGAATAGTTTTTATCCCAGAGCTATAATTGCATTCAACAATGAATTAAAGGGCCACCATCGGTGAGCTGTTGGACAGCATTACTTGGTCTGTTGTGTGGCTGTTTGGGTGGTTTAGGGGTGGGGAATTGTGGTGGGTGGGGGTGTATTTGGGGATTGTTATATGTGTTGGGCCTGGTCTTTGGGCGTTAAGTGAATTTCGTTGTATGGGTATACTGTGTATACACGTACAATGACAATAAAGTTATTATTATTAAAAGGATCGTTTCAAGCTAAGTACCTTGAGTTGTTTTTACAATATAAAAAAGAAGTTTGTATTTTTGTTTTGAACTGATTGCCAATATCTTTACCATGTTATGATTTATATTTTTAAAAAAAAAAAAGAAGAAAAGAAAAATACCCCTCGTAATAATATAAATAAGCGTACAATTTCTGATGCTTTCTGCTCCAACAGATTTCTCCTTCCTATTGGTGTGAACTTTAAAAAAAAAAAATGTGTCTGTATAGGTGCTTGAGAAAGAAAAAAAAAAATGCACCTAATCGTTAGACTTCATCATCAGAAAAACGATTTAAAGATCAATTCGGAGCCATTCGGTTTGCTTTTTCGCTTCCTTTCAGTCACACCCGATTCTACCTGCAATTTATGCCCCTAAAAATACAGGAGTCAGGCAGGCTGTAAATTCACGGACTGCAGACAGGTTGTCATGACAAGCCGTAATCAATAAATCTCACAGCGGCGGCATCAGCTTGTATCTGCAAGTCGAGTCCCCATTTTGGCTTTTTTTCACCTCTCTCCACAGCTGCAAATTAAACCACAGTTGCAAGAGTTACTGGCCATCTACCTCTATAAAACCCCAACACACACAATTATACAAACAACTGCATTGTCCACGCACAAATATTTCTCTCTTGCTTGATTGCAAGGATCAAAAGAATATCTGGTTGCCTCTTATCATACAGCTCCAAAGGAGAAGAGAGAATGGCTAGATTTGCAAGAAAAAAGTAGGGGCAGCCCATTTAATTAGGAGCAAAATATAGCAAAAAAACACCCCCAAATAAACTCATATTGGAAGGGCGAAATCATTCCTCTTTAAGAACATCAAAGCTTGTTTCCATTTAACGTAAACAAGAGGAGAGTGTAAAATTGACACCCTGCCCAGAGGGAATAAAACATGTGCAATAAAGATTTCCAACCCACTGAAAGATACGTTTGAAAGGGAGATAGAGGCTGGGCAGAAATTTTGGAAACTAGGCAGTGGAAGAGGGTAGAGGTGGGAGAAATACCTAGATTGAATAGCCAAGAAGCAGACGCTAATAGAACAAGTCAAAAAAAAAAAAAGCATAGCAATTAAAGTATTGAAGCGGGCAAGAGATCGGACTCATATTTATGACGGACGCAGCATCCCCCGGGGTCACGCGATCCCTCTTTGCGACCTTCCGACAAGCCAAGTCAATGAGGAAGCCCGATTCATTTAACGACCTTGTGACCCACTTAAGAACCGCAGGGGTTCACTTTACAACGGTGGCGAGAAAGGTCGTAAAAATGGGGCACGGTGCGCTGAGCCGCTGTCTCGCTCAGCCACAGAAATGAGGAGCTCTATTGCGGCCGGAACGACGAGGATCAGAAAGGTTTTCGATGGATTCATCTAAAGTGGCTAACTGGCTGCAATAAACCACTTTGATTTTATTTTTATTTTATTTTATTTTTTTAAAAAAATGGATTGGATTTATGCAAGGGTTATGAAAGGATACCGTTTTGCAGTGTTCCAGAGCAGCAACATTTTGCCAAACTCTCTGCAATTTGTCTGGCTTGTCCTCGGGTTGTTTATCTCCCTGGTCAGTTGGCAACCTTAGCTCCCTACCCCCTGCCTGCCTGCCAGGTATTTAATCAAGCCCTAGTAAAAGGCTCTTGAGGTGTCAGTTTTCCCCCCTTTCCATTATCATTGCCTTGACAACATGAAGAGACAGCCGCTGCAGACAAACACTAAAAAAAACCCCCTGCTTTAGCCAGCTGGAATTGGATGTCATAATAACTGTTTTTCCAACTGTGTGTGTGTCAAAAAGCTCTCCAGCAAAGGACAAGGAGGGGTTTAATTATGGAGCCGGGTTGAGATTGTGTCTCTGGTACGGTCCGCCTCCCCGCCCCCCCCCCCCTCATCGGCACGCACGCACGACTCGGTGTCAGAATCCAGTGGACTATTTGATCAAGAGTGGTCCTTTCCATGCACAAAGATGAGGAGTTTGGGATAAGCAAGATTTAGAGATGGTTGGGTTCGTCTAGCACGGGCTTGAATTTGGAGAGAATATCTTAAGCTCTCTTAAGATATTCTTAAGGGGAAGAAATGGAGGTAGTGACAGGTTTTATTTTCCTGGGCTCCAAGGTCAACACAGATGGGGGCTGCAGCCAAGAAGTTAAAAAGACGCTTGCTCCTGAGGAGGAAAGCCATGGCAAATCTAGACAGCATGTTAAAAAGCAGAGACATCACCCTGCCAACACAAGGGCATCTAGTCAAGGCGATGGTTTTCCCAGTTGCAATGTAGGGCTGTGAAAGTTGGACGATAAGAAAAGGCTGAGCACCAAAGAATGGAGGCCTTTGAACTCTGGTGCTGGAGAAGACTCCTGCGAGTCCCTTGGACGGCAAGGCGATCCAACCGGTCAGTCCTAGAGAAGATCAACCCTGACTGCTCTTTAGAAGGCCAGATCCTGAAGATGAAACTCAAATACTTTAGCCACCTAATGAGAAGGAAGGACTCCCTGGAGAAGAGCCTAAGGCTGGGAACGATGGAGGACAAAAGAAGAAGGGGACGGCAGAGAACGAGGTGGCTGGATGGAGTCACTGAAGCAGTCAGCTTGAGTTTAAATGGACTCCAGAGGATGGTAGAGGACAGGAAGGCCTGGAGGAACGTTGCCCATGGGGTCACGAAGGGTCGGACACGACTTCACAACTAACAACAACAATCTTAACTCCCGAAATACAATCGAGGTTTTCTCTCTATTTGAGGAAATGCTTAGTAGATGCTTCTGCTAAATTAGTAGCATTTAATCGAGTGCCCCCCCTCCTCACCAGGCCTGAGCTGTGTCCCCCTCTTCCAGCAGGAAGTGGGGTCTAAGGTCACCCCCCCCCCGCCTCGACAGGCCAGCCGTGTCCCTTTAAGGTAATCTCTTCACATCACATCGTCGGGCAGATTGATGTTAATGGACATGTGAAGTTATGTTATGTCATAGACAGCCTGTCAAAAGACCGTGATGGACGACTTGTATGTAAGCATTAGCGGCGATTCCGTTTACGGGTTTCCCATAATCTTCGGGCGGGCTGATGGAGACCACCCAGAGAGTCAGATTAATGGAGAGAATGGGGGTGGGGGGGAGAGAGGGAGCCCTGCCCTCCCCCCCCCTCTGCAAGGGTCATTATTATTGTTACACCTGCAAACATCCACAGCTTAATTAACTCGCCCCGGCAAAGAAATATGGAACTCAACGGAAGATTTGTCCAGGGTTGTTAGGAATGTTTCATTCGAAGATGTTGCGTTGCAAAAATAATAATAATAATAAATCCGTTTGTTTAAAGCAAGGATGTGTGCAACCTTGGCGACTTTTTAAGATTTGCGGATTTCAATTTCCAGAATTCCCCAGCCAGGTAATTTCCCTTTGTGTCGTAGAGATCAGCTTTTCTTAAAAAAAAAAAAAAAAATCAGAATTTGAAGGCTCTCGATGCCGGAGGTTTAAAATAGGATTGTTAATACGTTTTTTTTTTGTTTTGTTTTGTTTTAAAGAAAATGTTCAGTATGCAAGGAAGAAATATGGTATCCAGTTTTATGGCATTCCTCAAGAAAAGGGGGCTTAACGCCTGCAGGCCACCTCATAATTGCATTTCTCTCACACACGCACACTCTCAAATATTTGCAAAAGGAGGAGAATGTGGCACAGCTTGGTTTCTTAAATTCTGTATCCTTCAAGGAAGGATGTTTCCCTGACCAGATATAAAACACGTGGAAATTGATTTGCTTTTCAGGGCCTTCATTTTGTCGATCAGAGAGGTCGGCAGTTCGGCGGTTCGAATCCCTAGTAAACTTCTCCTGCCTGAGCAGGGGGTTGGACTAAATGACCTCTAAGGTCCCTTCCGACTCTGTTACTGTCTCTTGGATACTTGACTGTCACACTTTGATCCGCCGAGGAGCCTTCTGAACTAGTCTAGGAGAAGGAGGCTGTCTAAACAGGGGTTTTATCAAAGCAGAGATGCAAATCCCGTTTCAGGATAGTGGGCCTTTTAGGTGATTTTACAGGCAACCGACCGTCTCTTTTTCCAATCATATCAACTGCAGAACTAGAGAGGCAAAACAACATGGTGTGTTACAGATGATTTAAAAAAAAAGAAAAGAAACAAAGGGAGAGGGGAAAATGGAATCAGAAAGGGAGAGAAGGAAGGAGGAAGAAGGAGGAAGGAAGCAAGGAAAGAAGGAAGGAAGGAAGGAAGGAAGGAAGGAAGGAAGGAGGGAAGGAAGGAAGGAGGGAAGGAGGGAGGGAGCAAGGGGCCATGGTGGTGCAGTGGTTAGAATGCAGTATTGCTGACTCTGCTGACTGCCAGGAATTCGATCCTGACTGGCTCCAGGTCGACTCAGCCTTCCATCCTTCCGAGGAGGGAAGAAAGAAAGAGAAAGAAAGAAGGGAAGGAAGGAAGAAAGAAAGAAAGGACGGAAGGAAGGAAGGAAGGAAGGAAGGAAGGAAGGAAGGAAGGAAAGAGAGAGAGAGAGAAGGAGGGGCGGGAGGGAGGGAGGAAGGAGGGAGGGAGGAAAGAAAGGGAGGGAGGAGGGAGGGAGGGAGGAAAGAAAGAAGGTAGGAGGGAGGGAGGGAGGACAGGAGGAAAGGAAGGGACGGAGGAAGGAAGGAGGGAGGGAGGAAAGAAAGGTAGGAGGGAGGGCAGGAGGATAGGAGGATAGGAAAGAAGGAGGGAGGGAGGGAAGAAGGAAGGAGAAAGGAAAGGAGAGAGGGAAAGCAGGGAGAACGAAGGAAGGAAGGAAGGAAGGAAGGAAGGAAGGGTGGGTGGGTGGGTTAGGGTAGCTTATTTTATTTTTTTCCAGAAAGGAAGAATTAAAACCTCATTTTTTTTTTAAAAAAAAAATCTCACTCTTTGCTTGAATTCAAATTAAAAAAAAACCTGGGGATGCAATTATCTCCATGGACTTCACTGCCAGTAGATCAGTCGGTCATCGCTGCACTGCAAATGCAGGGTCTTAAAAAACAGACTTTGGGGCATTAGCCTGCTTTCGAGACCTATGCTCCCCCCTCCACCCCAGTCTAAGTTTGCATGCGTGCCACCTGCAGAGGAAAGGAAGGACGGCAGCAACTGAGCGACAGAGGAGCCAAACTTCCAAAGCTCTGCCACGGAGACAGATGGGCAGCTGTTGGAGGGGAAGGATGTCAGCAGAAGGATGGGATGGCCTCCGCTCACTCCGCTCAGCGACTCACCCCTCCGTCCATATTTACACTGCTGACCTTTAGGGATGCTCTCGGGTTGCATTGCCCCCCCCCGCCCCATTGAGATAAATCACAGCTCAAAATTAAAAGCCGGAGCCAAGATGAGTATAATTTCAGCCAACGTAGCAATAGCATTAGGCTTACTGTATATCCAGCCCCCTCTGAGGGGTTTACAGAGTCAGCCTGTTGCTCTCCCAAAACAACCTGGGTCCTCGTTTTACACCACCTCAGAAGGATGGAAGCCTGAGTCAAGCTTGAGCCGGTCAGGATCGAACTCCTGGCAGTGGGCAGAGTCAGCCTGCAGTTCTGCATTCGGGAGGGAGAGAGGGAGGGAGGAAGGAGAGATGGAAAGTAGGAGGGAGGGAGGGAGGGAGGGAGGGAGGAAGGAAGGAAGGAAGGGAAGATGGGTGGATGAATGAGAGGAAGGAAGGAAGGAAGGAAGGAAGGAAGGAAGGAAGGAAGGAAGGAAGGAAGGAAGGAAGGAAGGAAGGACGGTTCACTGCCAAAGAGTGCAGGAGAAGGAAGAGGAGGAGGGGATGATAGGGAAGAGAAAGAGTTTAGGCAGAAATTTTTCTTTTCAAAAAATAAAGCACCCAGAAGCAATTATTTGCGGATGTCCAAATAATTGGTGATTATTTATAAGTGATCCATCAGGATAATGACATAAGAAGAGGAGGAGGAGGAAGAGAGAGAAGAAGGAGGGAGGAGGAGGAGGAGGAAGGGTGGAGGAAGAGGGAGAAGGAGGAAGAGAAGAAGAAGAAGAAGAAGAAGAAGAAGAAGAAGAAGAAGAAGAAGAAGAAGAAGAAGAAGAAGAAGAAGAAGAAGAAGAAGAAGAAGAAGAAGAAGAAGAAGAAGAAGAAGAGTCAAAGGTGCTAAATTGGGGGAGGAGGGAGGGAGAGAAAAAGAGAGAGGGAGGGAGGAGGGGAGGAAGGAGAAGTCTGTTTTATTAAAGCAAGGAAAGATAAAATTGCCTGAAATTGTAGCCAGCTATTTCTTCAAAGATAAGGTCTGGGCCCCGTTGATTTTGACAAGGACTCTGGAAATTAAACCTTCTCAACAGCTCCTTTCCCGTAGCAGAAACCTTCACCTCCTCCGCAAACAGCAGCTGATCTTTCTGTCATAACAGGGCCTGTTATTGACATCTGCAAGGGAGCAAAAATTGACAGTCAGGTCAGCAGGCACTGCAGCAAAATCTGGGGCCAAAGCAACGGAGAGAAGGAAGCGATGGGGCTCTGGGGAGACGCTCGACTCAGAGAAGGTTTCTCAGTTGCCTCTCGAGCATCTCCGGGTTAAACAGGCTCTCGGAGAGATTGCTTTACTTGGCGGTTGCAAGGACACTCGGCAACAAAGGGACCTTGGTCGAATTCAAGAACAGGGAGCCTTGTTTTCGCTTCAATGTATTTGTGGTCCTTTCCAGCTTGCTTTCTCACCGGGTGGGTTGGTGGGAATCAGATTGAGGTTCCCATCCTTGTCAATCAGGAATGATCGAATCACCTATGGGTCCTTGGCGCTCTCTCAGCTTGGTGGCTTTTCTTGCAGGCGTTCCATTATCTAACTTGGTAACGCCGTCAGTGCTAGAAGGAAGTGGGGTTTGCAGAGAGGAGGAGGGGAGGAGGAGGAAGAGGAGAAGAAGGAGGAAGGGGAGGTCGGTGGGATGCTTGGCACTCTCTGAGCTTGGTGGTTTTCTTGTTTCATTCATTCATTCATTCATTCATTCATTCATTCATTCATTCATTTATTGGTTCGATTTATATGCCGCCCTTCTCCGGAGACTCAGGGCGGCTTACAATGCGTTAAGCAATAGCCTTCATACTTTTGTATATACCTGCTTAGTAGGGCTTTCGGCCCCCCCAAGCGGTGTTCTTTTTTATACAAAGTCAGCTTATTGCCCCCACAATCCGGGTCCTCATTTTACCTACCTCGGAAGGATGGAAGGCTGAGTCAACCTTGAGCCTGGTGAGATTCGAACTCACAGTAATTGCAGGCAGCTGGTGCTACTTAACAGCACTTTAGTCTGCTGCGCCACCAAGGCTCCTTCATGACCCAAACTAGGTAACATCATCAGTGCTAGAAGGAAGTGGGGTTTTATTTATTTATTTATTTATTTATTTATTTATTTATTTATTTATTTATTTATTTATTTATTTATTGGTTCAATTTATATGCCGCCCTTCTCCGGAGACTCAGGGCGGCTTACAATGCGTTAAGCAATAGCCTTCATACTTTTTGTATATACCTGCTTAGTAGGGCTTTTGGCCCCCCCTAAGCGGTGTTCTTTTTTTATACAAAGTCAGCTTATTGCCCCCACAATCCGGGTCCTCATTTTACCTACCTCGGAAGGATGGAAGGCTGAGTCAACCTTGAGCCTGGTGAGATTCGAACTGGCAGTAATTGCAGGCAGCTGGCAGCTAAGTGCTACTTTAACAGCGGTTTTAGTCCGCTGCACCACCAAGGCTCCTTCATGACCCAAACTAGGTAACATCATCAGTGCTAGAAGAGAGTGGAATTTGCAGGGAGGAGGAGGAGGACGAGGTGGAGGAGGAGGAGGAGGAGGAGGAGGAGGAGGAGGAAGGGGAGGAAAAAGAGGAGGAGGAAGCGGAGTTCTGTGGGGTCCTAGTGCCGCGTAATGGGGTGCGCTCCCGTTCCTTGCCCCAGCTTCTGTCAACCTAGCAGTTCGAAAGCACGTTAAAAAAAAATGCAAGTAGAAAAAATAGGGACCACCTCTGGTGGGAAGGGAACAGCGTTCCGTGCGCCTTTGGCGTTGAGTCATGCCGGCCACATGACCACGGAGACGTCTTCGGTCAGCGCTGGCTCTTCGGCTTTGAAAGGGAGATGAGCAGCGGCCCCTAGAGTCGGGAACGACTAGCACATACATGCGAGGGGGAACCTTTACCTTATTTCCTTGGGGAGCCAAATCTCCCCAAACTCATGGACGAGTTTGTGTTTTACTACTGGGAGTAGGGAAGACAAATTCTCCATTCTTGTTTTTCTACGCAACTGCACAATTTGACCTGACCTTTGTTCCATCCCCTCTTTATCATCCTCCTTTCTAAACTTTCAAAAAAAATAAACCTAAACCACAGCTCAAATGTTGCTGTATTTCATTTCATTTCATTTTTCATTTTCATTTTATTAAATTTGTATACCGCCCTACTCCCGAAGGACTCAGGGCGGTGAACAGGCACGAAATAAAACACATAAATACAAAAGTTAAGACATGATTAAAACCCAATTAAATAATTTTTGCCTGAGACAATTGAAAACCCCCAATAATTTAAAACGAATTAAAATTTGAGTTTAAAAATTTAGAAGAAGGGGAAAAAATTTCCACGAAGGGCAGCTTTCTGTAGCTGTAGGGAAGGGGAGAAATATCAATCCAAGTGTGGGGGGAGGGCCATGCTCAAATGGCTCTTTTGTGTCCCCGCACCATGGACAAAACAGGCAGAAGAAGTGAAAAGAAAACACTTCGTCCACGGCTCCTGGACCACCGAAGTCTCCCTTAAGCTAGCTCTCGTGAAACCGCTCAACTCTGCAGTGGTACGTGCATCTCTGCATCGTATCCGTTACTAAGGAAGGTTAGCAACGGATCTAACTCTGTGCAAGCTTCACTCAGAGCGAGTTTAAAACAGCCTAGACATAAAAGGATCATTGTCCAAAAATATTCTTAAGTCAAACTTTTTTTCCTCTAGGACAGGGATGGCGAACCTTTTCGGCACCGCGTGCCGAAAAGGTCGCATGGAAACATCGCTCATTGGGGCTGCGCTCTGGGAAAGTCGAACTTCCAGATTCTAGCGCACATGTGCGCCCGATGATCAGCTGGCTGGCGCACATGCGCAGGCCGGTTTTTGGCACTGCCGTGCATGGAAAGGGATCATGCTCCGGAAAAGCTGAACTTCCAGGTTCTGGCACGCATGTGCACCTGACAATTAGCTGGCCGGCGTGCATGCATTTCAGCCCCGCCCCGCGCGCAAAGGACAGCTGATTGTCGTGCACACATGCGCGCCAGAAACCCAAAAGAGGAATGGGTGACACCATGCGTGCCAGGTGACATGGCTCTATGTGCCACTTTGGGCAAGCGTGCCATAGGTTCGCCATTACAGCTCTAGGCGAACATCAACAGTTAGTTCTCTGGACCAGAGGTGAAATCCAGCAGGTTCTGACAGGTTCTGGAGAACCGGTAGTGGAAATTTTGAGCAGTTCAGAGAACCGGCAAATATCACCTCTGGCTGGCCCCAGAGTGGGATGAGAATGGAGATTTTGCAATATCCTTCCCCCAGGAGTGAGGAGGGAATGGAGATTTTGCAATATCCTTTCCCCTGCAGTGGGGAGGGAATGGAGATTTTGAAATATCCTTTCCCCAGGAGTGGGGAGGGAATGGAGATTTTGCAATATCCTTCCCCAGGAGTGGGGAGGGAATGGAGATTTTGTAATATCCTTCCCCCAGGAGTGGGGAGGGAACGGAGATTTTGCAATATCCTTTCCCCTGCAGTGGGGAGGGAATGGAGATTTTGCAATATCCTTCCCCCAGGAGTGGGGAGGGAATGGAGATTTTGCAATATCCTTTCCCCTGGAGTGGGGAGGGAATGGAGATTTTGCAATATCCTTTCCCCTGGAGTGGGGAGGGAATGGAGATTTTGCAATATCCTTCCCCTGGAATGGGGAGGGAATGGAGATTTTGCAGCATCCTTCCCCTGCCACACCCACCAAGCCAGACCACGCCCACCAAGCCACGCCCACAGAACCGGTAGTAAAAAAAATTGGATTTCATCACTGCTCTCGACTGAGAACTTTTTCGCAACGTCTTAAGTGGACTGTTGTTCGGCTCTGCGGCTTCTTGCTAGCATCGTTACATCCTTCTTCATCTTGGCTTTGGAGCTGTTACTGTTCTGGATTCACAAGAATCTTCTTGCTTCCCCTTTTTTTTTTTTTTTAACCTTGGCTTCCTGCAACCATCTCTGCTTGCAAGGAACTCAGTCCCATTCCAGTTCATCCGACGAATCCACCATCCCTTAAAGACCTCGGGTGGGGGGGTGTTGCAACTTCAACCGTGCTCCTCCTCGTAACCCGTTGTGCTTCTTGAGAAGCTGTGGCCAGGCTCAGATGAAGCAGCTGGTCTCAAACCACCAAGAAAGAGAAGGAACCCTCTTTGATTTCAAGGAACAAGGGGATGGGGGAAGGGAAAAAAAAAAAAGAAAGGATAGCAATCTCGCCTTTTTTTAAAAAAAAAGAAAAAAAATTAAATTTGCAAAGCGCAAGAGGCTCCCTTTTAATTTCCTCTTGCAGTATCTTCTGATATGGCCCGAGATCCCTCGCTTTCGTTAACGTATCTGGAGGGGTAAATAAACAAGCTTTCAATTTATGCCAAAAAGACGGGAGGGAGGGAAGAAGAGACCTACACACATACACACAGACACACAAGGACACACACACTTTTATTTTATTTATTTATTTATTTATTTATTGGTTCGATTTATATGCCGCCCTTTCTCCGGAGACTCAGGGCGGCTTACAATGCGTTAAGCAATAGCCTTCATACTTTTGTATATACCTGCTTAGTAGGGCTTTCGGTCCCCGATAAGCGGTGTTCTTTTTTATACAAAGTCAGTTTATTGCCCCCACAATCCGGGTCCTCATTTTACCTACCTCGAAAGGATGGAAGGATGTTTCCTGAAAGGAAACACTTAAAAAAAACACCCTGCAAGGCACCATCAAAACACAAAGATTAAAAATGAAACAGGAAAGTTACTTCGTTCGATTGCACCAAAGTAAGGTTTGGGTGGGCTTGTGCCCGAGTTTCAGCGAGAAGACGGATGTCTCTCGTACATTTCAGGGTGCTAATTTACTACCGAAATAGAAGCAGGTTAGAGAGCCAGACTAATCCTGGGGAGAATGCAACCTGCACCATATGGCCAGAAATTATCCTTTCAAAAATCCACCGAGATTGTGGCTTTGCTCGACTCCAGCTGGGATTAGGACATGATTCCTGTTGATCCGGGGGGAATATTTCAAAATATCCTTCATGTCGTACTAGCTGGCCTGTCGCCATCCAGCTCTTCTTTCTTTTTTTCATTCTTCTCTTCCTTCTCTCAAGCCGCCCCTTGCAAGCCTGTTCAAAGAAGACAGGTTGTCCTCGATTTACGGCCACAATGGAGCCCCAAATTTCTGTCGCTAAGTGAGATAGGGGTTAAGCGGATTTTGCCCCATTTTACAACTTTGCCTGGATAAATGTTGTTAAGTGAATCGCTGCCATGATTAAGTTAGTAACGCTCTCACATTTTCACTGCAGGGCAAACTGGTGGTAAAATAATGTGAAACCCACTGCTGCTCCCTGAGCTCCATTTTTGCTGCCAGAGGGCTGCAGGAGGCCACCGCGGCCAGTGGTGGGTTTCATAAATTTTTACTACCGGTTCTGTGGGCGTGGCTTGGTGGGCATGGCAGAGGAAGGTTACTGCAAAATCCCCATTTCCTCCCGATCAGCTGGGACTCGGGAGGCAGAGAATAGATGGGGGCGGGGCCAGTCAGAATTTTTCCTACCAGTTCTCCCAACTACTCAAAATTTCCGCTGCCGGTTCTCCAGAACTGGTCAGAACCTGTTGAAACCCACCTCTGATTGCAGCCAAAAACAGAGTCTTTGATGATTTGATGATTTGCTGGCCATGCCCCCCTCCCTCTCCCGAGGTCAAACACAACCCTGATGCGGCCCTCAATGAAATTGAGTTTGACACCCCTGTCTTAATGCAACTTCTCCTTCTTTCCTGACCCTCCTGTCGATCCCATAATGCCAATTCATAAGTTGTGTGTATGTGTCTGTGTGTGTGCATTTTTTTTTTTTACAGGTGTAAAATTGTGAATGCCTATTTGCGGTCCTTCCAAAAAGATTTCTTTTGATCAACCTTGCCCGTTTCAAGGGGGGTCAGAACCAGTGGTGAGATCCAAATTTTTTTAGTACCGGTTCTGTGGGCATGTCTTGGTGGGTGTGGTGTAGCTTGGTGGGCGTGTCTTAGTGGGCGTGGCAGGGGAAGGATATTGCAAAATCTCCATTCCCACCCCACTCTGGGACTAGCCAGAGGTGGTATTTGACAGTTCTCCAAACTGCTCAAAATTTCCACTACCGGTTCTCCGAACTGCTCAAAATTTCTGCTACCGGTTCTCCAGAACCTGTCGGAACCTGCTAAATTTCACCCCTGGTAACAATGTTTCACAGGCGGGGATGGCCTTGAAAAGGCTCCCATCCCAGCTCAAGCTTTCTCTCTTCCCTTCCACCCTGGGTATGTATGTGTGTGTTTAATGCCGTCTATTCAAATTAATCCCACTAATGGAGCCGCTGGTCGCGTGCTGAGCATTTCAATTAAAGGGCTTGTAATATTTTATAAGCCAACTGCAAAACGGCGGGAGGCAGAACCGAGAGAGAGAGAGAGAGAGAAAGGAAAGGAAGTCTTGTGTTTGGGGTAGGGTGGAGGAAAGTAATGGGGACGAGGAAAGAGAATCTTAACTTTTTAAAAAAAGAAAGAAATTACAAGAGGAGAGGGAAAAAAAGAGAGTTGGTGCCCCTTACGAAATTAATAATGCAGAGGTATGCAAGGGTTTTAATTTCTGTGTAAGGGGAAAGAGGCAATTAAGCAAAAATAGCAATGGTTAGGAAAAGTCACTGCATATTTTAAAGGAAAGAATCTACGCTATTAATATCCTTTCTCCCCCTTCCTCTCTATCGCATGTGTTTAAAACTGCATTATGGAGCCCAACAGCAACATAGGATATATATATATATATACAGCTCCCAAATGCCTCTATCCTTCTTTTATTCTCCCTTGGCTGCCCCAGATGCGGGTGGTCTTATTATCTGAGAGAATTAATTTAGCTCTCTGATGGATCACTCCCGCTTACTTCCCTGGGAGCAGTTCCTACTGAAATGATGTCTCTTTCTAGAGAAAGGAAAGGGGGGGGGGTTGTGAGAGATAGAAAAGGTGAGAAAAATGAGTGGTAGAGAGAAAGGATG
This sequence comes from Pituophis catenifer annectens, assembly GCF_029215685.1. Lineage (NCBI taxonomy): Eukaryota > Metazoa > Chordata > Lepidosauria > Squamata > Colubridae > Pituophis > Pituophis catenifer. The sequence continues at coordinate 18,440,714 of NW_027256896.1, read as the reverse complement.
AAGAGAAAGAGGGGGGAAAAACGATAGGAAAAAAGAGACAAAAGGGATGGAGAAAAAGAATGGAGAGGGAGAAGGAGAAGGAGAAAGGGGGCGGGAAAGCAAGCAGGGAAACGAAGAGAAAGAAACGGAGAGAAAGTATAACAAGACAAATTGAATAAATTCTGAGTGAGTGGGTGGGTGGATAGAGATAGAGAGCTAGGTAGGTAGGTAGATGATAGATAGATAGATAGATAGATAGATAGATAGATAGATAGATAGATAGATAGACACAGACAGACATAGATGGATGGATAGACAGATAGATATAGATGGATGGGTAGGTAGGTAGGTAGGTAGGTAGGTAGGTAGGTAGGTAGGTAAATACATAGATACCGTGTTTCCCCAAAAATAAGATTGGGTCTTATATTATTTTTTTTGCTCCAAAAGATGCATTAGGGCTTATTTTCTAGTTAGTCTTATTTTGGGGGGGGAAATATGGCACTAAATGCACCCATCTGGCTGATAATCTTAACTGGGGCTTATTTTGAGGGTAGGGCTTATATTACGAGTATCCTGAAAAATCATGCTAGGACTTATTTTCTGGTTGGGTCTTATTTTTGGGGAAACCAGGTAGGTAGGTAAGTAGGTAGGTAGGTAGGAAGGAAGGAAGATAGATAGATAGATAGATAGATAGATAGATAGATAGATAGATAGATAAATAGATAAATAGATAGAGATAGATGATAGATAGATAGATAGATAGATGATAGATAGATAGATAGATAGATAGATAGATAGATAGATAGATAGATAGATGACAGACAGACAGACAATGGAGAGTCTTTGATGCTCTCTGAGCTTTGTTGTTTGCCTACAGACATTTCATTACCTGACTAAGTAACAACATCAGTGCTAGTGACTGTGCAGGGTGTTTGCTCCCTGTTTATATATAGTACCTTGCCCTGCCAGTGTTGGTTTGGGTATGGCTTTTCTCCTTGCTAGTTCTAGCATGTGCACCCATGCGCATATGCACGCAGAGGAATGAATGAATGAATGAAAGAGTGAATGAATGAAAGAATGACTGAATGGGTTGTTTTACATAACAATGGCAGTAAAAGTTACCCATATATCATTTACTCCTCCACGCGTAGTCTGCATCTATAAGCAACTCATTTATAAGTCACGAGCCGCAGCGGGCCTTCAATCCACGGGGTAATTGGGGAGATAAATCTTTCTTTCCAATGTGGAAGGACCAGTTCCTGGTCCTGAATAAAGGCGTGGAGAATCTGTTTTCCCTGTCCAAGGGTCTCTTAGGATTTCTCTTCCTTAATACAGGAAATCTCTGCGGCTGGTAAATTTCTTCCTTTTCATCTTTTTTTTTTTCATATAGATATATATATATAATTTTGTTAAAGACTTTTTTCCCCCCAAAAGGTCGTTAGAGAAATGGCTAGTGCATATTAAGTACGTACAAGTTAAAAAAAAAAAAGTTGTAATGTCATTTATTCGACTGCACTTAAAAGAGTCGGAAGTTAATACTTTTCTTTCGTTTTTCCTCTTTCCCCCAACCCTTCTTTCTCTCTCCTTTTCCCTTTTCCCTTCCCCATTTTTTTTTTTTTTAAATTTGATTTATATGCCGCCCTTCTCCGGAGACTCAGGGCGGCTTACAGTGCGTTAAGCAATTTCCCCCCATCTTCATTCATAATTTTATTTTCTATCCTGAGAAGATATATATTTATATATTTTTGACCTGACTAGGTGGCTCAGTGGCTAATACACTGAGCTTGTCAATCAGAAAGGTTGTATATATATATATATATATATATATATATATGTATGTGTGCATGTATGTATATATGTATGTATGTATCTTTAGCCAGGTTCTTCCTACGTAAACCAAGATTTTTATGCAGCCCTAGTTCAGTGAAATCACAATCCACTAATTTCTAGGCTTTTTTTCTGGCAGCCAGCAAACACTCTGCTGCCCATTGGGAGACTAAGGGGCAAGCAGAGTGTTTGCTGGCTGCCAGAAAAAAAGCCTAGAAACTAGTGGATTGTGATTTCACTGAACTAGGGCTGCATAAAAATCTTGGTTTACGTAGGAAGAACCTGGCTAAAGAGAAATACACATAAAGGCCTACGAAAAGAAAAGAAAACAAATATATATATAAATATATATATATATATACACACACATACAGAGCCAATACTCTGTTCAGAAAAAACACATTGTATGTTTGTTTGTGTGTTTGTGTACAAAATAAAAAAAAACGTTCTTAAAAAAAAAAGAGACTGGACAACCATTTATTTGAAATAGGGTTTTCATTTCAAGAGCTGGACTGGACCAAAGATGCTATGCCCTGGCTTTAATGAAAGAAAAGCTGACTCCATTGGTCCTTTTGTCGGCCTGATCGACTCTGTCAAGGACCTTGGAGTACTCATTTCTAAAGATCTAAGTGCCAAAGCCCACTGCCACAACATTGCCAAAAAGTCATTAAGAGTTGTACTACTAACTAGAGCATACAAAACATTTGCTAGACCAATTCTCGAATACAGCTCATCTATCTGGAACCCACACTGCATATCGGACATAAATACAATCGAGAGAGTCCAGAGATATTTTACGAGAAGAGTCCTCCATTTCTCTACCCGCAATAAAATACCTTATGCCACCAGACTCCAAATTTTGGGCTTAGACAACTTAGAACTATGCCGACTTCGGTCTGACCTAAGCATAGTACATAAAATTATCTGCCACAACGTCCTACCTGTCAATGACTACTTCAGCTTCAACCACAACAATACACGAGCACACAATAGATACAAACTCAAGGTAAACCATTCCAAACTCAATTGCAGAAAATATGACTTCAGTGACAGAGTGGTCAATGCCTGGAATGCACTACCTGACTCTGTAGTTTCTTCCCCAAACCCCCAAAACTTTAACCTTAAACTGTCTACTGTCGACCTCACCCCATTCCTAAGAGGTCTGTAAGGGGCATACATCAGTGCACCAGAGTGCCTACCATCCCTGTCCTAATATTCCTTTTTACTCTTACTCTTTTCATGTATTCAAATTATGTTTATACCTTTACCTGTTATCTTATATATGCTTGACAAAATAAACTTATGACTTAAACTTATGACTGACGATTAACATCAGGAACAGGCTAAATCAGCAGTCCAGGTGTTATCACGGGAGGCAGAGGTGAGATACCAAAGGCCAATCTTCTCTTAGGTCTGGAAAAGCAATTATCCTTCTAATCTTTTTTTGTTTTGAAGGCGTTTACGGCAATCCAGCTTAATGTTTTGAACCCAAATGGCAAATATGTACTAGGACGAGTCTAAAAATAGCTGTTTATCCTTTAACGGATCAGGGTACAGCAGGTGATTGCTCAGGTGAATGAGCTGCATGTCTGACGCTCAACTTGTTGTCTAGCTGCTCACAAGAGGTAGCTAACTTCAGAACACCTTCTATTTTATCTTTAAATCCGACTTTAATTAGACAGTCCCTAGAGATACCGTCAAATAGAAGATTGTGTTTTGTAAAGTAGGATCCATGAAGACCAGCTCTGTATATACAATGGCCCACAAGGAGCCCCGACTAGGGAAATTGGGTATTTGACAGGTTTTCTGCTTATTATTTGAGTCTGGAAGTAGATACCACAATCTATGGAACACAAGCTTTCCATCCATAATACCTAGATCAGTTTCAACCATGTTTTGAAAACAATTATGTAGCTCTCTCTCTCTCTCTCTCTCTCTTTTTTTTCATCTCAACCTAACACCAATTTTTCTGGCTGGCTCAGAAAAAAGGAAGGATGACTTCTACATGGGGTCCCGAAGAAGAGAAGACTAGAGGTGTAACACCTCAAACATCTTATCTGCCCTTCCACAAAAGGTCAACCTTTCTTGAATCTAGGTATTTTGTGCCTAGTGGAGCTAGATGAACCAAGAAAGAAAGAAAATAGATGTAGAACAAGCTAGCTTTAGACCAGATGAACAGAGTTGGAAGGCACCTTGTAGGTCATCTAATCCAACCCTCACCCAAGCAGGAGACCCTACACCATTTCTGACAGAGGGCAGTCCAGTCTCTTCTTGAAAGCTTCCAGGGATGAAGCTCTGGTAACTTCTGAAGGCAACTTCTGTTCCATGGGTTGATTGTTCTCACTGTCAGGAAATTTCTAGGTTGAAGCTCTCCTTGGCCAGTTTCCATCCATTGTTCCTTGTCTGGCCTTCGGGTGCCTTGGAGAATAGCTTGACCCCCTCCTCTCTGTGGCAGCCCCTCAAATATTGGAAGACTGCTATCCTGTCTCCCCTGGTCCTTCTGTTCACTAGACTAGCCATGCCCAGTTCCTGCAACCATTCATTGTATGTTTCATATGACCAGTTTTCTTCAGGTTTGGAAACATAAATCACTTGGCACCACCAACAGGCCAAGAGATTATGCCTTCTTTATAGAATAGAAATAGAAATAATAGAAATAGAAACAATAGAAATAGAATAGAAATAGAAATAGAATAGAAATAGAAATAGAAATAGAATAGAATAGAATAGAATAGAATAGAATAGAATAGAATAGAATAGAATAGAATAGAATAGAATAGAATAGAATAGAATAGAATAGAATAGAATTCTTTATTGGCCAAGTGTGATTGGACACACAAGGAATTTGTCTCTGGGGTATACACTCTGTGTACATGAAAGGAAAGATTCATTCGTCAAGAATCATAAAGTACTACTCTTAATGATAGTCATAGGGTATAAATAAGAATAGAATAGAATAGAATAGAATAGAATAGAATAGAATAGAATAGAATAGAATAGAATAGAATAGAATAGAATAGAATAGAATTCTTTATTGGCCAAGTGTGATTGGACACACAAGGAATTTGTCTCTGGGGCATATGCTCTCAGTGTACATAAAAGAAAAGATACGTTCATCAAGAATCATCAGGTACAACACTTAATGATAGTCATATCTTTATAGATCTGTAGATGGCCTCTCACACAATTCCTGGAGAGGTGCTGTGTATATTTTTTACGTGCCTGGATCAGGAAAAGGATTTGTTTATTTGGGTGGGCTATTTTTAAAACTTCTAATCATAAAAAGAAAATAGACAACTCAACTCGTCTTCCTTCGATTTTAGTGAGCGAGACGGACGGGCAAGGATACCATTTGGTACCGCTCCAGGCAACCCAATAATAATAATAAAAAAAAAAATCTCGAGATGGATCTGACTCAAGTGGTATTTCTCTACATAATTCATGGCTCTTAAAGACAGGTGATTCATCAACCATGATGCCCAACCTCCTCCTCCAGAAGAGTGGAAAGGGTGGAGGAGGTCAGGAATCCAACCCACCACATTTTTTGCATAGTTGTGTTTGTGCAGAGGCAGGTTCCTCAAGATACGACGCTTTGACGGGCCCCGGACTTGTTCAGAATGTGGACTAGTCCAAGCAAGTTTTACAGGTCTTTTGTAGGCCCCCTGGGCTTGGAGGATGTCTGAATAGTGAAGAGGGACTTTGTTTATTTCCTGTAGGAGGAGAAAGGACATCATCGGAGGATTTTTAGCTCGGAGCAAAAGCTGTCAAGAAAGGAGACGTGACTGAGGTTTATGAAATCCATGTGCGAGGTGAAAAAAATGTGGACGAAGAGAAGGACCTTCACCTCCACGGCTGAGGTTAGAATCCAGGGGATGCGGTCAGGCGCAAATAACTAGGCGCATTCATTGAGTTCAAAGCTCAGAGAAGATTATTGCTACCTCTACACAAGGATTTAAGTATGGTCAAGAGCAGGGGGTCCTCATACTTTTTAAACAGGGGGCCAATTCACGGTCCCTCAGACTGTTGGCGGCCCCGGACCGGCTGGGTGGGCGTGGCTAGGTGGTCATGTGACTGGGTGGGCGTGGCCAATTTAGCAGTCCATTAAACAATACGCACAAATTAAACTTTAATTTGTTTTGCTCCTGGGGGTGGAAAGCAGGTTAGCAAAGGGATGCCGCTGCCTTGGGGGCAGGTGAGGGACTTCTGTTTGGGTGTGTGCCTCTCTCTCCCTCCCTCCCTCTCTCTCTGGAGGCTGGGGAGGGTAACAATACCACTCCAGTACCACTTTGCCGCCCAAAATGGGCCCGTTTTTGGCCCCCTTAAATTGCAAGGGAATTCGGAAGTGGAAGCAAGGGGAAAAAAGGGAACGAGAGGAAAATATAAGCTCCAACCCCATAAACTTAATAGGCTTAATAGGCTCCGCGGCTTAATTCCAAATCCGTGGCTTAAATGGACTTTTGCAAATAAAGAGGAACAACGGTCAAAGGAGAGGAAGGAAAAGACCACTTCAACCTGCATTTACTCTAGTGCTGACAAGAGGTATCTTTAGATCGGAAGACACACCGTTCAGAAAGATGTTTCCCTCAAGGGGATTGAACAGAACAGAATAACAGAGTCGGAAGGGACCTTGTAGGTTATCTACTCCAACCCCCAACCCCCACCCAAACAGGAGACCCTACACTATTAAACACTGGAAATTTTTAAGAAGAGGTTGATTAACCATTTGTCTGAAATGTTATAGGGTTTCCTGCCTAAGCAGGGGGTTGAGCTAGAAGACCTCCAAGGTCCCTTCCAACTCTGCTATTATTCTATTCTATTCTATTCTATTCTATTCTATTCTATTCTATTCTATTCTATTCTATTCTATTCTATTCTATTCTACTCTACATTCTACTCTACTCTACATTTTACTCTACTCTACTCTACATTCTACTCTACTCTACATTTTACTCTACATTCTACTCTACATTCTACTCTACTCTACATTTTACTCTACTCTATTCTACATTCTATTCTACATTCTACTCTACTCTACATTCTACTCTACTCTACATTCTACTCTACATTCTACTCTACTCTACTCTACATTCTATTCTACATTCTACTCTACTCTACATTCTACTCTACATTCTACTCTACTCTACCTTCTACTCTAGTCTACTCTACTCTATATTCTACTCTACTCTACATTCTACTCTACATTCTACTCTACTCTACATTCTACTCTACTCTACCTTCTACTCTAGTCTACTCTACTCTATATTCTACTCTACTCTACATTCTACTCTAGTCTACTCTACACTCTACTCTACTGTACATTCTACTCTACTCTACATTCTACTCTACACTCTACTCTACTCTACTCTATAGTCTACTCTACACCAGTGGTGGGTTTCTACTGTTTCACCCCAGTACGAGCAAACCGGTAGCGGTGGCAGCGGGAGGCTCTGCTGATCTGCCTAGACATCATCACGGATGCTCTGCACATGTGCAGAAGAGCTGCACACAAGAGAAGTGAGCACACATGCGTGCTCCCAGTTCTGAACCGGTAGTAAAGGCAAGCGAAACCCACTACTGCTCTACACTTCACTTCACTCCACTCCACATTCTACTCTACTCTACTCTACTCATTTCTGACAGATGGCAGGCCAGGCTCTTCTTGAAGGCTTCCAGTGGCGAAATTCCCACAACTCATCCCGCTCGGAGACTCTGGAACCAAGAATCCAAAGTAGCATAGCCAAGAGGGATGTTTTTTTTTAAAAAAAAAAAAAATTTTTGCATCGAGCGATTTTATTTCAGGGGCGAACGTAACCTTTTCGCAAGACCTTTGTCCTCGAAGATAAGGGTGGGAAAAAGAAAAGGGGAAACAAGTTCAAAGATAAGAAATAGGTTGGAGAGCAGCATTCCAAGCCTTGCAATTGCAGAAATACGAGCGAAGACACTGGTCCGACCCTTTAACTTATCAGCCACTTCTCAAGAAGCTATTTAAAAGTCTGCCTTAACTCGTTTTTTCTGTTCCTTCGGGGAATGTGACCGAGGGGTGGAAGGATAAATGAATGGACAGAGGGAGCGAACTCTGTGGAACTCAGACAGATCCTTCCAGGTAAATACAGGTATTTACAACACTGACATACAACAGTACCCGACTTACAATAGCTCATCTAGTGGCTATTCATAGTTGCAACACCCCTGAAAAACTGCAACAGCTGACAACACATTGAAAATGAAATTCTGTTAATCTTTTGTTAATCTGTCCGTCTCAGCACATTCTAAGATCTCATCTATCGATTCTTCCTCAGTTGGAGTTCTTTCCAACAAAAGAAATTAAAGAAAAAGAAGAGACAGGCTATTACAGAATATGGAATAAATGGTATAAACGGCTTAAGGCGAGAAATAAAGAATAATAACTATCAGGGGGGAAAAAAATTAGAAGTATGAAATATATACGTAACAAAATGTATGGGGTGGAATAAGAAGGTATTGGAACGGACAAAAACAAGCAGTATAAATAAAAAAGAAAAATTTTTATATCACAAGAATATAGAAATGTATATTAAAGATATAATTAAAATATGTATATAATAATTGTAGAGAAAAGGACAATGGGGGGAAAAAAAAGAAGAAGAAAGAAAGGAAGACATAGGGGAAGAAAGGTAAAATAACAGAAAGAAGACCACGAAGAAACAATGTTTAAAAGAGATATGTATATGTTGTATGTTATGTGAATGTCATACAGTATATATGTTATAATAAAATTACAAATTTAAAAAAAAAGAAAAAAGAAAATGAAATTCTGTCGCCTAATCTCAAAAGCGTACACATACAAGTAGTGGGTTGCTACAGGTTTGCCTCAGGTCGGGCGAACTGGTAGTGGCGGCGGAGGGAGGCTCGAATGCATACATACCCGCGAGCGAACCAGTAGCGAGGGGTTTTGAAACCCACCCCTGACACATACATAACACACATATAGACATGCATATGTAGATGCCTACACTTATACATTTGAATAGGAATAGGATAGAATCTGGAAGGGACCTTAGAGGTCTTCTAGTCCAACCCTCTTCTTAGGCAGGAAACCCTACACCATTTCAAACAAATGGTTATCCAGTCTCTTCTTAACAACTTCTAGTGTTGGAGCATTCACAACTTCTTGGAGGCAAGTTGTTCCACCGATGAATTGTTCGAACTGTCAGGAAATTTCTCCTCAGTTCTAAGTTGCTTCTCTCCTTGATTAGTTTCCACCCATTGCTTCTTGTCCATCTCTCTCTCCCTCTCTCCCTCCCTCTCTCTCTCTCTCTCTCTCTCTCTCCCTCCCTCCCTCCCTCCCCTTCAGATACCACAAAGCCCCCTCCCAGAAGGTATCAAGGAAAACAGGTCATGTGGAGAGATGGAAGGATAAATAAATAGATGGAAGGAGGGGACTCCGTGGAACTCAGAACTAAGTCAGGGAGGGAGGGAGAGATGAAGGAATCTAGTTATAAGTCAAGGAGGGAGGGAGGGAGGGAGGGAGGGAGGGAGGGAGGAAGGAAGCTAGTTATAAGTCAGGGAGGGAGGGAAGAATCTAGTTATAAGTCAAGAAGGAAGGAAGGAAGGAAGGAAGGAAGGAAGGAAGGAAGGAAGGAAGGAAGGAAGGAAGGAAGGGGTGAGATGAATAAAGCTGGGTTTTAGATGATAGGCAGTCATTGGCTTACGACCACAATTCCGCCCTGAGTTTTCCTTGCTAAGGGAAAAGTTGAGTTTTGCCCCGTTTTACGACCTTCCTCCTTGCCACCATTGTTATATGAATCCTTGAAGTTGCAAAGTTAGTAACAACTATAGTTGTTAAATGAGTTTTGCCCCCATTTTATGACTCTCCTTGCCACCATTAAGGGAATCCCTGCCGTCGTTAAATTAGTAACCCAGTGGTCAAGCGAATCTAGCTTCCCCCTTGATTTTGCTGGTCCGAAGGGTGCAAAAGCGGATTGCGTGACCCCCCCCACCCCATCTCCCCAGGGACACTGCAACCATCGTAAATATGAAGTTGCCAAGAGACTCCGTTTTTAATCAGCTGACACTGAGGATGCCGCAGCGGTCGTAAAGTGTGAAAAACGGTCACAAGTCGCTGCTGCGACTCCGAACGGTCACTAAACGAACGGTCATAAGTCGAGACTACTTGTAGTCCGTCCAGGAAAGTACTGGAAGCCTCTTTTTCCTTCTGCTTTTTCATTTTTCTCTTCCCACTCTGTGAAACAGACTCATAAAAACGGTTGAAATTCTGGGAAGAATCAGCATTTCTTCCTCGCCGTAAATGAACACCGCAGCCCCCACCTCGTCCGCCACCCCCCCCACCCCCGCAGCTCCAAGGAGAAGAAACATTGACGAAACCTGGATTATCTCTCGCCAACCCCCATCCCTTCGGGGAAATTCAGAAGACATCTGTGGGGAGGTTGTGGGATCCATTACTTGTAACTCTATGCCGAAAGCTAGCAAGCATTTCTGCTCACACCTCCAAGCTGCTGCCCCCCCTGGAATTGGGTAGTAGCGTTACAGTTTTCCAGCGATCCTACACAGACCCCCAGAAGGATCTTGTCAGCCAGCAAAATCTGATTTTGGACTGCAGTCAGCCAAATATATATATATATATAGCAGCTGCCATTAATCATGGAGGAGCAGCAGGAGGGGAAAATCCAACTGATTGTGACTCATCGCGAGGCATATATTATTATTATTATTATTATTATTATTATTATTATTATTATTATTATTATTATCTTTATTCATTAAATATGAAACTCAGTCAACTGAACATTCAAAAATGCATCACAAATACCATTAACTGGTGTTAATGGTTGATACGGGTTGCTGCCAGCGTCCTAGGTATCAACCAAATATCTTCTTAAAATATATGATGTTCCGAGTAGCGCAGTTTTTTGCAGTTCCACTGGTGTTATTGCAGGAAGCTGCAATTTCTTGATGTGTTTTGTGAAATTCTTGGACATGGTACCATGTGCCCCGATGATAATGGGTATCACTGTTACATGTTTCATCCATAGCCGTGTAGTTTCAATGGCCAGAACACGATATTTCGTGATTTTTTCCCGTTCTTTTTCATTGTGAAAAACTGATTGTGACTCATTACAAGGATGATGATGATGATGATGATGATGATGATGATGATTAAATGTTCAGTTGACTGAGTTTCATGTTTAATGAATAAAACAGATAATAATAACAACAACAAGCACTACAAACTAATGCCATGAAAGCAAAGATACAAAAATCCACCAACAATCCAAACTGCCGACTTTGCTTTGTCGGAACTGTTTCACACTTAATATGTCAGTGCAGCAAAATCGTGCAAACAGATTACAAGGTTAGACACAATCGAGTTGCTAAATTAATCTACTGGTCATTATGTAAAAAATATGGCATACCTGTATCCGAAAAGTCATGGGAGCACAAAGTGGAAAAAGTTATAGAAAATGAGAAGGTGAAGATCTTGTGGGACTTTCAAATACAGGCAGATCGTCATTTGGAACACAACACGCCAGATATCACAGTTGTCAAAAACCGAAACGTACAATTTATTGACATTGCGGTACCAGGAGACGCCGGAGTCGAAGAAAAGGAACCGGAAAAAAATCACAAAATATCGCGACCTGGCCATTGAAACTACACATCTATGGATGAAACATGTAACAGTGATACCCATTATCATCGGGGCACATGGTACCATGTCCCAAGAATAGTTTGCATTTATTTTATTTTATTTTTTTAAAAGAATTTTTAAAAAAAAAAAAAAAAACATAAACATAAAATACATCTTTTCAGAACGAAGCATTGATCCGGTCATAAATTTGTACAATTACTAACACGTTTTTAAGGGAAACTTTTTTTCAAATCTCCACAAATTTACCATAAAAATATTCAAATCATTACAATTGTTGTCTATGTTCAAACAATATTTTAACTGTTACTCCCAACGTAACATCTTCATTTTTGCTATTTATCCCAACGTATTATTTTACCTTTTCAAATAACACAACAATCTTTTACACAATTATTTCCCTAAAATCTGTCTATTTGACAAAACCATTATCCAAAAACCCGTTACTTAAATGGTTCGCATTTATGACGATCACAGTCACGGGATCCTCTTTAGTGACCTTCTCACCAGCAAAGGGGAAGCCAGATTCACTTAACAATCGGCTGACAACTTAACAACCACAGTGACTCACTTAACGGTGGCAAGACAGGGTCGTAAAATGGGGCAAAACTCACTTAAAGAGCTGCCTGGCTTAGCAATGGATATTTTGGGCTCCGTTCCTGTCGTAAGTCAAGGACTGCCTGTACTGTATTATAGGATAGTCATTTTGAGGGGGAAACGCATTTTTTAAGAAAACAGTTCAACCGTTTGGGAAATGGCCTTCTGCCAGAATTTATCTCAGAGAACATCCCAAGGTTTTGATAAGGATTTACAGCTTCCCACGCGCCTCTGTCTCTCGCGAAACGTTCAGCCTCTAGTGACATCTACCGGACTCTGGCGTCATCTGTAATTTTTGCACCAAAGTACCAGAAAGAAAATCAGTAAGCTTTATTTTTTTAGATTGGTTTTTTTTTAAAAAAAATCTTGCCTTTATTTTTTTAAATTTATTTTTTATAACTAACTCGTGGTGGCCAACATGCCTAACATTAGCTCCGGATGGCTCCTGAACTCCGCTCCTTCCTTCGGGACCTGGAGACTTGGCTGTTCAAGCCAATAGGCTGACTCTGATTCTGGGTTTTATTATTTATTAGTTAATTTGGTTTAAAATGGGATTTTGTTGTACATGTTTTTAACTTGTGTTCGCCACCCTGAGTCCTTCGTAAGATCTCCGACCTCCGGGTGTTTCGTTGCGCATTGAAGACCCTGTTGTTCCGCCAGGCCGGGCTATCAACATAATGATTTTAAATTGGGGTATTTAAAATTTTTGGGGTTTTAAACCGGCCAAATCTA
>NW_027256896.1:18030433-18425433 GCF_029215685.1 Pituophis catenifer annectens | reverse complement strand
CAATGCGTTAAGCAATAGCCTTCATACTTTTGTATATTTTATACAAAGTCAGCTTATTGCCCCCACAAACTGGGTCCTCATTTTACCCACCTTAGAAAGGATGGAAGGCTGAGTCGACCTTGAGCCTGGTGAGAATTGAACTCACAGTAATTGCAGGCAACTGGATGTTAAATGCTGCCTTAGTAGGAGGCATTAGCCTCCTGCGCCACTCAGGCTCCTATTTAGAGAATAGGTTGACCCAGAATAATAGAATAACAGAATAGGAAGGGACCTTGGAGGTCTTTTAGTCCAACCCCCTGCTCAGGCAAACGCAAGGCCCGCGGGCCGCATCCGTCCCGCAATGTAATCGGATCTGGCCCACAGGGCCACCCTGGAAATTGTAAGAAGCCAGCTCGCATCGCTTCAGTCTGGTCCACCCAATGCAAAGAGGAAACATGCCAGCAGTTTGGGGAGTAGCGTCAACAGCTGGCCACGCCCACCCAGTCGGCCACGCCTGCCCGGGCCCCTAAGGTCAACCACAGCCCTGATGTGGCCCCTTCCATGAAATTGAGTTTGACATTCCTGCCCTAGACCATTTCAGACAAATGGCCGTCCAGTCTTTTCTTAAAATCCTCCAGTGATGGAGTACCGATTTCTGGAGGCAACTTCTGTTCCACTGGTTAAGTGTCCTTACTGATAAGAAGTTTCTCCTTAATTCCAGGTTGCTTCTCTCCTTGATGAGTTTCCACCCGTTGCTTCTTCTTCTGCCTTCTGGTGCTTTGGAGAAGAGGTTGTCCTCCTCTTCTTTGGGGCAGCCTCTCACTTGAATGAGCTTACCCATGCCCAGTTGAGCATCCCAATTCTGCCTTCCGCTTCTCCTCAAACTGGCATCCATATCCATCAACCCCATGACTGCAGCGGGCAGCTGACGATTATCCTTCGCTCTTCTTGGCACACGCCAAGCGGAGGAGAGGTGGGTGGGAAACAGTGTGCAATGCAAAAGAAGCTTTCGGCTGCCCGCTTTCCCCCTCCCCAACACGCATTTATGATCTCTCTCCAGAGTCCCCTTTGAACGCTAGGGTGGATCATAAGTCAAACCGAGATGCGCCAGGCCAAGCAACCTTTACAGCTCCTTGTAAGAAAGAGGAGGGGGGAAAAAAAATCTTTATTTTGCCTCTGAGAGTCATTTAACTCCTGGCATTTGCATTCTGCAAAGGTGCATTTGTGTGTGTGTTTGATGTGCAATAAATAAACAAACAAACAAATGTATGGCATCCATTGCCTTCTCACCTGCTGATCCAATATTGGAAAATCTTCGGGGTGGGGGTGGAGGAATGAGAATCGATCATGGCTCCTCAATGGGAATACATGACTCCCATTTTTAGATTTGGTTCCACTCTTTGGAGGCCCCAGTCAGTCTTCATATTATTATTATTATTTTAAATCGGGTTCTAAGATCTCATGACACGCTTTGGAAAGCAGTTTTTTTGCCCTGCCCATCTCCCACAAAATTTCCAAGGAAAATTTAATTTTGGCCACGTTTTGGCCCCCTCTTGTCCTGGAGTGGGAAAACCACTTAGAAAAAGGAGGAGGAGGAGGAGGAGGAGGAGGAAGAAGAAGAAGGAGAAGAAGAGGAAGAAGAAGAAGAAGAAGAAGAGGAAGAGGAAGAGGAAGAAGAAGAAGAAGAAGAAGAAGAAGAAGAAGAAGAAGAAGAAGAAGAAGAAGAAGAAGAAGAAGAAGAAGAAGAAGAAGAAGAAGAAGAAGAAGAAGAAGAAGAAGACAAGATCAGCAAGGTACTGCTACCGTTTTGAGTTGCTAATTCTCCTCCCCACTACGAAAAGGATCAATTAGTCAGTTTCCTGCATGGTTTCCCCCATAAAACAAACTGCATTCGTGAACCAATTTGCCAAGCCCCACCCCCACCCCAAGAGACCCATAAATACTTGGCTGCATTTGCTGCCGTTTGATGTTAATTTGATAACAGTCGCTTCACGAGAAATCTGCTCTTCCTAGAGAGCTTCTCTGTTCCCCCCCCACTACTTCCTTTTTATCTCTGCTGTGAAAATTACATTATTTTTTTTCCCCTTGTAGCAATAACAAACACGAAGCCTCTTTCATGAAATGTCCTTTTTCTCCCACTCCCAAAAATAATTTGTTCTGCAGATGGCAAAGAAGGAACTTTTTCAATCATCGCATCTTTGTCTTTCTCAGCGTAGAACATAAAGAAATATTATATAAAGGATGTAAAGGGAATAGCAGGAACGCTTAAGCGCAAATACATCCGCTTCAAGACAATTTTTTTTCTCTCCGTCTGAAAGGAAAACATAGTATTTAGACTTTTGTTGATTAATTCCATTCGTGTCTCTTCAGAAGGAAGTCTCGTAATTAATCTCTTAATAGGGTTATGCCAGTGTAGACAATTGGAGCACGCCAAACCATGATTGGTTTGTTCCTTGTTTATTGAAGGTTCCCCTCGCACGTATGTGCTAGTCGTTCCCGACTCTAGGGGGCAGTGCTCATCTCCGTTTCAAAGCCAAAGAGCCAGCGCTGTCCGAAGACGTCTCCGTGGCCATGTGGCCAGCATGACTCAACGCCAAAGGCGCACGGAATGCTATTCCCTCCCCACCAAAGCTGGTCCTTATTTTTCTACTTGCATTTTTTTTTTAAGGTGCTTTCGAACTGCTAGGTTGGCAGAAGCTGGGACAAGGAACGGGAGCTCACCCCGTTATGCAGAGCTAGGGATTCGAACCACTGAACTGCCGACCTTTCGATCGACAAGCTCAGCGTCTTAGCCACCGAGCCACGCCACGTGTAAACCTACAAATTTGTAAACCTACGCATGACTAAATCATCCCTGGCTTGGTACCTTCTGCAAATCCAGTTGGAAAGGTTAACGAATTGGGAGGGGGGGGAAAAGCATTTATTTCTCCCATTTTTATTTTGCACTGCCCTTGCTTTAATTTTTGTCTTGGTTCATCTTGAAAAGCGACACAGGGTTGGGTTTAATAATTAAAACTTGGATGTGAAATCCCAGGATTTTAAGCTAGGATAGAGAGTCAAAAGGTGGTCTTAGAAGGGCTCATACATATCCATACTGCGGCTGATAAATTTCCAGGACTACATCTATCAAGTTAACTAGGAAATGAGGACCCCCAACTCAAAAGACATTCTCTCTTTAGAACAGCAAACCCCAAATTTCTAAGCTCAAAGATTCCTGGCACACTATTAATTCTAGACTCCTATCCGCTTACCACCCTGGGATTTGAGTCTTAACACTTAGAATGAGTGCCAGTTTTAGCGTGGCCGATACAGACAGCTGTCTCTTCCTTTTATGTTGACTCAATAATTCTCTGAAGTATACAGAATTATAGAATAACAGGGTTGCTTGGGATTCCTCTAGTGTCAACCCCTTGTTCCAGCCGAAGACCCTAATACCATTTCGGTCAAATGACTGTCCAATCTCTTCTTGAAAACCTCCGGTGGTGGAGCACCCATAACTTACAGAGGCAAGTTGTTCCAATGATTAACAGATTTGGGATTATAGACTAAAAGAATTGGGAGGGACCTTGGAGGTCTGCTAGTCCAACCCCCTGCTCAAGCAGGAAATCCTATACCCGTGATGGCGAACCTATGGCACGCGTGCCACAGGTGGCACATGGAGCCAGGTCACCTGGCATGCCAGCTCAGCCACTCTAGGAGTCTCTGGAGGCTGGGGACAACAAAAAATGTCATTTCCTGTCCAACCGGAAGTTGGGAAACGGGGCATTTCGGGCCTCTGAGAGGGTGGGGAAGGCTGTTTTTGCCCTCCCCAGATGCACAGAGAGGATCTGGAGCCAGGTGAGAAAGAAAAACGGGCCTACCGGGCCATTGTGTTCCAGGAGCGGGTGGCGGGGAGGGGGGGGTCATGCATGCATGGATGTGCAGAGCGGGGCGCATAGAATTATGGGTGTGGGCACGTGCACGCTCGCGAACCTCCCCCGCCCCCCCCCTTCCTGGCATACGATGGCAAAAAGGTTAGCCATCACTGCCCTATACCATCTCAGTCAAATCGCTGTCCAATCTCTTCTTGAAAGCCTCCAGTGATGGAGCACCCATAACTTCTGGAGGGAATCCGTTCCACCAGTTAATGGTTTCATCTTGCTTGGTTGATGGTCCTGACCATAATTTCCAACCCCACATAAAATGGTACAACTGAGGGGGGAAACTCTGCCGCTGCATTCCACTTATTTTACAAACAGACCCCATGCTCTCCTTTCAGCCTTAGAAGAAGTAAAAACAGAGGGAGATAAAGCACACCCAGTCTGGCTCTTTTATGCTTTTTTTTTAATAAGAATTCTCCCTCCATCAAATATCACATTTTTTTGAACGCTCGGCGCTCCGAATAGAGAAGCGTTCCTCTTTTTGTGTGTGTGTGTGTGTGTTTCCTTTAATGTTTTCAGACAGCCGTTTTTTCAAAGTTTTCGCAAGAGAGAAGAAAAATCTTTATCTTGCATCTTCGGAGGGAAGAGTTGACTTCAAAGCATTTCGGGGAGGGAGGAGAATTCACAAATACATACATAAAGCTGAAATCCAAGGCTCCAGTCGCTTCTGTGCCGTATTATTTAATTATCAAACAGCTAATTAGCAAGGCTTAATTTAACATTCTCTGTATGTTCGGGAAGAAACTATCCTTATGGAAGGGAACTATTTTAAGGCAAAGGAGACCAAGCTTCAAATAAATAACTTAAAAGGGGGAGCCTGAGCGTCTTTCTTGCCTCCATATTAACACAGAAAAGCCACGCTTGAATCTTTCAAAGATAAAAAGATTGTTGGTGGGAGGCACATGTGCACAAGCTGAACTGGGACAACGGCTTGTGTGCCATCAGAGAGGGCGCTATGTGCCATAGGTTCACCATCACGGCCCTATATATCATTCCAGACCAATGGTTATCCAACATCTTCTTAAAAGCCTCCAGTGTTGGAGCATTCACAACTTCTGGAGGCAAGTCGTTCCACTGATTAATTCTTCTCACTGTCAGGAAATTTCTCCTTAGTTCCAGGTTGCTTCTCTCCTTGACGGTTTCCATCCATTGCTTCTTGTCCTGCCCTCAGGTGCTTTGGAGAATAGCTTGACTCCCTCTTCTTTGGGGCAGCCCCTGAGATATCGAAACACTGCTATCATGTCACCCCTAGCACTTCTTTTCATTAAACTGTACCACTGTACTACCAAGAGCCTTGGTAGTACAGTGGTCTAAGGCACCCTGTTATTAAGCTGGTTATTAAGACCAGCTGCCTGCAATTACTGCAGGTTCGAATCTCGCCAAGGCTCAAGGTTGACTCAGCCTTCCATCCTTTCTAAGGTAGGTGAAATGAGGACCCAGTTTGTGGGGGCAATAAGCTGACTTTGTATAAATATACAAAAGGATGAAGGCTATTGCTGAGCACATTGTAAGCCGCCCTGAGTCTCCGGAGAAGAGCGGCATATAAATCAAATTTAAAAAAAAACAAAAACTAATCATAGCCAGGTCCAGCAACTGTTCTTATCGATCTCCTCCCATCCTCCACCGTGGAAAGCCCACCATCGTTCCGGGGGGGGGGGGGTCGTAAACAGCCATCCCTATTAGTGATTTCTTCCTCTGTGAACAAGAGAACTCAACTTTTTGCAGCCATCCAACTTGCTGACAACTCCTGGTTGCAAATTCCACCATTTCTCTCAGTGTTCTGGGGGTGGGGTGGGGGGGGGAAGTCTACAGGCTCAGACAAGACCGAAGAGCAAGATTTGAGGGTCTTCCAATCTTTGGGGGGCAGGTATAGGGGAGGGGGCAAAAAGAAAGCCATTCCACCTCTCACCCACCCCCAAAAGTGACCCCAGTTAGCGACCCAGGGCCATGAAGATAATGAGGTCCCGGTAGCTTCAGAGCCAAATTAAGCCAGGAAGAGCGAGCAAAGGAAGGAAGGCTCGCCTCTTTCGAATGCCTCTCGCCCCCCCCCTCATCCCCCCAAAAAAGAGCAAGGAAAGGCTGGCATCTTGTCTCTGGCTCTGCCTGGCATCCTGCTCCCTTCTCAGCACACGGAGCATATGGCACCGTGCTTTACAATTCTCACCCCATCGATCGGAGACCATTTGGGGCAGGGCTGTGTGTGTGTGTTTCCTTTTCCCAGAGCCAATGTTGCCGAATATAAATTGTAATTAACACCGATGCCAAAACGGCACTTAGAGAAAATAAGCGGGTTATTAACATCTGCTGAAGCTTGCCTTGGAGAGCCCCCCCACCCGCCCGCCCGCCATCTCCCAAACGCTCTCTTGCATGACGATGGCTTGTGACGGAGAAGGGGCTTGAAGGTAGCAAAAGGCTGGGGCGGCGGTGGGGTGGGGTAGAGCAGGGGGAAGGATGTCTCTTTGCCCCTTTGTTAAGATTGTGCCTGCCCCACTGGCATTGTATATACACAGGTATAGTCCTCGACTTACGACGGTTCATTTAGTGACCGTTCGGCGTCACAACGGCGTTGAAAGAAAGCGACTGATGGGCGTTTTTCACAACTTACGTCCCCTAGGACAGGGGTCGGCAACCTGCGGCTCCAGAGCCGCATGCAGCTCTTTGGCCCACTGCTGTGGCTCCGTCAGGTGATCCCACCACTGGCTGGCCCCGCCCCGCGCCCTCCCCTCTCAGTCACTCCTCACCTGGCCTGAGAAGCCTGAGAAGGTAAGGGCAATGGCGGGGGATGGAGAAGTGGCCAGGGCAGAGACAGAGAGATACAAAGAGAGAGGGGAAGAGAGAGAGACATAGAGAGATGCAGAGAGAGGGGAAGAGAGACATAGAGAGATACAGAGAGAGGGGGAGAGAGAGAGACAGAGAGAGACAGAGAGAGGGGGAGAGAGAGACATAGAGAGATACAGAGAGAGACATAGAGAGATGCAGAGAGAGGGGGAGAGAGAGACAGAGAGAGACAGAGAGAGGGGAAGAGAGACAGAGAGATGCAGAGAGAGGGGAAGAGAGAGAGACATAGAGAGAGACAGAGAGAGGGGAAGAGAGAGAGACAGAGAGAGGGGGAGAGAGAGATATAGAGAGAGATACAGAGAGGGGGGGAGAGAGAGAGACAGAGAGATACAGAGAGAGGGGAAGAGAGAGAGACATAGAGAGATGCAGAGAGAGGGGGAGAGAGAGAGACATAGAGAGAGACAGAGAGAGGGGGAGAGAGAGATATAGAGAGATAAGAGAGAGATAGGGAGGGAGGGAGGGGAGAGAGAGATATGTCAAAAGGATTTTGTGGTTCCTGGTGTTTTTAACAACTGGTTCTTTGCCCTAATGACCGGCTGGATAGGCATGGCTGGGGGGGGTCATGTGACTAGTGGAAGTGAGTGACATCAAGTTGGCCACGCCCACCCAGGTTTTGTGGCTCTGGTGTTTTCTTTTTCTTTTTTAAAGAAAGAATAGGATCACCAAAAAATGTGTAAAGAAATTTTTATATGCCATCTGGATAGGTAAATCCACGGTTAAACCACTTAACACCGAGATGAGCATCACATCTGAATGTGCACGCGCATATATATATATACACACACATACACACGATTACGGATACTCAAGCTGGCTGGTGATTTTGGGCACGGAGCAGCCCGAGCGAGTTCATGAAGGATTGGAAGAAAAGAAAAAAGAAGAGAAAAAAAAAGCAAAAATCTAGAAAGGGAAAAGGGTGCCGTAACATTCCCGGCCTCCACATCATACCGTTCTTTGGAAAAGCAAGCGCCTTCCCAAAATGTCTTCTCCAGCCTGCCTGACACACCCTCCCCCCCAGGAGAAAGTTACTGGTGAAGCAGCTACAGGTGGAACACAGGTGGAGCACAGACCCCCTAAGGTAGTGATGGCTAACCTTTTTGCCATCGCATGCCAAAAGCACCCATAATTCTATGACCCCCGCCCTGTGCTCCCCCCTATTTTGGCACGTGATGGCCCGGTGGGCCTGTTTTTTTGCTCTCCCCAGGCTCCAGAGCCACTCTGGGAGCATGGGGAGGGTGAAAACGGCCTTCCCCGCTCCACCGGAGGCCGGAAACGGCCCGTTTGCTGACTTCCGGTCCCACCATTTTCACCCTCCCCAGGCTCCTAGAAAGGCTCTGGAGCCTGGGGAGAGCGAAAAAACGGGCCTTCCCCCCCCAGGCCCTCCGGAGGCAGGAAACAGCTGGAGCGGAGTTCCTGTGCCTATCGATATGGCTCCGTGTGCCACCTGTGGCACGCGTGCCATTGGTTCGCCATCACGGCCCTAAGGAAAGATCCTCTAAAACTGGGACGCCCCTTTAAGGTTTGTGGACTTCAACTCCCAGAATTCCATCTGGCTGGGGAATTCTGGGAGTTGAAGTCTTAAAGGGGCACAAGGTTGGACACCCTTACTTTAAAATCTAGAAAACCAAGACCAGAAGGGTTTCCTTGAAGGGAAGCAGCTGGCTCGAAGGTACCCCTGCGGTCTCCACGGACCCTTAACCTGCCCCTCAGAGGTACGCTGGACTACCAGTGGCGTTTTGTCAAGGACTAGAAATGGAAGGCTCGATCCAAGATGGTATCTTTAGCGCCACAGCTTGCTTCTCTCTTCAAAAGGATGTCGGATTTCAGGAGAAAAGCAGAGATGGATGGATGGACTCCCTCTTCACAAGGGTGTCTTTTACTTGTCTACGAAGCCACCCGAATGCCATCATCTAGAGGAGGCCTGAAGAAGACCTGCTGGCTAGGTTCCACCATCTTCTCCTGCAACCTAACTCTCTAGGCCGACCCCTCACGAGACGGAGGGCGTCCGCTCTCCACGATTACATTCTCGATTTTTAGAACCGCAACTGCCCCTGCCAGATGGGGATTTAGTCAAGAGAAGTGTGGTTGCTCCTGCTAAAATAAAAATAGCGGAGAAGAAACAGGCGGAATATTCGGAGCGATTTAAGAGCAATTCTAAGCCGTCCCTTCTGTGCATTTAATGCGGATGGGAAGGCTTCTGGCTTCTCGCCATTTAACACCGCTTTTAAATCTCTTTCTGACTTTCGGGGGGGTTTTCCAGGGAAGAGGAAGGGGCTCCAAGAAAGCTGAAGGAAGGGCACACTTGTCAGATTAGCAAAAAAAAAAAAAAAAAAAAGCAGCTGTGCAACCGGAGTTAAAGCAATTGCTAAAAATTCCAAATTCATCTGGATTCCCACGAGTTCAAGACAGTTGGTCTTTTGCAATCATTTTCTGGAGTGCCTTCAAGAGAGAAGGAGAGCATAATCCTGGAGCAGAAGAACGATATTTCTCAACTCTGGGCAAGAGTGAGATGTGTGGACTTCGTCTCCACGCTGGCTGTGGGGGGAATTCTGAGAGCTGAAGTCCACAACAGCTTCAAGGGACCCAGGTTGCGAGGAAAAACCCACACAAGGGACGAAGACAGGAAAATCAGGTTGCTTCCCCAAACGATGCGACTCGGAAGAGGAGGAGGGGGAAAAGAGTACATTCTTTCAAACTGACATTCTTCTTACCTTGAATCCCACCTCAAGTTAAAACAAGAATTCAGACATTAAATAGCAAGGAAGGAACACTGAACGGGGAAGGTCCCATTTCTAGCCGCCGCCCACATTTTGCAGGAACGAGGAAGGGTTAGCATTTTTTAAATAATAATAATAATAATAATAAGGTGATACTGGTTACAATTTCTTTCCCCAAGGGCAAATTTTGCCTAAGTGGGATCCTCGGAGCGGCATCGAGAAGCGAAACAGCGTTCCAACAACGGCCACGAGACTCCAAAAGCAGCGAACTCTCGACCAAGGAGGAGAAGAAAAGTGGCCGGCTTCTGGGACCTAATCTAGCGGGGCTTCCCCCGTTACCACCACAAATTCGGCGGCTCCTCGGCCACTCGGCTTTTGAACAAGGTGATCTCGTCCAGGTGCATCATGGGGACGTCCCGGATGACCTCGGTTAGGTCTTCGTGCAGGAGAGGGAACACAACCACGTTCAGCGCAGGGCGCTCCGCCTGGAAACTAAGACAGAAACACAAGAGGTGTTAAGATCAGAGGGAAGGGGGGCTGTGGTTAGCAGGAACGGTTGCAAACCCAGATAGCTCCGGTCCCAGTGCAGGGAATCCTCGACTTACGACCACCATTGAACCTATATCAGACCACAGTTTGTGGATTGTAATTTTACTATGGTTAGACCATGTCTAGGGATGCGGTGGCTCAGTGGCTAAGACGCTGAGCTTGTTGATCGAAAGGTCGGCAGTTCAGCGGTTCGAATCCCTAGTGCTGTCGTGTAATGGGGTGAGCTCCTGTGACTTGTCCCAGCTTCTGCCAACCTAGCAGTTCAAAAGCAGGTAAAAAATGCAAGTAGAAAAATAGGGACCACCTTTGGTGGGAAGGGAACAGCATTCTGTGCGCCTATGGCGTTGAGTCATACCAGCCACATGACCATGGAGACGTCTTAGGACAGCGCTGGCTCTTTGGCTTTGAAACAGAGATAAGCACCGCCCCCTAGAGTCGGGAACGACTAGCACATATGTGCGAGGGGGACCTTTACCTCAGACCATGTTTTAATTGACAGACTGGATTTTATTATAGATAAAATATAGACCGTTGCATGCCTTGGGGTCATGTGACTGTCTTTTGGAGACCTTCTGATGAGCAAAGTCAATGGGGAACCCAGATTCACTGAACAGCCATGATTCGCTTAACAACGGTGGCAAGGAAGGCCATAAAATGGGGAAAAACAAATTGTCTCGCTTAGCAACAGAAATTTTGAGGCTCAATTGTATTGTGGTCCTAAGTCAAGGATTACCTGTGTTTGCAAGGGAGAGATGTTCCTGAACCTGAAAATCCTCCTCTCTTTTTTTGACATACAGGTGGCTTTTCTGACTACATGATTGTTGGTTCTGCAACCCAACAAGACAGACAGAGACTTCAGAGGATAATTAGAACTGCAGAAAAAACCATGGCTACCAACCTGCCTTCCATGGAGGACTTGCATACTGCACGAGACAAAAAGAGGGCTGTGAAAATATCTACAGACCCCTCACATCCTGGACATAAACTGTTTCAACTCCTACCCTCAAAACGATGCTATAGAGCACTGCACACCAGAACAACTAGACACAAGGACAGTTTTTCCCTGAATGCCATCACACTGCTAAACAAATAATTCCCTCAACACTGTCAAACTATTCACTGTCTGCATTACTATTAATCTTCTCATCATTCCCATCACCCATCTCCTCCCACTTATGACTGCATGACTGTAACTTGTTGCTGAATCCTTACGATTTATATTGATATTGATATACTGATATGATTTGACTGCTTATTTGTACCCTATGACTACCACTAAGTGTTGTACCTTATGATTCTTGACGAATGTATCTTGTCTTTTTATGTACACTGAGAGCGTATGCACCGAAGACAAATTCCTTGTGTGTCCAATCACACTTGGCCAATAAAAAAAGGTTGGGTTGGGTTGGATTGGGTTGGGTTGTGTGTATTGTATTGTATTTTATTGTATTGTATTGTATTGTATTATTGTATTCTATTCTATTGTATTGTATTGTATTGTTGTATTGTTGTATTGTATTGTTGTATTGTATTATTGTATTGTATTGTAATGTTGTATTGTATTGTTGTGTATTGTTGTATTGTATTGTATTGTATTGTTGTATTGTATTGTTGTATTGTATTGTATTATTGTATTGTATTGTATTGTTGTATTGTATTTTATTGTATTGTTTTATTGTATTGTTGTATTGTATTGTATTGTATTGTATTATTGTATTGTATTGTATTGTATTGTATTGTTGTATTGTATTGTATTGTATTGTATTATTGTATTGTATTATTGTATTGTATTGTATTGTATTATTGTATTGTATTATTGTATTGTATTGTATTGTATTGTATTGTATTGTTGTATTGTATTATTGTATTGTATTGTATTGTTGTATTGTATTGTTGTATATTGTTGTATTGTATTGTATTGTTGTATTGTATTGTATTATTGTATTGTTGTATTGTATTGTTGTATTGTATTGTATTATTGTATTGTATTGTATTGTTGTATTGTATTGTTGTATATTGTTGTATTGTATTGTATTGTTGTATTGTATTGTATTATTGTATTGTATTGTTGTATTGTATTGTATTGTATTGTATTGTATTATTGTATTGTATTATTGTATTGTATTGTTGTATTGTATTGTTGTATATTGTTGTATTGTATTGTATTGTTGTATTGTATTGTATTATTGTATTGTTGTATTGTATTGTTGTATTGTATTGTATTGTATTGTATTGTTGTATTGTATTGTTGTATTGTATTGTTGTGTTGTATTGTATTGTTGTATTGTATTGTATTGTATTGTTGTATTGTATTGTTGTATTGTATTGTATTGTTGTATTGTATTGTTGTATTGTATTGTATTGTATTGTATTGTATTGTTGTGTATTGTTGTATTGAATTGTATTGTTGTATTGTATTGTTGTATTGTATTGTATTGTATTATTGTATTGTATTATTGTATTGTATTGTATTGTTGTATTGTATTGTATTGTATTATTGTATTGTATTGTATTGTATTGCATTGTTGTATTGTATTGTATTGTTGTATTGTATTGTATTATTGTATTGTATTGTATTGTATTATTGTATTGTATTGTTGTATTGTATTGTATTATTGTATTGTATTGTATTGTATTGTATTGTATTATTGTATTGTATTGTATTGTATTGTATTGTATTGTATTGTATTATTGTATTGTATTATTGTATTGTATTGCATTGTTGTATTGTATTGTTGTATATTGTTGTATTGTATTGTATTGTTGTATTGTATTGTATTATTGTATTGTTGTATTGTATTGTTGTATTGTATTGTATTGTATTGTATTGTATTGTTGTATTGTATTGTATTGTATTGTATTGTATTGTATTGTATTGTTGTATTGTATTGTATTGTATTATTGTATTGTATTATTGTATTGTATTGTATTATTGTATTGTATTGTATTATTGTATTGTATTGTATTGTATTATTGTATTGTATTGTTGTATTGTATTATTGTATTGTATTGTATTGTATTGTATTGTATTGTATTGTATTGTTGTATTGTATTGTATTGTATTATTGTATTGTATTATTGTATTGTATTGTTGTATTGTTGTATTGTATTATTGTATTGTATTGTATTGTTGTATTGTATTGTTGTATATTGTTGTATTGTATTGTATTGTTGTATTGTATTGTATTATTGTATTGTTGTATTGTATTGTTGTATTGTATTGTATTATTGTATTGTATTGTATTGTTGTATTGTATTGTTGTATATTGTTGTATTGTATTGTATTGTTGTATTGTATTGTATTATTGTATTGTATTGTTGTATTGTATTGTATTGTATTGTATTGTATTGTATTATTGTATTGTATTATTGTATTGTATTGTATTGTTGTATTGTATTGTTGTATATTGTTGTATTGTATTGTATTGTTGTATTGTATTGTATTATTGTATTGTTGTATTGTATTGTTGTATTGTATTGTATTGTATTGTATTGTTGTATTGTATTGTTGTATTGTATTGTTGTGTTGTATTGTATTGTTGTATTGTATTGTATTGTATTGTTGTATTGTATTGTTGTATTGTATTGTATTGTTGTATTGTATTGTTGTATTGTATTGTATTGTATTGTATTGTATTGTTGTGTATTGTTGTATTGAATTGTATTGTTGTATTGTATTGTTGTATTGTATTGTATTGTATTATTGTATTGTATTATTGTATTGTATTGTATTGTTGTATTGTATTGTATTGTATTATTGTATTGTATTGTATTGTATTGCATTGTTGTATTGTATTGTATTGTTGTATTGTATTGTATTATTGTATTGTATTGTATTGTATTATTGTATTGTATTGTTGTATTGTATTGTATTATTGTATTGTATTGTATTGTATTGTATTGTATTATTGTATTGTATTGTATTGTATTGTATTGTATTGTATTGTATTGTATTATTGTATTGTATTATTGTATTGTATTGTATTGTTGTATTGTATTGTTGTATATTGTTGTATTGTATTGTATTGTTGTATTGTATTGTATTATTGTATTGTTGTATTGTATTGTTGTATTGTATTGTATTGTATTGTTGTATTGTATTGTATTGTATTGTTGTATTGTATTGTTGTATTGTATTGTTGTGTTGTATTGTATTGTTGTATTGTATTGTATTGTATTGTTGTATTGTATTGTTGTATTGTATTGTATTGTTGTATTGTATTATTGTATTGTATTATTGTATTGTATTGTATTGTTGTATTGTATTGTATTGTATTATTGTATTGTATTGTATTGCATTGTTGTATTGTATTGTATTATTGTATTGTATTGTATTATTGTATTGTATTGTATTGTATTATTGTATTGTATTGTTGTATTGTATTATTGTATTGTATTGTATTGTATTGTATTGTATTGTTGTATTGTATTGTATTGTATTATTGTATTGTATTATTGTATTGTATTGTTGTATTGTATTGTATTGTATTGTTGTATTGTATTGTATTGTTGTATTGTATTGTATTGTATTGTATTATTGTATTGTATTATTGTATTGTATTATTGTATTGTAGTATTGTATTGTAGTATTGTATTGTATTGTATTGTTGTATTGTATTATTGTATTGTATTATTGTATTGTATTATTGTATTGTATTGTATTGTATTGTATTGTATTATTGTATTGTATTGTTGTATTGTATTGTATTGTAGTATTGTATTGTAGTATTGTATTGTAGTATTGTATTGTAGTATTGTATTGTATTGTATTGTATTGTTGTATTGTATTGTATTGTATTATTGTATTGTATTATTGTATTGTATTATTGTATTGTATTGTATTGTATTGTATTGTTGTATTGTATTGTATTGTTGTATTGTATTGTATTGTATTATTGTATTGTATTATTGTATTGTATTATTGTATTGTATTGTATTGTATTGTATTGTTGTATTGTATTGTATTGTATTGTATTGTATTGTATTGTATTGTTGTATTGTATTGTATTGTATTGTTGTATTGTATTGTTGTATTGTATTGTATTATTGTATTGTATTATTGTATTGTATTGTATTGTATTGTATTGTATTGTATTGTTGTATTGTATTGTATTGTATTGTTGTATTGTTGTGTTGTATTGTATTGTTGTATTGTATTGTATTGTATTGTATTATTGTATTGTATTATTGTATTGTATTATTGTATTGTATTGTATTGTATTGTATTGTTGTATTGTATTGTATTGTATTGTATTGTATTGTATTGTATTGTATTGTTGTATTGTATTGTATTGTATTGTATTGTTGTATTGTATTGTTGTATTGTATTGTATTATTGTATTGTATTGTTGTATTGTATTATTGTATTGTATTGTATTGTATTGTATTGTATTGTTGTATTGTATTGTATTGTTGTATTGTTGTGTTGTATTGTATTGTTGTATTGTATTGTTGTATATTGTTGTATTGTATTGTATTATTGTATTGTATTGTATTGTATTGTATTGTATTGTATTGTATTGTATTGTATTGTATTGTATTGTTGTATTGTATTGTATTATTGTATTGTATTATTGTATTGTATTGTATTGTATTGTATTGTTGTATTGTATTATTGTATTGTAGTATTGTATTGTAGTATTGTATTGTATTGTATTGTTGTATTGTATTGTATTGTATTATTGTATTGTATTATTGTATTGTATTATTGTATTGTATTGTATTGTATTGTATTGTTGTATTGTATTGTATTGTATTGTATTGTATTATTGTATTGTATTATTGTATTGTAGTATTGTATTGTAGTATTGTATTGTATTGTATTGTTGTATTGTATTGTATTATTGTATTGTATTATTGTATTGTATTATTGTATTGTATTGTATTGTATTGTATTGTTGTATTGTATTGTATTGTTGTATTGTATTATTGTATTGTATTATTGTATTGTATTATTGTATTGTAGTATTGTATTGTATTGTATTGTATTGTTGTATTGTATTGTATTGTATTATTGTATTGTATTATTGTATTGTATTATTGTATTGTATTGTATTGTATTGTATTGTTGTATTGTATTGTATTGTATTGTATTGTATTATTGTATTGTATTGTTGTATTGTATTATTGTATTGTATTGTATTGTATTGTATTGTATTGTTGTATTGTATTGTATTGTATTGTTGTATTGTTGTGTTGTATTGTATTGTTGTATTGTATTGTATTGTATTATTGTATTGTATTATTGTATTGTATTATTGTATTGTATTGTATTGTATTGTATTGTATTGTATTGTTGTATTGTATTGTATTGTATTGTTGTATTGTTGTGTTGTATTGTATTGTTGTATTGTATTGTATTGTATTGTATTATTGTATTGTATTATTGTATTGTATTGTATTATTGTATTGTATTGTATTGTATTGTATTGTTGTATTGTATTGTATTGTATTGTATTGTATTGTTGTATTGTATTGTATTGTATTGTATTGTATTGTATTGATTGTATTGTATTGTATTATTGTATTATTGTATTGTATTGTTGTATTGTATTGTATTGTATTGTATTGTATTGCATTGTATCCATCCTCTGAGAACGAGTTTGCTCACAATAGGCAGGCAATCGTGGCTACCTTACATGCCACGTCTTCAGGTAGGGTCTCTTGCCATGCATTCTGGCTTAGGTTTCTTCCGTTTCTGGACCCACATCCCCATATACAAGGCAGTCCTTGACTTACAACAGTGACCGTTCAGAGTGGGGAAAAAAGATCCTTACGTCATGTGATCAAAATTTGAATGAACACTAATACGCTCGCTGTTCATTAAGCCCTTGTGCATATTAAAGAATGAAAATAGAAGGATTGCAAAAGGAAGAAAATCTGAATATTACATGCGAAGGGTTAGAAACGAGGGGTCAAACATCACAGTGCAGAATTTATTAGGTACTGTACAGGAGGCAACGTATAGTGGCTTTCGTTAACCGTCAATAAAGTCATTTTAATTTATTAAAAAAAAACAAAAACAGAAATACGAACGCTTGCAAATTGATTCACGTTTATGACCGTCGCAAATGTCCCAAGGTCACGTGACCGTCTTTTTCGACCTTCTGACAGGCAAAAGTCAAGGGGGGAAAAACCAGAATCATTTTATCAACCGGGTTACTCACTCAACAGCTGCAATCGTTCCTTTAACAACGGCGGTGAGAAAGATCGAAAAACGGGGCCAAACTCACTCGACCCACGTCTCGCTTAACGACGCAAATTTGGGGCTCCACTGTGGTCATGAAGCCGAGGACTGCCTGTATTTCTTCCCCTTGGTCCCTTTTCTAGCTCTTTTAGGCATTGTGAAGTCTTGCCTTCCTCCCATGCCTTAAAATTTTCTGCCGTGCCGTTAATTTCCCCTTATTAAAAAAGAAAGGGACCGCCGTAAATTTCCCTCTCATCCACGCACACCCAGGGCTGCAGGCGTGTTAATTAATGCAACGGGAAAAAGCACTGCACCAAACTGTGATAGTACGCGCGCCGCAGCAGAGAGAGAGAGAGAGAGGGAGGGAGGGAGGGAGGGAGGGAGGGAGGGAGAGAGAGAGAGAGAGAGAGAGAGAGAGAGAGAGAGAGAGAGAGAGAGAGAGAGAGAGAGAGAGAGAGAAAGAGAGAGGGGGAGGGAGAGAGAGAGGCGCTGCGGCACTTAAAATCCATCCATAATCTTTTTCTCGGGGAAAATGTCCGTGAAGGTGCCGGGGAGGGGGAGACAGAGGAGAAACATTTATATATTTGAAAAAGCCAGGCGCACGCAGGCAGCTGTCTCAGGATAACGACGGTTAAATAGGATAGGGCAGGAAAGGTGAACGGGAGGTGTGGCAAGAAGGAAGCGGACGTGGATATAACCACTGCAAATGCACGCGCGGAATAAATCAAAATGTTTGGTCTTGGATGCCAGCGGAGTAAAAGCGGGTCATATCTTTTTCAGGGAGGGAGAAGGGAGGCCATTTGTCACACGCACTGGGGCTGCGGTGTTGCTTTCTTTCTGTCTGCCTCTTACTCAAGCATTATGCCATCCGCGTGGCGATGAGAGCAGGACGCTCTCTTCTTCCTCCGCGCCACCCCATTGAAATGGACACTAAAATCCATGTAATTACACAGAGTGTAAATGGACCGGAGTCTGAAAGCGTCAAGGAGCGAGAGAAAGATCTGCTTGCTCTTTAAAATCCGATTCTGGATTTCTAACCCTCTTGACTGCTGAAACAGGGAAGATAACGGGCAATCGACAATGGCTGAATGATACAGTCGGGACTAGATGTGAAGAAATTGGGAAAAACGACCCGACTGGGAAGAATTTGGTTAATACGATTTAGATCCTATTTTCATGCCTAAGGCAGGACTAGAACTCACCGTCTCCTGGTGATAGGCCCAAACGCACCCAGCCGGCTTTCATATCTAAAGTAGGACTAGAACTCACTGCCTCCTGGTGATTGGCCCAAAGTCACCCAGCTGGTTTTCAGGCCCAAGGCAGGACTAGAACTCACTGTCTCCTGGTGATTAGCCCAAAGTCACCCAATTGGCTTTCAGGCCTAAAGTGAGACTAGAACTCACCGTTTCCTGGTGATTAGCCCAAACGCACCCAGCCGGCTTTCATATCTAAAGTAGGACTAGAACTCACTGCCTCCTGGTGATTGGCCCAAAGTCACCCAGCTGGTTTTCAGGCCCAAGGCAGGACTAGAACTCACTGTCTCCTGGTGATTAGCCCAAAGTCACCCAATTGGCTTTCAGGCCTAAGGTGGGACTAGAACTCACCATCTCCTGGTGATTGGGCCAAAGTCACCCAGTCACGCAACTGGCTTTCGTGCCTAAGGCGGGACTAGAACTCACTCTCTCTTGGTGATTGGGCCAAAATCACCCAGACGGCTTTGGTGCCTATAGAGGGACTAGAACTCCCATCTCCTGGTTAACCTCCAGCTGTGTGGACCAACTCCCATCCTTTCAGCAATGGCCATGCAGCCTGAGGAATTCTGGGAATTGCAGTCCACACATTTGGAAAGTGTCGGGAATTGCAGTCCTGTATTGTTTCGTACCAACTAGCCGCAGCTTTTGAGAATAAGTTTTGTCTTCTAGAAAGAAAACAAAAAACAAAAAACCGGCCAAGCTTTAATCCCAGCTCCACATTTATTGAAATTAAAGGTAGCTGTTGGAATCTATTTCCATAAATCAGCAAAAAGCGCACGGACCAATTGGCTGGTTTTATTTCATCAGGTTAACGGCGCCAAAGCAAAAAAACTCCTTCCAACGAGGCCTTCTTTCCAACTGCTTAATCAATGAAATTAAAATAAAATAAAATAAATACATATGAATCCCTGCCAGTCTTAAGGGATAAAACGTCCAGGAGCTGATAGCTCAAACGTGCAAATTCGACCTCTCTGGTCGTTGCTGGCTTGTGGCTTCAGCAGCTGAAGTTTCCAAGGGGGGAAAAAAAAAGAGGCAGGGAAATGTGAGTTGGGACAGAGTTGCCAAGGCCTAACGCCAGGAAGATGCCACCTGGAAGAAGAGAAGGCCCTCTGCGGGTGCAGGAGTGGCCAGTGTCTCTTCCTTTTGGCTCGGTTACCCTGCAGTAAATTCATACCGTGCGCTTTGAACTCCCAAGAATATATGGCAGCTGGCTAAGCACCAACCAGCGAAACATCCTGCGTACCCGAAGGGGAACAGTTGGCACAAGAGGGCACAAGGATGGGAAGAGGCAGAACAGCCCCTTGGAGCCTGGAGGCTGGGGGATCGCTACGGCAGGCAGAAAAAAACACACACACCCTGGGAAGCTGTTTTCCCAACATCTCCGCAAATTAAGAAGTTATTTCAATAATTGGGCAATTAAGACTAATTTATACTTGGGGAAACACATTAATAGTTCAAGCCTCTTGTTCTGCCCCCCCCTCCCTCCCCTTGCCACCCGTTCTTGCATCAAGTGGGTACATGTTGGCACAAACAAACCATGTCAACGAGGCTTTCGATGGGGAGGAAACATTTGGGGGAGGAGGGGGAGGTGGCAAAGGAAGGAAAGAAGGAAGGAAAGAAGGAAGGAAGGAAGAAAGGAAGGAGGAAGGAAGAAGAAGAAGAAAGAAAGAAAGAAAGAAAGAAAGAAAGAAAGAAAGAAAGAAAGAAAGAAAGAAAGAAAGAAAGAAAGAAAGAGATAGATAGATAGTAGGTAAAGGTAAAGGTTCCCCTCGCACATATGTGCTAGTCGTTCCTGACTCTAGTGCTCATCTCCGTTTCAAAGCCGAAGAGCCAGCGCTGTCCGAAGACGTCTCCGTGATCATGTGGCCGGCATGACTCAACGCCAAAGGCGCCCGGAACGCTGTTCCCTTCCCACCAAAGGTGGTCCCTATTTTTCTACTTGCATTTTTTACCTGAGGATGCTACAGGCTTGTGCCTTGGCATGACTGCATCCCACGTTCATTTCCATAGTCCTTATTCTTCTGGCTATCTTATCTATCTATCTATCTATCTATCTATCTATCTATCTATCTATTGAGCACTGGAGCATGGTCTTTGGAGTGTGTCAGTTGCAAAACGCAGGGAAGCTTTTTTTTTTTTTTAAATCCACCCTGCAAAGCTTTGACTTCCAGATTGCAAAGCGAGGGTCTCTCGAGAAGGGGTGTGTGTGTGTGGAAATGGATCCGTACACTTGCAAAACCATTCAGAGGGAAAGATGCGGTTTTTGGCACCCGCCTCTCGATCAAAACTCCGCCAGGAATGCTCCATGGGCCTTCTCTCCTCCCAAAGGGGAGGGGAGGTCGGAGAATAGGGTAGGTAGGACCTGCTCTCTCCCTCTCTCTCTCTCTCTCTCTCTCTCTCTCTCTCTCTCTCTCTCTCTCTCTCCCCCCCCCAGAGCAGAATCCAATTTCAACAAGTGCTTCCTCCACCCTCAAGGAACGCTGCAGCCTGGCCATTTATTATTCATTCAAGCTGACAGGCCGATTCAAGGGCTCCAAGCGAGCAGGAAGCCAAACAGACAATGAACGCTGGAACGAGATCTTAAATGATTCACTGCATTAAGCCCTCCGCGGATCTCGGAGGTGGGGAGCCCAGCCAGCAGACATGCTTAGGCAAGCAAAGAAGGCTTGGCAGCTCATGTACCAACAACGGGCTCTCGGCTCATCACTGGAGAGTGGCAGAGCCCTTTCAAGGTCAGCGGGAGGAATAAGAAAGAGCAGGAAAGAGGAGGAGGAGAAGGCACAATAGAAGAAAGAAGAGAAGGAAAAGAAGGAAAGGGAAAGGGGAAAGGAGGAGGAGGCGGCAAAATAGAAGAAAGAAGAGAAGAAAGAGGAGGAATAGGAAAGAGGAGGAAAGGAAAGGAGAGGAGGGAGGAGGAGGCAAAATAGAAGAGAGAGAAAAAGAAAGAGCAGGAAGGAGAAGGAGGAGAAGGCACAATAGAAGAAAGAAGAGAAGGAAAAGAAGGAAAGGGGAAGGGGAAGGGGAAAGAAAGAGGAGGAGGCTAAATAGAAGAAAGAAGAGAATTAAGAGGAGGAATAGGAAAGAGGAGGAAAGGAAAGGAGAGGAGGGAGGAGGAGGCAAAATAGAAGAGAGAGAAAAAGAAAGAGCAGGAAGGAGGAGGAAGAGGCACAATAGAAGAAAGAAGAGAAGGAAAAGAAGGAAAAGGGAAGGGGAAAGAAGGAGGCAAAATAGAAGAAAGAAGACAAGAAAGAAAAGGAATAGGAAAGAGGAGGAAAGGAGAGGAGGGAGGAGGAAGAGGCAAAGTAGAAGAAAGAAGGAAAAGAAGGGAAGGGGAAGGGAAGGGGAAAGGAGGAGGAGGAGGCAAAATAGAAGAGAGAGAAAAAGAAAGAGGAGGAGGAGAGGAGGAGGGAGAGGAGGAAGGAGGCAAAATAGAAGAAGAGAAAAAGGAGTGGGAGTAGGAAAGAGGAGGAAAGGAGATGTGAAAGGAGGAGGAGGAGGAGGAAGAGGCAAAATAAAAGAAAGAAGAGGAGAAAGAAGGAATAGGAAAGAGGAGGAAAGGAGAGGAGGGAGCAGGGAGGCAGGGGGAGGAGGAAGCGGAAGAGAAGGAAAAATGCAAGAAAGAAGAGAAGAAAGAGAAGGAATAGGAAACAGGAGGAGGAGTGGGAGTTGGAGAAGGGGAAGATGGGACCCACTTTTTTGGGTGGGGACACAAGGTTTACTGTTTTTGAGACAAACACCACCCCGAGACCCAACGCTTTTCCTCACATGATGCACTAGCTGCTCTCCGGAGCTGAGCAACCTTTTTACCTGTCGTCCCGAGTAAGAATTCCTTACTTCACTTTGACAGCACCTGCAGGTTTCTGCAAATTTAGAATCTGCAGTTCTAACTAGTATTCATTTTATTTATAGAATTCTTTATTGGCCAAGTGTGATTGGACGCGCAAGGAATTTGCCTTTGGTGCATACGCTCTCAGTGTACATCAGGAGAATAAAATACGTTCGTCAAGAATAAAAAGATACAAGACTTAGAAATAGTTAAGGTTATTAATAAGCGATCAAATCGTACTAGGAAACAAATAAAAACAATATAGATTGAAAGATACAAGCAACATGGTTATAGTTGTAAGTGGGAAGAGATAGATTTATTTATCTATCTATCTATCTATCTATCTTCCTTCCTTACTAGATACTAGTAAGGAAGAGAAGAAGACTATCTAACTAACTAATTAGAAGAATATCTAGCTAACTACGGCCACTGGCAGAAGATACTTTGGACTTGGGAAAGCATTCGTTCGAGAATGCTAAGGGTTCTGGATGTTATAAAACACACACATACTCTCTCCACAAAAAAGAACCAAAACAACTGAATCTCAATGGAGATTCTCAGCTTCTCAACTGAAGAAGCTTCTTGGATGAGAAGGGAAAGGAAACCCCCCCCCCCCCAAGAAAATCCAGTTGCCTTTTGGAAAACAGCACTTTTGGGACCAAGCAACTGATGGTCAAAGCTGCTAAGGAAATTGGCCCTTGTCTTTTCCCCCTCCCCCAGACCCATTAAAGACCCCCCCACCCCACCCTTCTCTTCTTAAAGGCGTGCAAAACATCTAGTACTTGCTTTCCATTGATCGGTTTTTAAACGGGTAGTGATTTTATTTTCTTGTTTTATCGACAGCTGGTCAAATATTTTTGGTTTGAGTTGCTAGGAAAGGGAGAGGAAGGCAGGCGTCACACCCCGCACCCCCTCCGCCACGAAAAACGCCAAATGCCACAAGAAAAGGATCCTAGAAACTGATTGCTCTCTAAGTGCATCAACAGAGGGATAGAATCGAGATCACGTGAAGGGTTAAGACCGCTTTAGAAGGCCTTGGTGAGGCCACACTTGGAATCCTGCATCCAGTTTTGGTCGCCACGATGTAAAAAAATCTGGACACCTGGCCACTGGCTCCCATTAATATTCATTTTTTTAAATATACGAGTCAGTGGCCAAGCGGCTGAATTTTGATCACGTGACCATGGGGATGGGTGCAACGGTCGTAAGTGTGAAAAACGGTCGTAAGTCACGTTTTTCAGCACCGTCGTAACTTTGAATGGTCCCTAAACAAACTGTTGTAAATTAAGGACTACCTGTACAGAGATTAGAATTGGATAGGATAGGATAGGATAGGATAGGATAGGATAGGATAGGATAGGATAGGATAGGATAGGATAGGATAGGATAGGATAGGATAGGATAGGACAGGACAGGACAGGATAGGATAGAGAATGAATAGAATAAACAATAGAATAGAATAAGAGTTTAGAATAGAATAAAATAGAATAAAGAACGAATAGAATAGAATAAGAGTTTAGAATAGAATAAAGAATGAATAGAATAAGAGTTTAGAATAGGATAGAAAAGAAGAGAAGAGAATAATAATAGAACAGAATTAGATTAGATTAGATTAGATTAGATTAGAATAGAATAGAATAGAATAGAATAGAATAGAATAGAATAGAATAGAATAGAATAGAATAGAATAGAATAGAATAGAATAGAATAGAATAGAATAGAATAGAATAATAGGATGGGATGGGATGGGATAGGATAGAGTAGAATAGAATAGGCGTTTAGAATAGAATAGAGAATGAATAGAATAAACAATAGAATAGAATAAGAGTTAGAATAGAATAAAATAGAATAAAAAATGAATAGAATAGAATAAAGAATGAATAGAATAGAATAAAGAATGAATAGAATAGAACAGAACAGAATAAGGAATGAATAGAATAGGATAAGAGTTTAGAATAGAATAAAGAATGAATAGAATAAGAGTTTAGGATAGGATAGGATAGGATAGGATAGGATAGGATAGGATAGGATAGGATAGGATAGGATAGGATAGGATAGGATAGGACAGGACAGGACAGGACAGGACAGGACAGGACAGGACAGGACAGGACAGGACAGGACAGGACAGAGTTGGAAGGGACCTTGGAGGTCTTCTACTCCAAGAAAGACACACAGTCCAGACAATAAGCACAGACCAACGTGCTTCCTTTTGCAACCAGAATTCCTAAAGAAGAGGTCTCGCCTCACATAGATTTGTCACCAAACTGGCAAGGAATAAAAAAAAAAAAAACCCGATCCTATTAATAAAAACCTAAAAATAACACAGCTCCTATTCCCAATCTCCCTTCGGTTCTGGAGGCAGGCAAGCAAGCTCGGCCATTAATGTCTGGACGCCCAGCCTTAGTGCGGCTTCTCCCCAGAGGTGCTGAGTCCTACCTGTGATCCAGAAATTGAGGCTGAACCCCCCCCCCCCACAAGGATTAAAACCCTGAGTGTTTCAAGTAACACTCGAAAGAGGTTGTCAAACCAGAGGGAGCCCATTTCAGAGAAGAGGCATTGATGGTGATTAATGAGCTGGGGGGACCAGCTCTAAGTAGAAAAGGGGGGGGGGAGAGAGAGAGCGGAATTAAATATTTAAGCTTGACTAAACGACAATTAAAGGGAGTGGATGGGGGTGCGGTAGGGGAAGAAGGAAGATAAATATTTCAAGGGTGTGATGGCTGCTCTGAGCATGGATGTGTATGTGTGTGTGGGAAGGGAGAATACTGGAGAGACTGTTTACGACAACTCGAGGAGCGAAGGAACTTTGGAAAGGGATAAGGAACAAAAAGGGGGGATGCGGTGGCTCAGTGGCTAAGACGCTGAGCTTGTCGATCGAAAGGTCGGCAGTTCGGCGGTTCGAATCCATGATGCCCCATAACGGGGTGAGCTCCCGTTACTTGTCCCAGCTTCTGCCAATCTAGCAGTTCGAAAGCAGGTAAAAAATGCAAGTAGGAAAATAGGGACCACCTTTGGTGGGAAGGGAACAGCGTTCCGTGCAAGTTGACTCATGCCGGCCACATGACCACGGAGACATCTTCGGACAGCGCTGGCTCTTCGGCTTTGGAACGGAGATGAGCACCGCCCCCTAGAGTCGGGAACGACTAGCACAGATGTGCGAGGGGATCCTTTACCCTCTGATACGTAAAAGTGTCTATGTACAAAAAGTTCCTCTGATGCATAAAAGTGCAAGAAGAGCAACTAGGATGATCAAAGGCCTGGAGGCTAAAACATATGAAGAACGGTTGCAGGATTTGGGTATGGCTAGTTTAGAGAAAAGAAGGACTAGGGGCGACATGAGAGCAGTATTGCAGTATTTGAGGGGCTTGCCACAAGGAAGAGGAAGGGTGAAGCTATTCTCCAAAGCACCAGAAGGCAGGACAAGAAGGAACGGGTGGAAATTAACCAAGGAGAGAAGCAACCTAGAATTAAGGAGAAACAACCTAACAGTGAGGACAATTAAACCAGTGGAACAGAAGTTGCCTCCAGGAGTTGTGGTTGCGTCATCACTGGAGGCTTTCAAGAAAAGACTGAGAGAGAGAGAAAGAGAGAGAGAGAGAGAGGGAGGGAGGGAGGGAGGGAGGGAGAGAGAGAGAGAGAGAGAGAGAGAGAGAGAGGATTTGCTCCTCAAAATCCGCTCTTCATTCTCCCATCCGCCCACCCTTGGAAAGACCAGCATCTCAGGAGCAAAGCAAACACTGCTGCTTAATATAAATTTTTGTAAATAAATAAATAAATAACCAGAGAGGGGGGGAGGGAGGAGAAATGAGAGTCCAAAGAGAGGTAAACATTTCTTTTTAACGGTGCCCTGTTTTTTCCCCCAGCTCCTTCTGTCATGAATAGAAAGCTGCTTTTTTTTTTTCTTAAGCAGGTTGGCACCTAGTGGTAGTAGCTCCATTGTTGAAATTCTTTGCTTGGTGTTGCTTCTGCAGTGGGAGTGGGAGGGAAGGAGGGGGGGGAGGAAGGACCCAAGGTGATAACAACTTTTCCTGCAGAATGGGAGGGATGGAGGAAGGGGGGGGCAGGATTTGTACAGGCAAGGATGGATGGAGGGGATGTTTTAAGGAACAGCCAGAGCTCCACCTAGGGGGAAACTCAAGACAGCCTGACTCTTATGAAGAGGAAGAAGATTTGGGGATGAAAGCTACAGGTGTGGCATGGAACAAGATGGGACAGGACCTCACCTGCCGGGAGGTGCCACAGGCAGGGATTTGCAAAGCCTTCCTTCGTTCAAGAAAAACACCTTTTCGAATCAGAAGAAAAGCTGAATATTTAAGGGGAAGGAAGTAAATTAAAAAAAAAACCCTCTTGGTATCTAGCGGCGTGCTGGAAACCCTGACTTGCTACATACATGACGGTTTATTTAGAACATGGTTTGGCGAAGCAGCCGCAGTGAGGACTGTGTAACCTTAAGGAAGAGCTTATGATTGGTGCTAATAAGCAGCAATTTGATATAGCATTATCCTATGCACCATATTGGTATACAAATCAGTGTTTCTTCAGACAACTTTAAGATGTGGAAAAAAAAAACCTCAACTCCCAGAATTCCCCAGGGGACTGAGGTTGAGAAACACGGCTAGAAATCAAACCGAACAATCAATCAAAGAGCCTATAATTTTTTTTTTTTAAATTTGATTTATATGCCGCCCTTCTCCGGAGACTCAGGGCGGCTTACAGTGCGTTAAGCAATAGCCTTCATCCTTTTGTATATTTTATACAAAGTCAGCTTATTGCCCCCACAAACTGGGTCCTCAATTTACCTACCTTAGAAAGGATGGAAAGCTGAGTCAACCTTGAGCCTGGGGAGATTCGAACTTACTTTAATTGCAGACAGCTGGTGTTAAATTACAGAGCTCTGTCTGTTGAGCTATCCAGGCTCCTATAATGACCTATAGGTAAGGCTGGGAAAGACCCTCACAGGAATCCCTGAAGACCACTGTCAGGGAGCATCAAACCCAGCTCTGGAGACGATCCAGAGGCTAGCGGAAGACAGATTTCTCTTGGGCCCGGCTGAACATAGTCGTGAGGATTAGTCGTCTCTTGACAGTCCCCTTCCCTAATCTCCCTTTTTTTTTTTTTTTTTACACAACCTAAATTAACAGCCACACAAAAGACCCACAGGAAGGCTCACCCCCCCTGTGGAGGTTTTCATTAACTCCAGCCCCCCACCCTCCTCCTGGCTGAGAAAGTGGAAAAACCGCATTCTGCCCTCTTCGGCTTTGTGCTTTTGAAACAGGCATCAGAAAAATGGTTCGGGCGGCTGTTTTAAGAAACAAGAGGATTAAGCCGCCCGTGAATGTTATTTCTGGCAGGAATGGCGCATGAAATATTTCCCATATTGTTCCAGCTGTCATCTGCCACCCCATTTAAAGCACTTAGCCGCATACGATTTTTTTTTTCTGCTCCAAAGAGCTACTGGGGGGGGGGGGGGAATTATATATATATATATATATATATATATGCTTAGAGACGAGCCTGGTCTATTGAATTCTACACTCTCCTGTGTAGTGATGACGACCAGAATGAGCTTGGAAATATGCTTGGAGGATGGATGAGGGATTTGGTGCTGTCACAATCAGGCCAGCCCACCTCAAAAAGTTATGATAAGGCTGAAACGGACATCATCCCGAAGGACGAGGGGCTATAAGGTCGTCTGTGACTTACAACCACAACGGGATGTTCGTTGCTAAGCAAAGCGGACGTTAAGGGGGCCCTGCCCAATTTTATAAACTTGTTGGAACTTGTCTGCCGTGGTTGTTAAGTGAACTATGAGCCTTGGTGGCGCAGCAGACTAAAGTGCTGTTAAGTAGCACCAGCTGCCTGCAATTACTGCGAGTTCGAATCTCACCAGGCTCAAGATTGACTCAGCCTTCCATCCTTTCGAGGTAGGTAAAATGAGGAGCCGGATTGTGGGGGCAATAAGCTGACTTTGTATAAAAAAGAACACCGCTTTTTTTTGGGGGGGGGGGGGGGGCGGCAAAAGCCCTACTAAGCAGGTATATACAAAAGTATGAAGGCTATTGCTTAACGCATTGTAAGCCGCCCTGAGTCTCCGGAGAAGGGCGGCATATAAATCGAACCAAGAAAGAAAGAAAGAAAGAAAGAAAGAAAGAAAGAAAGAAAGGAAGGAAGGAAGGAAGGAAGGAAGGAAGGAAGGAAGGAAGGAAGGAAGGAAGGAAGGAAGGAAATAAATAAATAAATAAATAAATA
Organism: Pituophis catenifer annectens; assembly: GCF_029215685.1. Taxonomy (NCBI): domain Eukaryota; kingdom Metazoa; phylum Chordata; class Lepidosauria; order Squamata; family Colubridae; genus Pituophis; species Pituophis catenifer. The sequence goes on along the minus strand of NW_027256896.1, from coordinate 18,396,916 downwards.
AATAAATAAATAAATAAATAAATAAATAAATAAATAAATAAATAAATAAATAAATAAATAAAAAAATAAATATAATAAATAAATAAAAAAATAAAAAATAAATGAATGAATGAATGAATGAATAATAAATAAATAAATAAATAAATAAATAAATAAATAAATAAATAAACAATAAATAAACCCAGCTTTCCCCACTGTCTTTGCTTGTTGGAAGCCAGCAACCACCTGCAACTGTTGTAAATACAGATAGTCCTCGAATTACGACCACAATTGAGTTTTGCCCCCGTTTTACGACCTTTCTTGCCTCTGTTGTTAAGCGAATGGCTGGCAGCTAGTCACACGGTTGTTAAGGGAATCTGGCTTCCCCGTTTGACTTTGCTTGTCAGGTCGCAAAAGGGGATCGTGTGACTCTGGTTCAGCAGCAACGGTCGTAAGTATGAACCAATTGCCAAGCGTCTGAATTCTGATCACGCGATCGTGGGGGATGCTGGAAAGGTCGTAACTCTGAAACACGGTCCTGAGTCACGTCAGTGCTGTTGTAACTGAACGAATGCTGTAAGTCGAGGATTGCAAGTATACACATTTTTGCCATTTGATGCAGTGACAGTTGCAAGTGCGAGGAGTTGTCGCAAGTTGCTTTTTTTTTCAGGGCCGTTGTAACTTCGAACAGGCACTGAACGAATGGTTGTAAGTGGAGGATTACCTATAACAGGGGTCAGCAACCTGCGGCTCTGGAGCCGCATGTGGCTCTTTCACCTCTCTGCTGTGGCCCCCCGTCGCTCAAAATATGCATCACAACTGCCAATACTCGCTGGCACATGATTTATTGAGCTTTTCAACCTCTGGTAGGCCAACCATGGATAAACCCAAGAAAAGAAAAGTTTCAGAAGAAAACAAAGTTTAATTCAACTACATCGGCTAGTTTTGTGGCCGCTCAAGAAATAGTCAGGCACGGGGAAGGGTTTTTGTGGCTCCCGGTGTTTTCTTTTCTGTGGGAAACGGGTCCAAATGGCTCTTTGAGTGTTTAAGGTTGCAGACCCCTGGCCTCTAAGTATGATGAACCTTTATCAATGCCCAAAGTCTTGGCTCAGCTGCGGAAGCCAAACGCCTTTAGATATTACGAGCGAGAAAGTAGATGTCCATTAGGGGAAGGCAATTCCGGATTCATTGACGAGTCTGAGCTAACCGAGGTGTTATTAATTTTTCATCTCACCATAACAGCACAAACAAAGGACCGCAGCGAAGAATCAAAGGCAAAGAATAATGCGTTATATTGTTCACAGCTTTGCTCTGATCGTTATCGCTTTTTTTTAAGGGATCAGAATTAGGAACGTGGGAGAGAACAGCTGAAGACCTGGTAGCTGCAGAGAGCATAAACAGAACTGGAGATTCCAGTTTAGCCCAGGGCCGTTATGAGATATTTGGGGGCAAGTGAAGGAATGAATATAGTCCTCGGCTTACGACCACAATTGAGCCCAAAATTTATGTTGCTAAGTGAAATGTTTAGCAATAGCACTTAGACTTATATACTGCTTTACAGTGCTTTACTGCCCTCTCTAAGCGGTTTACAGAGTCAGCCTCTTGCCCCCAACAATCTGGGTCCTCATTTTACCCACCTCGGAAGGATGGAAGGCTGAGTCAACCTTGAGCTGGTCAGGATCGAACTTCTGGCAGTGGGCAGAGACAGCCTGCAACATTGCATTGTAACAACTGCACCACTATGGCTGGCTGGCTGGCTTACTTCCTTCCCTTCCCTTCCCTTCCCTTCCCTTCCCTTCCCTTCCCTTCCCTTCCCTTCCCTTCCCTTCCCTTCCCTTCCCTTCCCTTCCCTTCCCTTCCCTTCCCTTCCTTCCCAAGCTATACCATACTTATATACCACTTCACAGTGCTTTTACAGCCCTCTCTAAGCAGTTTACAGAGTCAGCCTCTTGCCCCCAACAATCTGGGTCCTCATTTTACCAACCTTGGAAGGATGGAAGGCTGAGTCAACCTTGAGCCTGGTGAGATTCGAACTGCCAAATTGCAGGCAGCCGGCAGTCAGCAGCAGGAGCCTGCAGTACTGCACTCTGACTACTGCGCCACTGTGGCTTGTTTAAATGAGTTTTGCCTCACTTTACGACCTTTCCTGCCACAGCGATTAAGCGAATCATTGCAGTCGTTAATAACATTGTTGTTAAGTGAACCGGGCTTCCCCATTTACTCGGCTTGTCAGAAGGTCAGAACAGCGGATCACGTGACCCCTGGACATGGTGGGAGAGGAAAGACTTTGCTGGAGAGGAATTCACTGTCAATTCAATAAAAGGGGTTTTTGTTGGGACAAGGCCAGCTTGACACCACTCCCTAAACTGCTGGCATGTTTCCTCTTTGCATTGGGTAGACTGGGCCAAAGTGATGTGGGCGGCCCTTTACATTTTCCAGAACGGCCTTGAGTTTGACACCCCTGAGTTAAAACAACGAAGAAGGAACTGTTCAGAAAGAAGCTGAATCATCATGTTTTGCCCTTCTAATGACCCAACAGGAACATGCCAAAAAGAGAATCCAATGCGGTTTCTTGTACTCACCTCCGTATCAGGGTCTGCTGCAGGCTTTTGCAAAGGGTGAGCGACTCCCCCATGAACATGTGGCACATGATCACCTCGCGGCAGGCAGCCATGAAGGACATCACGGCGTCGGACTGGAGGGTCCCACTCCGGGAGATGATGCAGAGACGCTGCAGGGAGGAACAGCAGCTCAGGGCGTGGAAGAACTGGGCGTTGGCGTGGAAGTAGGGCTGCTCAAGCCTGCGAGGATGAAGAAGAAGAAGGTTGTCAAGCTCGCTTAACAAATTTCTCGCTTAGCAACATAAATTTTGAACTCAATTGCGGTCATAAATTGAGGATTATTTATACCCAGAATTCTGGCATCCTGGCTGGGGAATTCTGGGAGTTGAAGTCCGCTCATCTTCAAGCTGCCAAGGGCTGAGAAACACTGGACTAGGTGACCTGTCTGGTCCCTTCCAACTCTATGATTCATGGCTGGCTGGGGAATTCTGGGAGTTGAAGTCCGCTCATCTTCAAGCTGCCAAGGGCTGAGAAACACTGGACTAGGTGACCTGTCTGGTCCCTTCCAACTCTATGATTCATGGCTGGCTGGGGAATTCTGGGAGTTGAAGTCCGCTCATCTTCAAGCTGCCAAGGGCTGAGAAACACTGGACTAGGTGACCTGTCTGGTCACTTCCAACTCTATGATTCATGGCTGGCTGGGGAATTCTGGGACTTGAAGTCCACCCATCTTCAAACCGGCAAGGATGAAGAATAATGGCTCTTAGGGCAACGTTCGATTCAGAAGAATTGAGGAGACCTTACTAAATATCCTTAAATAGCAAAACAGATACAGAAAAAAGAGGGGGGGGGCAGCGTTATCATGAAGCAGCTGGGAATTTGGGGAGCTATTATCTAACACTCTGGTGGTGAGGGAGGGGGTGAAAATCAATTTAGGGCAACTTTGAAACCATTGTCTTCAACCATGGAGCAGGACTGGGAAAAAAAATCCCATCTTGTAATTTGCCGCTCGATCCACCAGATGGCGCTGTTGCTCTATCATCTTCTGAAAAGTCCTGATTAAAATTTACCTTTTCTAAGTCTTCCTTTGAAGGCAGATAAACATTTATAGAGGTGGAATAGAGTGTTGTGGTCTGCCAGTAGCCCGCGGAGCGGAGCTAGCAGCAGAGTCGGACAGTGAGGAGGCTGAGGAAGAACATGGGCCAGTCCTGGAGTTTGGGGAAGGCCCAGACGAGGGCTCTGTATCGGAGGCAGAGATGGGGCCAGGGCCATCTGGGAGCGATGCGCGGACTCCGGAGCCTCCAGAGGCGGACAGCAGAGAGGCAGAGGAACAGGAGGAGCCTGTTCCTAGTGCACACATGCAAAGAGCTGCCAGAAAGCAAGAGCAGCTAAAGCAAAAAGGACGACTGGGGAGTAAGGCCAGGAGATGATTGGCCCCTCCCATAAGGCTTAAAGGGGCTCTTGGGATCTTTGTAGGAAAGCAACGTTGCTACATTTGTTTCTTGTCGGTGTCTCTTGCTTCTGAACTTCCTGGGGCTTTGCCAAGAAAAGCCTTTGGCAGGGTGCCAAAGAAGACAAAGGTTGGTGATAAGGCCGAAGGACTGTTTACGAAGAATTTGTTTTGGAATTGATTTGGACTAAGCTGAGAATGAAGTAATTCTCAGCTGTTCTAATAAAAGATGACTGTATTTGGCAATAACTACTTGGGCCTAGGTCACAACATAGGGGGGAGAAACAGCTCTGATTCCCAGATATTGCCCCATTTTGCGTGGGAAAAAGGCCCCCTCGTCCTCAGTAAGGAACAGAGCTCTCTTGAATACTCTCAACAAGAAGGACAAGGCCTTAAGGGGGCTTTCCGCATATCCTGGACCAGGGGTCTCCAACTTTGGCAACTTTAAGCTGGCGGACTTTAATTCCCAGAATTCTCCAGCCAGCAAAGCTGTTCCACTGGTTATTTGTTTTAACTGTAAGGAAGTTTCCCTTTAATTCCAGGCTGCTTCTCTCCTTAGTTTCCATCCAAACAATCATTCCAAATAATTCCCTCAACACTGTCAAATTATTTACTAAGGCTGCACTACTATTAATCTTCTCATCGTCCCTATCACCCATCTCCTCCCATTTATGACTGTATGACTACAACTTGTTGCTGGTAACCTTACGATTTATATTGATTGTTTTCCTAATATGGTTTGATTGCTTATTTGTTCCCTATCACTACCATTAAGTGTTGGACCTTATGATTCTTGATGAACGTATCTTTTCTTTTTATGTACACTGAGAGTGTATGCACCAAAGACAAATTCCTTGTGTGTCCAATCACGCTTGGCCAATAAAAAATTCTATTCTATTCTATCCATTGTTTCTTGTCCTGCCCTCTTGGTGCTTTGGAGAATAAGTTTCTTTTATTTATTTATTTATTTATTTATTGGTTCAATTTATATCAAAGAGATAAATACGCAGGGCAGCTTACAATGCGTTAAGCCTTGATACTTTTGTATATACCTGCTTAGTAGGGCTTTCGGGCCCCCCTAAACGGTGTTCTTTTTTATACAAAGTCAGCTTATTGCCCCCACAATCCGGGTCTTTATCCGGGTCCTCCAAGTTGACCCCCTCCTCTTTCTGGCAGCCTCTCAAATACTGGAATAATGCCATCATTCTTTTCTCTAGACTGGCCAAACCCAAATCCTGCAACCGTTCTTATGTTTTAGCCTCCTTTGGGACCATGAAACAGAAGGATCCCTGGGTGGCAGGAAAAGCAAAGGGGAAAAAAAAGCTGCTGGGCTCTCTCACCTGAGATCTTGCAGACACCTGCAGTGCTTCAGCATGTCCACCAGAGCCGACACGTACATCACTTTCCCCATCAGGCCCAGGTTGGCCAAGGAGAGAGTCCGCAGGCGCTGGCACTGCACCCCAATGTTCACGAGCCCGTAGCCCGTGAGAATATTGGGCAACTGAGCCAAGGTGAGGCTTTGCAGGAACGCCAGCTGGCCAATGGCAGCTACTTCAGAGTCCCCGACATGCTGCGCCCGGCTGCAAGGGGGCAGGGAGTTCCGAATGGCCGGCTCGTTCCGCGGCATGGCCGAGGAAAAACTGGAGCCGATCAGCTCTAATTTTTCCAGAAACGGGAGGCTTTCCAGAAGAGTCCAAAAGACAGAGGACGGCGGTCTGGGATGGCTCTGCTCCAAGCAGTTCCTGGGATAAGTCTGCACCCCGATGCGGACTTTTTTCCCGAACCCTTGAGAGACCGAGTGAGCCACCGGCTGCACCGAAGGCTTGTCGACCGTCAGCAGGGTGGCGGCCACGTCAGCCACGGCGCAAACCGGCAGCGCCAGGGAGAGGAGGCCTTTCAGACGAGCGAGGACCTGGCAAAGGTGCTTCCCCAGGGCTTCTGGGCTGTGATGGTGGGCGGCGGAGAGGTTGAGGTGCTTCAGGTTATGGCAGGTGTCCACCAGGGCTTCGGCGATACCGCTATCGATGTCGTCTTCCGCTTTCCGCAACAAGGAATCAGGCGACAGGCAGTGGACGCAGCCGCTCAGGTTCAAGCCGACCAAACTGCCCAGGTCTTTGCCGCTGTTCAACACGCGCTGGACCAGCTGCCCGCCGGACAAACTGCAGCGGCTGAAGCTGAAGTAAAAAGGGTTACTGAACTTCAAGTGCTGCAGGAGGCTGGATCCGTTCATCCAGGACCGTGGCAGCTGAAGGGCGTCTAACGTCACGTTCCTGGCCATGGAATCCAAGAGGTTTTTAACGGCACAGCTCTGGGCAAACCCACCGGGGGCGGAGATGAGGAAAGCGTGAAGTTTTTCCGGCGTCCGGTCACTCAGCACTGCTAAGTACAACCTCACCACTTCCTGGTTGACCGGGCCAGGCGCCAACCTGGCGTAAAAGACCCGTAGGTTCTGGTAATGGGGCACGTTGCTCTCTCCTACCATGAGCTGCCCGGAGATGATCAGACCCTCCCGGGATCGATCGAGGATCTCAAAATACAACAGCAGCTTCTCCAGGCTGGTGCAGCAAGGAACCACCCCGTAGGAGGGCGTGTAGAGAGTCTGTTTCAACTCCAGCACCCGGCTCAGGGTGGCTTTGCACTCGCTGCTCAGGTGGGAGGCGTCGAAGCCGGGGTTCACGTCGATGGCCAACGAGCGGAGGTGCTGCAGGGCCGAGAGCATCTTCGAAAGGCGAAGGGAGGTGAGGTGGCAGCCGGAGAGGTTCAGCTTCACCAAATTCTTGCAGCGGGTCACCTGATCGACAGTCGAGCCAGGCAACCAGTAACAGCCGGTCATGTCCAGCTCGTGGATCTCTTTTCCGATCTCTTTCATTAGCTGTTTCACCTTGTCTTTGTCCACCTGCAGGGAGATCAAAGGATCCTGGTTATGGCAGGCCTAGATTTATTGATCAAGCTTAGGACAACTCATACACGCCTTTTCAGGGACTGAAGACTGAAAAAACCGAATTTTATGATCACGGGCAAGTGCTGGAGAAACTATATGGGAAGGGAATGCGAAAGCAACCACCATTGATTCTGGTGGGAACACCCTAAGTCTTCCCTACCCAAAGGCCATCTTTGATGTTAAGAGGCCTCTGGAAATCTCTTCAAAGCAAAGAAGGTGCATTTATTCTATGTATTTATTTATATCCCACCTTTATTATTTTTATAAATAAATTAATGCAAACACATGCTATTCTTCCTCCTCCTCCAATTTTCCCCACAATAACAGGGGCTGAAACCGAGGGACTGGCCCAAAGACACCCAACTGCCTTTCATGCCCACGGCAGTACTAAAATTCAGTGACTCCTGACTTAGTACCTTAACCATGTTAAAAGCAGATACCCCTCACAGTCGTTTCCTTTTAGCCTGAAAAGGGAAACAACACAGAGACCGGTTTCTCACAACCAGCTTTGACCAACTAATGTTCTTTGGATGTGTCGAGATTGCAACCTTTTAAGGATCCTGGGCAGCTCTATCACATCTGGAGGAGCAACAGGTTGGCAAAAGCCTGCTTTTTCAAGCAGGGAAAATGGTTTTTGAGACTGGGGGATTGGCGGGGGGGGGAGGGCTCTGTCATACAGCAAAGGACAAAATTTCACTCTGTGGGATTGTCATGGGACGGTGGTCTCCAGGTAATTGGATCAAAGAATAGCCTGGCCACCAAACTGAACAGACCTAAGAGACGGTATAAACAGACAAAAGGGGTTACATTAATGCAGAATGGTGAGCTTAGGATAACTCCAAAGAAAATCAATCAATATTTTTCCCTTATATCCTTCTTAAAGTAAAACGAGGAAAGGATAATTCCCCCATCCTAAGGCCATAAGAAAGCTCAAAGGAAGAGCTTTTTAGGGTCATGTCTTCAGTCTCTTCTTGCTGCAGAGTCCTGGTGTGACCGAGAGAGACCCGCTGAGTGTAACTCAAGATTTTTAAACACCCGGTTCATCCAGCGTCGTCCTAATTCTGGATCGTCTTCGGCAGCCCCTGCTCACCTGGTAATCTTTATGCAGCATCACCGTGTGAGTGAGGCTTTTGTCGAGACTGAGAGCGGAGAGTTTCCGACAGACGCTTCGCACGTTCAAGACAAGATCCGACACAGAAGTATATCGCAGGATGTGCAAGAGGATTTCGTCGGAAAACTCCATTAAGTTCATGCCGATATTCTCCTCCTGGTTCTCCTCGCCGGTTACGTCCTGCAGGAGGAAAAACAAGGACTCAGAAAAGGACACAGTAGAAACGAAAAGCTGGGGAAGGAATCGATCCGATTCCTCAAGGCACCCAATCAACTGAGAACTGTTGCGGTATCATTTTTACTACTCTGTCTTGAAAAGACCATTTTGGTGGGTGATTTAATGACACAGCTGGTCAAGGAAGAGAGACAACTATATTTTAGGAGCTGCTGAGACAGCATAGAATGAAACCATTTCAAAATTCAGCACCAAAGGCTGAAGGATGCCTAGACTAGAGAGTAATGGAAGCACAGGAACCCTAGTATAGTGCCTGCATATTATCTCTGCTTAAGGCTACCAATAATACTTTATAGCAGGGGTGTCAAATTCAATTTCATTGAGGGCCACATCAGGGTTGTGTTTGATCTCGGGGTGGGGTGGGTGGGAGGCTGGGGGGGGGCATGGCCAGCATGACATCACTTGTGTCAGGGGGGCACCTGTAGTGGCCCGAGCACTCTGCCAGCGAAAACGGGTTCCCAAGCTCCATTTTTGGCTGGGACGGCTTCCTGCAATCCTCCGGAGCTCGGGAGGGCTGCGCCTGGCCCTTGCGAGCTCTGTTTTCACTGGCAGAGGCACCATGGGCTGGTCCTTTGCTATTTCCAGGGAGGCTTCGCGGGCCAGATCTAAGTATCCTGCGGGCTGGAACAGGCCCCCGGGTTTGACACCCCTGCTTTATAGGCCCAATGATGGCTAAACAATCAAACCATGAAATTACAATAAGATTTAAAGATAAAAGATGGCAGGGGTATTGAAGCAAGGGGGAGGGGGTCACCCACACTACCCTGCTTTCGGTTACTGTGCATTTCCAAGGTGGCTACTTCCTTTTCTCCTGAGGTGCCTTCCGTGTAAAGGGTTCCCCCACACACACACACATTTTATGCTTTTCTGTGTGCCTTTTGTGTTGACTCCCGATGACCACCTGGACTAGCCCTGCAAGATCTTCCTTGGCAAGATTTAGAAAGTGATTTGCCATTGCCTCCTTCTTAGGGCTAAGAGTGAGCAACTGGCCCAAGGTCAACCAGCTGGCTTTGTGTCTATGGAGATTCTCCATCATCCAGGTCCTGGTTATCCCAAAGGTGTTTTTTTTTTCCAAGAGGCAACTGGACTTTCTGGTTTTTCTATAAAGATGTTTCGCTTCTCATCCAAGAAACTTCTTTAGCTCTGGCTTTGTGCCTAAAGTGAGACTAGAACTCACGGTCCCTTGGCTTCCAGCTTTCATCATTACAAGCAAACAGGCTCTCCAAGACCCTTTTCTTTCTTTAATAATCTACTTATACTTCTTCTCCTCCTCCTCCTCCATCTCCAAACAATCCATCTGTTAAACTACTGAAGTTTGCAGATGATACAACAGCGATCGGTCTCATTCGAGACAAAGATGAATCCTCATAAAGATGGGAGGTTGAACAACTAGCCTCGTGATGCGACCGGAACAATCTGGAACTGAACACACTCAAAACTGTAGAAATGGTGGTAGACTTTAGGAGAAACCCTTCCATGCTTCCACCTCTTACAATACTAGACAACACAGTATCAACAGTAGAGACCTTCAAATTTCTAGGTTCTACCATATCTCAAGACCTAAAATGGACACCCAACATCAAAAACATCATCAAAAAAGCACAACGAAGAATATTCTTTCTGCGCCAACTCGGAAAGCTCAAACTGCCCAAGGAGCTGCTGATCCAGTTCTACAGAGGAATTATTGAGTCTGTCATCTGCACCTCCATAACTGTCTGGTTTGGCTCTGCAACCCATCAAGACAGACACAGACTTCAGAGGATAGTTAGAACTGCAGAAAAAACAATGGCTACCATTGCCTTCCACTGAGGACCTGTATACTACACGAGCCAAAATGAGGGCTGTGAAAATATTTACAAACCCCTCACATCCTGGACATAAACTGTTTCAACTCCTACTCTCAAAACGACGCTATAGAGAATTGCACCCCAGAACAACTAGATACAAGGACAGTTTTTTCCCGAATGCCATCACTCTGCTGAATAAATAATTCCCTCAACACTGTCAAACTATTCACTAAGTCTGCATTACTATTAATCTTCTCATCGTTCCCATCACCCATCTTCTCCCACTTATGACTGTAACTTTGTTGCTTGTATCCTTATGATTTATATTGATATTGTTTCCTGATTGCTTATTTGTACCCTATGACTGTCATTAAATGTCATTAATGACTGTCATTAAACCTTATGATTCTTGACGAACGTATCTTGTCTTTTTATGTACACTGAGAGTGTATGCACCAAAGGCAAATTCCTTGCGTGTCCAATCACACTTGACCAATAAACTATTCTATTCTATTCTATTCTATTCTATTCTATTCTATTCTATTCTATTCTATTCTATTCTATTCTATTCTATTCTATTCTATTCTATTCTATTCTATTCTACTCTACTCTACTCTACTCTACTCTACTCTACTCAACTCAACTCAACTCAACTCTTGCATGGTTGCCCGACTCTCCAGTCCTTCCTTGCCTTGCATTTCCTCTCTTCCATTTGCCCACCTGAAGAACCCTTTAGCAACTTGGACGAGGAAGGCAAGGCAAAACCTAACTGGCCAGGCAGGCTGTGGATGATGGGAGAGACAGTCCCCCCTCCCCAAAGGCTGTCTGCCTTGAAAGCCCTTTCCCATTAAAATGCAGGATCCCAACAGCTGGTTTAAGAAAGGTGGGGGGGAAGGTTATCCAGCACATCTGGAAGGGGGCCAGATTGTCACTCAACAGTCACTGACCTGCAAAAAAAACAAGCCCCCGAAGCCTCCCCTCCCCCTTTTTTCATGGCCGTCCAATGCCACAGGGACCCTTGCCAGAAATAGGACCCCTCCCCGCCCTACTCAGCCAAAATCGCGGCTGCGGCTGCCAAACGAAGCCCCCCACCCCACCCGCGGGGCACCCCCTGCCCTGACACGCGGCCTCCCGGGTTCAGACGTGCCCTGCGAGTCAGGGGTTGCCATGGAAACGCCGAGGCTCACGGGGAAGGCGAGGCCCTCGGCCCGAAAAGGAGAAGGCCGAGGCCTGTTCAGCGAGCCGGGCTTACCTCACCGGAGGAGGACGCCATGGTCGGGAAAAGACCCCCGCCCGAGCCAGCCGAGACGCTCGCCCTCCGTCTCCTCGCCTCATACGGCTTTCCCTTCAGCCGGCACACCGAAGCGACGCGGGAACTTCCGGCGCCCCTCTCGACGTCACTTCCGCTCCTTTTCCGGCCGCCATCTTACATGAGGCGCCAAAGGCGGTAGCGCCGAGGTGGGCGTGGCCTCACATGCAGCCGGAATGTTCCAATTATGCACCACAGCACGGGGGGGGGGGAGAGAGGGAGGGAGAAAACTGCCCGGGTTTTCCCAACTTGAGAGGGGGGGATCCCATCCCACCCCAAACTCATGCATTTGAATTTGGGGAGGGGGGGAGCTTGTGGGTTAGAAGGGGAGGGGGGTGCAAATCCTGACCTGAAATTTGGGGGTTTCCAAGCCTGTGCAATTGCCATTTTAAAGCCTTTTGTGTTGCTCCCACATTTGTCTATGGAGATTGTCAAGTCATCCATAGAATGCATAGAATGAACAGTTTCAGAATAGAAGTTGGGACTAAGGGACCTTGTAGGTCATCTAGTCCAACCCCCTGCCCAAGCAGGAGAACCTACACCATTTCTGACAGATGGCAGTCCAGTCTCTACTTGAAAGTCTTCCAAGACTGAGCTGAATGGTGTAGGTTCTCCTGCTTGGGCAGGGGGTTGGACTAGATGACCTACAAGGTCCCTTAGTTCCAACTCTATTCTGTTTGATTTGAGGGCTGAAGCTCCCACAGCTTCCATTGTAGTGTCAGAAAATTTCTCCTTATTTCTAGGTTGAATCTCTCCTTGGTGACTTTCCATCCATTATTCCTTGTCTGGTGCTTTGGAGAATAGCTTGACTCCCTCTTCTTTGTGGCAGCCCCTCAAATATTTGAACCCTGCTCTCATGTCTCTCCTGGTCCTTCTCTTCACCAGACTAGCCAGGCCCAATTCCTGCAATCGTTCATGTTTTAGCCTCCAGTTCCCTAATCATCCTTCTTGCCTTTCTTTGCACTCTTTATCTAGAGTCTCAACATCTTTGTTGAGACTTTAGAAATCCAGGTCAAAATCCAGGTCATAGTTGTCCCAAAGGTGCTTTTTCAAGAGGCAACTGGACTTGCAAACAAGAAACTCCAGTTTCCTCTTGAAAAAAGCATTTTGGGGACTCCCAACATCTGGTTTTTTTGCAGTTAGGAATTTGGAAGATGAGTGGACTTCAACTCCCAGAGTCGTCGTCCCCCCTACACCTCCAACATACATGGACCTCAATTCCCAAAATTCCACCAGCATCCAGACTGCAGCTCCCAGAATTCCCCCATCACCATCATGCATGGATTTCCCAGAATTGGGGGGGGGGGGAATGCTGGGAGTTGAGGGCCATCTACCTTAGAATTACAAAGTTTGAAAAACGTGATTTAGGAAAGTATTGTTTGGAAAGACTTAATGAGATTGGTTGTTATTGGGCATCATGCATTGCGGGGATGCCACCACTGGCTCTTGCAAACTATGGGGTTTTTATCATTTTGTGAAAGAAATTATGTCCTGCCATAATCCTAGTTTGATGGAATAATCATTTTCGGGGCTGCAATTTGCCTAAACTTACAAAACATTTTATATAGAGAATAATCGGTATATTGCTTAGAAGAGGAGCTGAAACTGTAATAAACAGGAATTACTGGTTTTGCTCTCTATTTTCTTGCTTTTAGAAGTTTTTTTTTTTCTTTTAAGATGTTCATCATCTCCTATTGTATTTCCCAGCCTGCCATGCATGGATTTCAACTCTCCCAGGATTTTTAGAGGAGGAATTCTGGGGAGTTGAAGTCCATCCATCTTCAAATCGCCAGGCACTGAAATCAGTTTTAGAGCGACATGCGGTGTGATTTGGCCTGTGAAAAGACAGTCATCCTCTCGCAAACCCAACATACCTCACAGGATTGTTGTAAGAAAAATTAAAGAGTATTAGGTGGGTTTGCCGCCTCGAGTTACACTTACAAAATAACTAGACGGATAAAAACCAAATCAATAATATTCTGTTCTCTGGTCATCTCAAAAAGAAAGCAACTGTCAACATTGTTGGTAGTCCAAATTGGGGTTTTGGCTCCATTGTTGAGCGTGAAGAACTTCTCTAGGTCCCCCATCTCTTTGGAATAAATAACAATACATCCTTTAAACCCGGGTTCTCCTCCCACCTTGGCAACTTTGAAGGCTTGCGGATTTTTTAAACTTCCAGAATTCCCTAACCATGTTGCGCCTGAGGAATTCTAGAACTAAAGTCCGCCGTTGGTTGACAAGGTTGGACACTCCTTCTAAAAGGGACCTTAGGAAAACAAGTGTTGGGAAAACGTAAGGAAGCAAGATTCTCAAAGGACCTGGATAAGGGGGTAACTTGTGCCAACTTTCTAACTCGCCAAGTTCCCAAGTCCACCAACGACACCTTCCCGCTGGCTTGATTAAAAACCAAAAACAATCCAGAGTTATGGTTGTGCATCTTTATTTGAAACTGGGGTTTGTTTTGTTCTTTTTTTGAGTCAGTGTATACAGTTTTGCCTGCCCCTCCCCTCTACCCTGGTACCCCCTTACACATACTGGCATCAAAAGGGTGCAATGGGTGCTTTCCCTCTGGGAAGTGGGGAGGGGGAAACACAGAAGGGAGGGAGAGACTGTAAAACCTTTCACACGTTCGTTCCATTGGGAAGAAGAGAAACTCGTGCAGCCGTTTATTTTTTATTTTCTTTTTTTTTTTGGACCTGACCCAAAATAATCTAAAAAAAAAAAAAATGACGATCAAGTGTGGCTATTTTTTTAAAGTTTTGTTTTAAGGCGCAAGAGACAAGAGACACTTGAATCATGATTCACAGACAGACAAAGCTAATACTTTCTATAAAAAAAAGGAATAATAAACCTCGGAAATCTGGTTTTGTGCTCTTCGAGAAAGAGCTGGGCTGCCGCCTTCAACAGAGGCCGGTTTAACTTCCTCTCAATGAGTTTTACAATTATTTGGAATGACTTGTTTTCAAAAAAAAATAGAAACAACAAGACACATAACAATTGAAGTCCTCAGATGCACTGCAGAACTGGGGAGGGGGGGGAGGATCAGTGGGGAGGGAAGGGGAGAGGTCGGAGAGGGGGAGGTGTTCGCTCCAAAACTTTTTTTTTTTTGCATTTTTGTTTTTAATAAAGGCTTCCACCATCAAAACCTTTTCTCACCGTTCCAGTTTTGATATCCTGAGTCAAAGCGCCAAATAAACAAATAAGCCATGCCAAATCTCAAAACTTTTTCGCTTATGCGCAAGTTATGGGGGGGGGGAATTATTATTTTTTTTTGTCAAAAAAAAAGAGGAAAAAAAATGCTATTGTGGTAACTGAGTCCTGCTTTAGAAGCATTTGCGGTGAACGATGGATGGTCCGGATTCATCGTATTCCTGCTTGCTGATCCACATTTGCTGGAAGGTAGACAAAGAGGCCAGAATAGACCCTCCGATCCAGACAGAGTATTTACGCTCAGGTGGGGCGATGATCTGGAAGACGACAAGAGGAAGCAATTAGAAGGGAAGCTGAATCAAGTGACTGGTCTTCAAGATCCAATGCATCACATTTTTTTTAAATGACCCCCCCATAATCCCTTGCGAGGTGGAGTCTGTGCAACTGAATGGAAGCTGAGTGTTTACTGGCTGGATGCCCTTCCCTGTCGCCAGGGCCGAGTTTTGTTCAGCAGATATAGTTCTCAGGGTGCCCAGAGAGAGAAAGATCTGCCTCTAATTAGGATCAAACTCACAGCCTCCCGATTGTGAGGAGAGAGCGCCACCTCTAGGCCACTGCACCCCTCCATCCAATGCATCACATGCTGCTAGTTAAAGGACAGGTGGGAGGGGGGGCCAAACCATCCCTCGGCTCCCAATTCTTGATACAAATCTCCATAATCTACCAACTAGCTTGGTCACCCAGTGGGGACAATACAAGGTTTTCTCCAATGAGAAGGACAAGCAAAAGTTGTGGTTGCTAACCCAGTTTGCTGCTTGGGGCATCACAATGTTCCAAGCTTATAGAAGGAACTACACTCAACCTGCCCCCCCTCCCCTATCAGCCCAGGTGTTCAGGCTCCAAGTCTCACCTTGATTTTCATTGTGCTGGGTGCCAGCGCGGTGATTTCCTTCTGCATCCGGTCGGCGATGCCAGGGTACATGGTGGTGCCACCAGAGAGGACGGTGTTGGCATAGAGATCCTTACGGATGTCAACATCACACTTCATGATGGAGTTAAAGGTAGTTTCGTGGATGCCGCAGGATTCCATGCCTGCCAAGAGAAGATGCCCACTCTATGAAGACAAGTAGACACCAAAAACCCCACTACCTTCTCCTTCCCTTCCAGATGCCCTTCAACCAAAGTTCAGATTCTACTTGAAGACAGCGGTCCTTCAAGGACTTACCCAAGAAAGATGGCTGGAAGAGAGCTTCTGGGCACCTGAACCGCTCGTTGCCAATGGTGATGACCTGCCCATCGGGCAGTTCGTAGCTTTTCTCCAGAGAGGAACTGGACGCGGCGGTGGCCATCTCCTGCTCAAAGTCCAGGGCAACGTAGCACAGCTTCTCCTTGATGTCACGCACAATTTCTCGCTCAGCCGTGGTGGTGAAACTGTAACCTCTCTCGGTCAAGATCTTCATGAGGTAGTCGGTCAAGTCGCGGCCAGCCAGGTCCAGACGGAGGATGGCGTGGGGCAAGGCGTAACCTTCGTAGATGGGCACAGTGTGGGTGACACCATCACCAGAGTCCATCACAATGCCGGTGGTACGGCCAGAGGCGTACAGGGAGAGCACAGCCTGGATGGCAACGTACATGGCTGGGGTGTTGAAGGTCTCAAACATGATCTGGAGATTGGGGGGGTAAAAGAGAGAGCCGTGAAGATCTGGGCCAACGGAGGTTCCATCTACGGCATGCGCAGAACAACACTCTCGAAAAAATATCAAACGCATGCTGGACACGTACAAACCTTCATATCCCAGGTGTTAAGGCAAATCACCCCTCCTCCTCCTCCCTCTATTTGCATATTTCAATTTTGCAAATTCACCAGGTGAGAGAACATGACAGAAATCACTCAGAACAAGTTAGTTTGGTGGGGGAGAGAGATGAGACAGAGAGAGAGAGAAGAAAGAAAGAAAGAAAGAAAGAAAGAAAGAAGGAAGGAAGGAAGGAAGGAAGGAAGGAAGGAAGGAAGGAAGGAAGGAAGGAAGGAAGGAAGGAAGGAAGGAAGGAAGGAAGGAAGGAAGGAAGGAAGGAAAGAAAGAAAGAAAGAAAGAAAGAAAGAAAGAAAGAAAGAAAGAAAGAAAGAAAGAAAGAAAGAAAGAAAAGAAAAGCAGCAGCGGTGATGCTCACAAGCCGAGTAGACAAAACGGGAGAGAGAAAACTACTTTGGTTTTGAAAAGAGCAGATAAAAACCTTTCCAGGTCCAGCAAGAGAGACTCAGATCAGAAAAGAAAATCCTGCAGAGCTGGGAGGAAAAGAAAAAAAAGAAGAAGAAAAATAAAAGATGAACAAAGAAGGATGAACAAAGATTGCAAAAGTATTCTTTCTTTGTAGGCAGGAGAAAAAAAAACAACATTATAAAAAGGGGGAAACGGGTTTTGCAAGGGCCCACTGAGAAATACACACACCTGAGTCATTTTCTCTCTGTTGGCCTTGGGGTTCAGGGGAGCTTCCGTCAACAACACAGGATGTTCTTCCGGGGCGACTCTGAGCTCATTGTAGAAGGTGTGGTGCCAAATCTTCTCCATGTCATCCCAGTTGGTGACGATGCCATGTTCGATGGGGTACTTGAGAGTCAGGATTCCTCGCTTGCTCTGGGCCTCGTCTCCAACGTAGCTGTCTTTCTGGCCCATCCCAACCATCACACCCTGGGAAACGAGAGAAAAGCCAAGACTTTGAAATAAAAAGACTTGGAACCAACACAGCAGTTGATGAGAGCCCTTGGCCAATGGGCCCATCTTAAGCCAACATGGCTTGTGCTCAAAAGCTGATCTGGGTTTAAACCCAACATTTGGATGGATAAACATAAGGCAGCTTTGTCTATCTGTGGAGATTCTCCATTATATCCAGGTCAACTGGACTAACAAATCCTTTTAAATGATTTTAAATTTGTATGTTTTTTTAAATTCTTGGCCAAATTGAGATATTTCCTTTTAATCTGTTCTTAATGTTTATATTATGTGTTTTTATCTGGCTGTACACCGCCCTGACTTCCCAGGAAGAAGGGCGGTATATAAATTTGAAGTAAAATAAAATAAATAAAATAAAACAACAAAAAACAGGAAGTCTAGTTGCTTTTTGGGGGGGGGAAAAAACACATCTTTGGGACATAAGAACCTTGTATCCATCAAGGTTTAAGAAACATTGCGTCTCCATGCCTTGAAGATGGGTGGATTTTCAACTCCCAGAATTCCCTGGCCAACCATCCTGGACTTTTCAACTCCCCAAATTTTGGGGAGAAATTGTTGGCCAAATTTTGACAAGAGGAATTCTGGGAGCCGTCTTCAGTTTAGGCAGAGAAGAAGATCCAGATCTCTTTGTGGTATCACAGTAGTAGCCCACAAAGTAGTTTGTTCAAAGTTTGGCTCTGAAAATGAAGCCTGCCTGTATCGATTGCAAACCATGGTTTATTGAGGGTGGCATGCCATACCAATCATGGCTTGGGCAAGAAACCTTGCTGAAAACAGGCTTTGATGAGTGAACCTGCTTGGGTTTTTCCTTAGATTCGTTTCCTGGATTCCCAACTGGGGAGATGTACTAAGAAATGGGCAGGGGACCCCAAACTCAGGAACCAAAGCAGGATTAAAATCTAGGTTCCACCTGCAAGGCTGTGAACCTGCTGTCCCCAAAGCAGGCTTAGAAAGGTGACCTTGAGGTCTAGCAACTTGCCGAATCTTTATTTCCATACTCCCCCGACTTGGAAGGAGCTGCAAACCGGAAGACTGCAGAGGCGCGTTACCTGATGTCTGGGGCGACCCACGATGGAGGGGAAGACGGCTCTGGGCGCATCGTCTCCTGCAAAGCCGGCTTTGCACATGCCGGAGCCGTTGTCGACCACGAGCGCTGCAATATCATCATCCATGGCGGATCTGGGAATTGGGGAGAAAGACCGTTGAAGCGACAAGCCAAGCGACAGCAAACCCAACTGGCACCGCCCCACCCACTTCCTCTTAATGCCTCCAGCGGCCACTAGGTGGCACGCCCGGCGCTGTCGGGCAGCCTTCGGAAGCGAGCGGCGGGCGCTGCCTGCCGGCTCCCACTATTACCATAAAAGGCAATCGCCAAGATGCAGCCAGCAGCCAGCTTTCTTCCCCAGCGCTTGGCCACGCCCTGCCTGCCCCCCCTCCTCTGCCCAGCAAGGAGGGGGCCCTGGCCACGCCCAAAGGCCAGATCCTCAACCCCCCCTCTCTCCCAGCCTAATCCCCAACCCTCCCTCCAGACAAGACCCCTCCCCACCCGGCCTGTCCCAGTCTGCCTGCTCACCAGCTTTTTTTGGGGGGGGGGGCATTGCTAAAAGCTGGGTTGCTGCTTTGCAAAAGCTCAGCCAGGGCGAGGCACGCCCACGCCCAAGTGCACGAGGCCCCACTCAAAAGACCCTTTTCTCTCTCCCAATTCCCCCCCCCAAAGAAAGACTGGGGGGGGCATGATCTGGATTAAGCTCAACAGGCTACCATGCATTGCCTTTGCAGAGTGAACCCCAAGAGAAACAGAATTCCCAGGCCCCAAAGCAAGGGTGGGATGGGGGGGGATACCGAAAGCAGGCTCCCCCCCATGCCAAAAGGATGCTTGAATTGAATTGAGGGGTGTGGGGGGGAGGAGAGAACCACAATTGTGAACATCATCCCCTCCGACACGAGGGGTTTTGGAAGCCATAGGATCCCTTCTCCTTCCTCCCTTGGTTTCATGAGGACTAGCCGCTTGCTGGTTTTTGACACCTTCCTCAGCATGCAATGGGAAGGGTTGGGTGGAGAGAAGAGGGAAATTCTGCAGCGTTTCCTGGAGGGAGGGGGGTCGGGGAGGAAATCCCCTTCAAGGAGTCCAACACCCCCCCTTGCACCCCCTCCAGCCAACAGACCCAAGAAACAAAGAGACCCCTCCTCAAGACGTTTGATTGATCGGTGACTGCCCCCCCCTCTCCTCTCTCCCCTTCTCCACCCACGTGCTCTTCCTTACAATAGAAAAACCGGCTTGGCCCCACCACCCCCACCCCGAAACCCCTTTTCCCGTCGGGGCTGGCCTGTGACTCAAGGGGGGGGGCTGCGACCTCCAAGGCCCCCCCCCACACCTACACACCCCTTCAAGCCGTTAAGCTGCGCAGCCCCGCCAAGCCGGGAAGCGCCCAACCGCCTCGCCCTCTGCGCCTTTCAATTCGAACTCAGCACCTGGCTAAATTCCCCCCACCCGCCCCACTTTCATTCCAAACGCGCACCCCCACCCCCCAAACCTTCCAACAGGCCAGCATTGCGAGGCCGCTTTTCCCCCCCCAAGTCCCCCCCGCGGGTCCCGCACAAGGCCGGCCGGCGCGCCCCCCTCCCCAAACTCTCTCCAAACCTCTCCAAACCACAAAAGCATTTAAGGGGAGGGTCTCTGGAACCAACCCCCCCCACTCCTTTGCACCTCTCTCTCCCACCCACCCCCGCCGCCCGGACCCTTTTGCCTCCCCCCCTGCAATACCAGCCGAAGCCCCCCCCCCCATATGCATGCCCCACCAGGGCAAGGGCGCCCCGCAAATTCCATCCGCGCGCTCTCTCCAAATCTTTGGCACCGTCTCCAAAAAGCGCTTAAGCATCTCCCCCCCAAAAAAATTGGGGACCCAGGAAAGGGAGGGTTGGAAGCTCCTCCTTGCAAAGACAGGCGCAGCTGAGCCCCCCCAAAAAAGCCCAGCACCCCCTCCCACCCATCTCCCTTCGCCAGCATTGGCAAGCCAAGCCAGGTGCGCCCACTTTCTCCGGTCCTGGGCTTACCTTTTGGGTGGCGGCTGCTTCGAAAGGCTGAGCGGTGCTTTGTTGTTTTTTGTTCCGGAGACCCTTCGGGCTGGGGGGGAGGAGGAGAAGGAGGGCGCAAAGCGAGGCGGCTGAGCGATCCACCGGGCGGGCCAAAAAAAAAGAGAGAGGACCGTGGGGGCGCCTTGACGACTGCGCGCTCGGCCGCCGAGCGCCGGGTTTTATACCGGACGGCCGCCGCGGCTCTCGCCATAAAAGGCAAACTTCGGAACGGCCCGTCCGGATTGGCTGCGCCTCTCGCTCGCTCGCTCACTCGCTCGCCGCCGTCTCGCTGCTGCAGTTCTTTTTTTTTTCCTCCCGATTCCTTCCTCCTTTCTCGCCTTTGAGAGAGAGAGAGAGAGAGAGAGAGAAAGAGAAAGAGAAAGAGAGAGAGAGAGAGAAAGAGAGAGAAAGAAAGAAAGAAAGAGAGAGAGAGAGAGAGAGAGAGAGAGAGAGAGAGAGAGAGAAAGAATGAAAGAGAAAGAGAGAGAGAGAGAGAAAGAAAGAGAGAGAGAAAGAGAGAGAGAGAGAAAGAGAGAAAGAATGAAAGAGAAAGAGAGAGAGAGAGAAAGAAAGAGAGAGAGAAAGAGAGAGGAGAGAGAAAGAGAGAGAGAAAGAATGAAAGAGAGAGAGAGAGAGAAAGAGAGAGAGAGAGAGAGAAAGAATGAGAGAGAGAAAGAGAAAGAAAGAGAGAGAGAGAGGCGGAGGAGCATGGATGGATGGATGGATGGATAGATAGATGGGTGGGAAGGAAAGGACCCCTTTTGCAGAGAGGCTGCTGTGGGGGATCCCCGCAAACTGGTACCCGCTTGGTCAAAAAAGATGCTTTTTTGGAAGCATCTCTGGGGGTCCAAGCAAGAGATGAGGTTGGTGCAAACAGCCAGTTTCGCTCCCCGTTCCTTTAGGGATTTGTTTCTTTCAAAAGCCTTTCTCCAGGCCAGCTAAGAGATCCCTCTCTCACACGCCCACGGTGGGATCATTTGGGATCCAAGAAAGGAGACTTATTTGTAGCTTGGGGGTGGGGGGGGGGATGAAACATGAAAGGGTCCTTGGTGCCCTCTGAGGTGGGCTTTATTTTCTTAAAAGACGTTTCGTGACCCAGATTAGGGAACATCTGGACTTGGGGGGTTTTCCCCTCTTGGGGAGGACTGCTCAGATTTAGTTGGGTCCAGGGTTCAAATTCAGCTTTTTCTGCAAAGGCGGGGGGGGGGAGGGAAGGCATGCCTATTGACTGATGATAGGCAGGCAGTACAGGGTTCCCCCCACTCCCACCCCTCTGGAGAACCACCTTCCCATTTGGTAACCTGGCCAATTTTGCTTCCGTTGGCTGTGCACCCCAGAGTTTCTCAGGCCCCCTCCAAGGGGCTTCCTCACAAGTAAATCTCAGCCAGGAGCCACAGCCTGGCATCTCACTTCCTCCCCCCCCCCCCCCGCTCCTCTTTATCCCCAGCAATTGGGAAGAGGAGGCCCCCAAACCCCAACTTCCTTCTTTTAACCATTGCCAGTTACTCCGCAACGAACCCAGGGGAAGGGTCCTCGGTGCCCCCTTGAGCTGGCTTGTTTTCTCTCAGACATTTCACGACCAAACTAGGGAACATCATCAGTGCTTGAAGGGAGTTGGGTTTGTGAGAGGGGGGAGGAAGAAGAGGGAGAACTATAGGGGTCCTTGGTGGTCTCTCTGAGTTTGGGTGTTTTCTTGCAGATGTTTCGTGACCCAAAATAGGTACTTATAATGTTATCTAATTTGGGTATTGAAACGCCGCCAGGAAAACAAGCAAGCTCAGAAGGTTTTGGGGGCTCCCCTCCCCAATTGCTGGGAATAAAGGGGAAGGGGGGAGGTGAGATGCCAGGCTGTGGCTCCTGGCTGAGATTTACTAGGGAGGAAGCCCCTTGGAAGGGGCCTGAGAAACTCTGGGATGCACAGCCAACGGAAGCAAAATTGGCCAGGTTACCAAATGGGAAGGTGGTTCTCCGGAGAGGTGGGGGGGAACCCTATACTGCCTGCCTATCATCAGTCAATGGGCATGCCTCCCTTTGCAGAAAAAGCTGAATTTGAACCCTGAACCCAACTAAATCTGAGCAGTCCTCCCCAAGAGGGGGGAAAATACCCAAGTCCAGATATGGTGGGCTTCCATCAATAGTTTTGTTATCTAGATCAGGGGTCTCCAAGCTTGGCAACTTTAAGCCTGGTGGGCTTCAACTCCCATAATTCAAAGCCTTGGTAGTAAGGTGGTCTAAGGCACCCTGTTATTAAGCTGGTTATTAAGACCAGATGCCTGCAATTACTGTAAGTTCAAATCTCACCAGGCTCAAGGTTGACTCAGCCTTCCATCCTTTCTAAGGTAGGTAAATTGAGGACCCAGTTTGTGGGGGCAATAAGCTGACTTTGTATAAATATACAAAAGTATGAAGGCTATTGCTTAACGCATTGTAAGCGGCCCTGAGTCTCCGGAGAAGGGCGGCATATAAATCAAATTTAAAAAAAAAAAAAAGCTGGCTGGGGAATTCTGGGAGTTGAAGTCCACCAGGCTTAAAATTGCCAAGGTTGGAGACCCCTGATCTAGATGCTGAAGACTTGTTCCTTTCTCATTAAAACAGCCGTGTGAGTCATACGGGGGATGAAATGCAGCCTTTGGAGATCTTGAAAGTTTTCTCCCTGCCCAAAAGAGGCTTCTGGTTTTCTACTTTATGCTTTGGGTGGCTTGCAAATTCCTTTCTGGTTTCTCTTTTTAAGTAATCGTTTTTAGCCGACTATTGAAAATGATAGTTAGTGGGTTTGGTTTTCTCTGAAGCCTTCCTCCTTTGTCCACGCTTCCCTATCTGGAAAAACTCTCCTACGGGAGAGTTTCCCACCTCTGGAAAAAGTCGAAAGAGACTCTGTGTAAGCTCAGGAGCACCGGTCTAGAGGTCAAGAATAATTTTGGCCTTCTTTCTGCTCAGATGGTAAAGAGCAAAAAGGCTATGGATCCAGGAGAATTTAATCGCTGGGCATACAGTCAGTTGTTACGGTAGAAGCAAACTTCCGAAATTCGGTGCCGGGGGTGACAAATTTGTACAAGACGAAATCCCAATGGCTTTACTCCAGGGGTCCCCAAACTTTGCAGTTTGGGGGCCCAGCTGGGGAGAGGCGAACTGAGCTGCGTGAGTGGTGGGCCGGTGCATGCATGCGACTCAATTTACACAAATGTCTGGCTGGCCCGCCACTCTTGCAAGTTTATTTATTTATTTATTTATTTTTATTTGATTTATATGCCGCCCTTCTCCGGAGACTCAGGGCGGCTTACAATGCGTTAAGCAATAGCCTTCATCCTTTTGTATATTTATACAAAGTCAGCTTATTGCCCCCACAACTGGGTCCTCAATTTACCTACCTTAGAAAGGATGGAAGGCTGAGTCAACCTTGAGCCTGGTAAGATTCGAACCTGCAGAAATTGCAGGCAGCTGTGTTAATTACAGGGTGCATTAAACCACTGTACTACCAAGGCTCCTTGAGTTGTGAGATGTGCACGCATGCCACAGCCACTCACGTGGCCCAATTCTGAATAGGCCACGGTTTGCTAGAGGCCTGTGGGGGGGGGGGGAGTCGGGGATCCCTGCTTTACCCTATTCAAATGACCTTTCCTGAAAATAGTTAAATTATATCACACATCTTAAGGATGTTAGATGGAACCCAGAAAAGACTCCGCAAATTGGCTGGCCAGGTTTGTATACCGGTGTTCCTCAATTTACGACGACTTGTTTAACCGCATTTCAAACTTGCAATGAGGTTTTAAAAAGGGATTCACAACCGATCTTTGCACTTAGAACCGCCGTCGCATCCTGGGAAGTGGTGGAATTCAATTTTTTTTTACTACCGGTTTTGTGGGCGTGGCTTGGTGGGCGTGGCAGGGGAAGGATACTGCAAAATCTCCATTCCCACCCCACTTCAGGGGGAAGGATACTGCAAAATCCCCATTCCCACCCCACTCCAGGGGGAAGGATACTGCGAAATCTCCATTCCCTCCCCACTCCAGGGGGAAGGATACTGCAAAACCTCCATTCCCTCCCCACTCCAGGGGGAAGGATACTGCAAAATCTCCATTCCCACCCCACTCCAGGGGGAAGGATACTGCGAAATCTCCATTCCCTCCCCACTCCAGGGGGAAGGATACTGCAAAACCTCCATTCCCACCCCACTCCAGGGGGAAGGATACTGCAAAATCTCCATTCCCTCCCCACTCCAGGGGGAAGGATACTGCAAAATCTCCATTCCCTCCCCACTCCAGGGGGAAGGATACTGCAAAATCCCCATTCCCTCCCCACTCCAGGGGGAAGGATACTGCAAAACCTCCATTCCCACCCCACTCCAGGGGGAAGGATACTGCAAAATCCCCATTCCCTCCCCACTCCAGGGGGAAGGATACTGCAAAACCTCCATTCCCACCCCACTCCAGGGGGAAGGATACTGCAAAATCTCCATTCCCACCCCACTCTGGGACCAGCCAAAGGTGGTATTTGCCGGTTCTCCGAACTACTCAAAATTTCCGCTACCTGTCAGAACCTGCTGAATAGCACCCTTGATCCTGGGATCAGGTAATCTCCCTTGGTGACCTTCCCAGCCAACTTCTGACAAGTAAAGTTAATGTCAGGTCACGTGATGTCTCACTTAGCAACCGCAGTGCTTAACAACAAATATTCCGGTCCTAATGTGGTCATAAGTCAAGGACTACTTGTACGTCTCTCTCTGTCTGGAAGATCCCAAGCAGGGACTTTTTGAACTTCTCAGGAGTTTCTTCCAATCTGCAACCAGGAAGGCTGGCCAAAAGCTTCAGCCACGCTTAACAGCAATCATTTGCAAAATCGTGTTCGGTGCATCGCAACGAAAACGATCCGTTGTATCAGCTGTTGCCTGCAAATGATGCAGAGTTGATCCACTGAGTAATGCATGAGTAAAATCCCTGGCATAAATTCTTCTGCGTCCAACAGGCCTTCCTTCCTAGCAGAGTCTTCCCCTTAGGGCAGTGACTTGCAGATATATATTAGTCTGCACAGTTGGGAATTTCATTTCCAGCCAGGATTTATAGAAATGATCGGAACTGGAGTAATTCCTTTAAAAAGCTGCCAGTTGGGGAAACTGACTACTATGGCAGAGGTGCGTATCAGCAGGTGCTGACCAGTTCTGGTGCCTGAAAAAGTTAGCCATCACTGCCCTACACCATTCTCGATAAAATGGCAGTCCAATCTTTTCTCAAAAGTCTCAAGTAATGAAGCTCCCACAACTTCTCAGGAGCCTGAGTGGCATAGGAGGCTAATGCCTCCTAAGGCAGCATTTAACATCCAGCTGCCTGCAATTACTGTGAGTTCAATTCTTACCAGGCTCAAGGTCGACTCAGCCTTCCATCCTTTCTAAGGTGGGTAAATTGAGGACCCAGTTTGTGGGGGCAATAAGCTGACTTTGTATAAATATACAAAAGTATGAAGGCTATTGCTTAACGCATTGTAAGCCGCCCTGAGTCTCCGGAGAAGGGCGGCATATAAATCAAATTAAAAAAAAAAAAAAACTTCTGAAGGCCACTTCTGTTCCCTGGGTTGATTGTTCTCACTGTCAGAAAATTCCTCCTCATTTCCAGGTTGAATCTCTCCTTGTTCAGTTTCCATCCATTATTCCTTGTCTGGCCTTCATGTGCTTTGGGAAATAGCTTGACCACCCCCCCTCCTCCTCCTCTGGGGCTGCCCCTCGAATATTGCAACCCTACTATCACGTCTCCCCTGGTCCTTCACTTCTCTTCACATCTGTTTGCCACCTTGAGTTATTTGTAAAAGGGAAGAGAAGGACCAGGGGAGACATGATAGCAGTCTTCCAATATTTGAGGGGCTGCCACAGAGAGGAGGAAGGGGGTCAAGCTATTTTCCAGGGCACCGAAAGGCCAGACAAGGAATAATGGATGGAAACTGACCAAGGAGAGATTCAACCTGGAAATAAGGAGGAATTTTCTGACGGTGAAAGCAATGGAACTGAAGTTGCCTTCAGAAAGTGTGGGAGCTTCATCACTGGAAGCTTTCGAGAAGAGACTGGACCACCATCTTAAAAATGGTGTAGGGTCTGCTTTATCAAACAATAAAGGCGGGATATAAAATAATAAGTGGTCCTGTATATTCAGTCACCATGATGCTACTATATAAAAGAGTCTAAAACTCCGTTCAAAATCACCTAAAACCCATTTAGGGAATTCCAGGCCACCCCCTCACAACTGAAATTATATCAACGGGGTTCTCCCTTTTTCTAAACGGAACAACAACTGATTGTGTAAAAAGCTGAACATATGGGGGGGAGGGAGGGAGGAAATTCAGCTGGGGCCCTCAAGGCTCACTTTTTACCAGCTGGGAAACCAACGCACTTGGACTTTGTGAGGTGACCAATGCAGGTCCCAAGTCACCCCACTTTCTTTCTTCTCAAAGGACTCCGGAGAAGGTTCTCCTTGGATTCAACCTTGTGGGAGCAGAGTTGGGACAGTTACACAAGGGCTGGGTTGGGACATCCGTGTCCTTCCTTGCGTGTGGGAAGGACAGGCGGTCTCCCTAACGTCAAGTCATAAAACGGGACATCTCCCCATGAATTTAGATGTCACCACCAGATCCCTAGAAGGTTCTGGATTAAGATCCACCAGCTTCAACCTTCTCCTTCTACCACGTACTTGATAATAAAAATCGAGACACGTTTTTGGCTTCTCAAAGAGACTTTGGGGCAGCCCCCACGTTTCCTTCCATTGCAAGGTGGAGTCCCTTGAGTCAAACTCAACTCACAATCTGAACATCTTTTCTGGAGTTTTCTCGTAAACAATACAGGAAGGGTTTGCCCAGATCCTTTTTTTTTTGGGGGGGGGGGATGTTTCTTTTCCTTTTTTTTTAGTTCCTAATTTCACTTACAGGCTCATCACCAGTTGCAACCCAGCTTAGCTTTGCCAAGCTCAACCCATGTCAGCTAAATGCAGCAGCTGACATTATGTAGGATGAACTGTGTAGGATGGAAGGTGGGGTTTTTTATTTTTAAAAAAAGGGGGGGCAGGCAACAGAGGGTTGGTTCTGAGAGAGTGTGACTGGCCCAATCTGGCTTTCATGCCTAAGGCAGGACTACAACTCCCAGTCTCCTGGCGATTGGCCCAAAGTCACCCAGCTGGCTTTCATGGCTAAGATGGGACTAGAACTCCCCATCTCCTGGTGTTTGGCCCAAAGTCACCCAGCTGGCTTTCATGGCTAAGATGGGACTAGAACTCCCCATCTCCTGGTGTTTGGCCCAAAGTCATCCAGCTGGCTTTCATGCCTAGAAACTCTTTCAGGACTAGAACTCACAATCTCCTAGCGATTGTCCCAAAGTCACCCATCTGCTTTTTTTCGGCTAAGACACAAACTAAAACTCACCGTTTCCCATTGATTGGCCGAGCTCAATTTTATGGCTAGGGCAGGACTAGAACTCACAGCCCCCCAGCGATTGGCCCAAAGTCACCCAGCTAGCTTTCATGCCTAAGGCAGGACTAGAACTCACATCTCCTGCTTTCTAGCCAGGTGCCTTAAACCACTGGACCGAACTGTCTCTCCTGGAGATTTGCTCCTCCAGGCTGCCCAGGCCAAACAGCCTTTAGAAGACAACAGATGGAAACAGCGAAGAGGGGGAGGACCCCTGAAGCAGCCCCATAGACAAGTCAGAAGTCCAACACATCAGAGGAACATGAATGTCAAAGCATGATGTGGTCAGAAGGATGGATCCTTCCCAGCCCAGCATGCGCAAAGCATGCCTCACACCCTCTCTCTGCAAAAATTGCACACTCTTGCCCCGCTCGGGGCCACCAGCGGGCTCCCTTCACGTGGCCCCCGAGGCCAACAGAGGGACCCCCCCCCACCTCAGCCTCGCCCCATTTCCCAGCCCACCCTGAGGTCCGCTAAAAGGATTCTCCATCCTACCAACCAGGGGATGATGAACTGAAGACGTGATGTTGTCTAGCCACGCGGGAGGGAATCTAAACACAATCTAATCTGGTGTCAAGGAACCCATTAAAAAAAAGTGTGATTGTTCGGAAACTTCCCTCCCCATTGGCGTAATTGCCATTAAACTCTCCCATCTGGACCTTGGGGGGGGTGGGGGAATGGAGGCCTTTTGCCCCAGAGAGCGTTGTGTGTTTTTTATTTTATTTTATTTTATGACCTCCCGGTATGCAGGCAGCAGGGCGGAGATTTGCATCGGCAGGTCGTCGTGTTCTCCTCCCTTGTCTCGCTCAAGGCTAAATCATCGGGGAGGGAAGAGTCTGTGCCCAGATGGGGCTGACACGGCTGGGCTCACGAGCGTAGGCGTTGGAAGCTTTAGGGCCTCAATTTTATCACCTTCCTTCTCTCCCTCCCTCCCTCCCTCCCCCTCTCTCTCTTTTTTCACAGAAGGGGAAAAAGTCAGCCAGGACTGTCCAGATTCCAAAAAACTAAAAACTAAACTAAACTAAACTAAACTAAACTAAACTAAACTAAACTAAACTAAACTAAAATATAAATATAAATATAAATATAAATATAAAATAAAATAAAATAAAATAAAAATATAATATAAAATAAAATAAAATAAAATCTAAAATGAACTAAACTAAAAACTAAACTAAGCTAAAAGTAAATCAACAAAGATGATTAGGGGACTGGAGGCTAAAACATATGAAAAACGGTTGCAGGAACTGGGTATCAGAGGTGGGTTTCAGCAGGTGCTGAGCAGTTCTGCAGAACCGGTAGCGGAAATTTTGAGTAGCTCGGAGAACCGGTAGTAAAAATTCTGAATGGCCCCGCCCCCATCTATTCTCTGCCTCCGGAGTCCCAGTTGATCGGGAGGAAATGGGGATTTTGCAGTATCTTTCCCCTGCCATGCCCACCAAGCCACGCCCACTAAGGCACACCCACCGGTAGTAAAAAAAATTTGAAACCCACTACTGCTGGGTATGTCTAGTTTAATTATAAGAAGGACTAGGGGAGACATGATAGCAGTCTTCCAATATCTCAGGGGCTGCCCCAAAGAAGAGGGAGTCAAGCTATTCTCCAAAGCCCCTGAAGGCAGGACAAGAAGCGATGGGTGGAAACTAATCAAGGAGAGAAGCAACTTAGAACTAAGGAGAAATTTCCTGACAATTACAACAATTCATCAGTGGAACAACTTGCCTCCAGAAGTTGTGGATGCTCCAACACTGGAAGTTTTTTAAGAAGAGGTTGGATAACCATTTGTCTGAAGTGGCATAGGGTTTCCTGCCTAAGCAGGGGGTTGGACTAGAAGACCTCCAAGGTCCCTTCCACGTCTATTATTCTGTTAATCATACCACCAGCAAGCCTGCAACAAGCCTAAAGTTTATAGTCCTCATGGTCGATTTAGAACTGGTCCAAGATGAATCACAGCTTCTTTCTTTCTTTATTTTTATTAGCAAGAAAATGCACACACGATTGTTCAACAACATTTTCTGCGATTCTAAAGGCTCTTTTTTTTTTGGAGCAAACTTTCTTACAGTTTTCATGTGGTGAAGTGGTCCAAAATGGCACTTAAACAATATTATGGCTCTAGATTTTGATCCTGTCCAAAAGATGTTGGAGAAGGAAACTGGAGAAGAAAGCGTTCACATTCCTAGCTTTATTTCTAAATCTATCCGCCTGTTCCTCGGAAGCGTGGAGGCGCAGATGTAACGTTTCATGAACTCGAGAAGGCATCAGGGTCCAACTCCACCTCTTCTTTTTCCTTCCTTGGCTCAGCATCTCGTTTCTGTCTTCTGCAACTCCAATCCTCCTTTCCTTTTCTTTTCGGGCGCTAATTATGGAGAGTCTGTTTTTGGTGGTTGCTTTGCATACCCTCCCATTTTGTCCTAAAGATAGATTGGAAGTGGCAAGGCAAATGCCATGGGCTAAGAAGGTCAGGACTGGACAAACTTTTGGGGGGGAGGAAAAAAATAGCAGAGGGCAGAGGAGAAGGGGAAGTGGAGGAAGAGGAAGAGGAGAAAGAGAAGGAGGAGAAGGGAAAGGAAGAGAAGGCAGAGGAAGAGAAGGAAGAGGAGAAGGAGAAAGAGAAGGATGAGAAGGAGGAGAGAAGGAGAAGAAAAGAGGAGGAGGAGAAAGAGGAGAAAGAGAAGGATGAGAAGGAGAAGGAAGAGGAGAAGGAAAAAGAGAAGGATGAGAAGGAAGAGAAGGAGGAGAGAAGGATGAGAAGGAAGAGGAAGGGAAGGAAGAGGAGGAGGAGGAGAAAGGGAAGGATGAGAAGGAGAAGGAAGAGGAGAAGGAGAAAGAGAAGGAAGAGGAAGAGAAGGAAGAGGAGGAGAAAGAGAAGGATGAGAAGGAAGAGGAGGAGAGAAGGAGGAGAAGGAAGAGGAAGAGAAGGAAGAGGAAGAGGAGAAGGAGAAGAAGAAGAAGGAGAAGGAGAAAGAAGAGGAAGAGGAGAAGGAGAAGGAGAAGGAAGAGGAGAAGAAAAAAGGAGGAGGAGAAGGAAAAGGAGGAGAGGAGAAAAAGGAAGAGAAAGAGAAGGAGGAGAAGGAAGAGGAAGAGGAGAGAGAGAAGGAGGAGAAGGAGAAGGAGAAAGAAGAGGAAGAGAAGGAGAAAGAGAAGGAGAAGGAAGAGGAAGAGAAGAAAGAGAAGGAGGAGAAGGAGAAGAAGAAGGAAGAGGAGGAGAAAGAGAAGGAAGAGGAGGAGGTTCAGCCAATTTAAACCACACTGAGAAAATCTAGTATCCTAGACTTATCCCCTTTTATCTTTTTGAGACCATGGGAATTTAAACAAATAAAACAGGGACAGTCTCCATCTAGCCCATTCACTCCACTTGAATTTATCGAAGCGATCCGGAATCGCATCCTTGGTTTTGTTGCTGGGGCTGATAGCTTTATCTTCCTTTCGGAGGGCTACTTCAACCAGGCCCTCAAAAGGCCAAATGTCCTGGAAAAGGCAGGCCGCTTTGAACTTCTACCAAGACTCCCCACCTGGAAGACACTCGATGGAAGTCGACTGGTGCAAAAGTCCCCACTAAAGGCCAAGAAAGTCATCTCCAAGATAAAACACTGCTGGACTATTTATCTACCTATGATTGCAAATGTTGTACCATTCAAAGATAACTCTTGGGCCTATGCTTGGTCTGGTCTCCAACTCTAGATGGTCTTGCATGGACCAGGAGCATGGTCTATCTCCGTGATGGTGAACCTATGGCACGTATGCCACAGGTGACACGCGGAGCCATATCTGTAGGCACACAAGCTTTGCCCTAGCTCATGTGTGTGCCGCCCAGCTGGTTTTCGGGCCTTCCGGGACATCGGAAGTCAGGAAACGGGCTCTTTCTGGCCTCTAGAGGGCCTCCGGGGGATGGGGAAGGCCGGTTTCACCGTCCCCAGGCTCCTAGAAAGCATCAGGAACCTGGGGAGGGTGAAACACAGACCTTCCAGGCCCATAGGAAGTCGGAAAATGGGCCGTTTCCAGCCTCTGGAGGGCCTCCGGGGGGTGAGGGAGGCAGTTTTTGTCCTCCCCAGGCTCCTAGAAAGCATCTGGAACCTGGGGAGGCAGAAAAACAGGCCTACCGGGCCCACCCTGCCATCACGTGCCAAAATTGGGGGGGAGCACGGGGGGTCACACGCACATGCACGGGGGGGCAGGGCATGGGGGTGCATTGAATTATGCGTGTGGGCGCGTACATGTGCAACCCCCCCGGTGCTCCCCCCACTTTTGGCACGCAATGTCAAAAAGGTTAGCCATCAGTAGTCTATCTTCTTATGGTTCTCCATTGGTCAACAGGGCTTGGACCTTCCAGCTGAGGACTTTTTGAAGATCATCTTCAGCCCAACAGCCTTCTATAAAAGAGGGTCCAGGACACACCCTCCCCAATCGTCAGCCCAAAGCCTCTGCGTAGGAACGGAAGATAGCGCCACTTGTTCCTTTCTCTCGGAGACCAGCCGTGTCCTCTTCTCCTGCACATACGAAAGCTGAGATATCGTTTCAGCTTCCTGACCACACTTCCTTCCACCTCACTTCCCCACGTGACCCCCACCATCTTGCACAAGAGCCTGACGAGTCCTTTTCCAGGGCATCTCCGATGTCAGCAACCAGGGAAGGAAGCCGGTGTCCTGGTTTTTTGTTTTTTTTTAATTTGATTTATATGCCGCCCTTCTCCGGAGACTCAGGGCGGCTTACAATGTGCTCAGCAATAGCCTTCATCCTTTTGTATATTTATACAAAGTCAGCTTATTGCCCCCACAAACTGGGTCCTCATTTCACCTACCTTAGAAAGGATGGAAGGCTGAGTCAACCTTGAGCCTTGGCGAGATTCGAACCCTGCAGTAATTGCAGGCAGCTGGTCTTAATAACCAGCTTAATAACAGGGTGCCTTAAACCCCTGTACTACCAAGGCTCTTATGGTTTATGGTGGAAAGGAGACAATCTTCAAATCCCCTGAGCATAGGAAGAGCAGAGGAAGAGTAGAGGAGAGTGGTGCAGTGGCCTAGAGGTTGAGCTCTCTCCTCACAATCAGGAGGCTGTGAGTTCCATTCTAGCTAGAGGCAGATATTTCTCTCTCTGGGCACACTGAGAATATATATCTGCTCTGTTCCTATTGGGTATCTTACCAGAAAAATATAATAAAGAGAATACTTATTTGATTATACATATTGTAACTGCAGCAAGTTACAAATACAATATTGTATTTGCGCAAAACTGGAAAGCAGAGAAAATCCCTTGAGAGGGAGAAGTAATCAAGAAAATATTGGAATGTGCAGAGATGAATAGATTAACACTGGTAATTAAAGAAAAGGAAGAATCGGAGTATTTTAAAGTATGGGGGCAATTATATCAATGGTTAGAGAAGAGAGATATATAAAAATTTAGCTATTTGATGAATTAATATAAACAATTTGGGAAGAATGATGTAACAATCTAAATGAAAATATAAAGGTATGATAGAAATATAATATGAACATGATGGAGGGGGGAGTAAAAGACACAAAATATGTACTCAGATGAAACACTGAATGATTGATTGTATGTTTGTTTTTTAAAAAAAATAAAAACCTTTATTTTTATTTATTAGAGAGCCTGGATAGCTCAACAGACAGAGCTCTGTAATTTAACACCAGCTGTCTGCAATTAAAGTAAGATCGAATCTCGCCAGGCTCAAGGTTGACTCAGCCTTCCATCCTTTCTAAGGTAGGTGAAATGAGGACCCAGTTTGTGGGGGCAATAAGCTGACTTTGTATAAATATACAAAAGGATGAAGGCTATTGCTTAACACATTGTAAGCCGCCCTGAGTCTCCGGAGAAGGGCGGCATATAAATCAAATTTAAAAAAAAAAAGAGAGAGAGAGAATATATCTGCTGAATAAAACTCCACATTGGCAACAGGAAGGGCATCTGGCCAGTAAATACTCAGCTCCATTCAGTTGCCCAGACTCGACCCCGCAAGAGATTGTGGGGCCGTTAAAAGAGGACGATAGGAAGAGCAGAGGAGCTTTTGAAAATTTACTTGTAGACCACGAGAGGGGGGGGACGGGAAGAAATGGCGCTTGTGTGTTTTTGTGGTGGAATAAGCAGGTATACGGAGTATCTAAAGGAAGGGAGGAAAGGTGGGTGACCTCCCATTCAGGACCACCAGACATCCAGTCCCTCATCCACGTTATCGTCCTTCAACACTGCTCAAGAACACAAAGACCGTTGCAGCGCCCTCTCAGATTGTCATTTTGTGCATTTGCTGCAGCGAAAAGGGGAAACCAAGCGGCGCATGCAGAAAAAGGGATCGAAAGAGAACGAAGGCAGATGCCGGACAAACTCACAAAGAGATTCCCTCTCTTACAGTTGCTCGATTTCTGTTTCCCAGCTCTGCATGAAGAAATGAACCTCAGTTACTGTAGGCCAACCTCAGGGACAGCCTCCCCCTACCCCGTCATTTCTCAGATGACACAGGAAGTGGTTTATGCCGAGAACAAGGGGTTGGCTGTTTTTGAGCAGGTATTGCATGGCAGGGACATATTTGGAAATCGTGTCAACCGAGAAGGACCTCTTGATCTGTTATGAAGTAACTTCTGTTGGGAGGTCCAACTGAAACCAGATGAATGTGGCTTAATTCCGTTTCATCTACTCAAGAGAAAAACGAGAAGAAACAGCTGATTATGGAAGCCAGATCTGAAGACTTCCCATGGAATATTCATATGCTGAATGGAGGAGGTTGCCCATAAGTTTGTTGTGACCTAGGCTTACGGAGTCATTGCAAGACACAATTAGTCCCAAACAAACCTATTTTATTGTAGCAGCTGAGAATTAAGTTCATTCCCAGCTGAGTCCCAATTAGTTGCAAAACAAGTCCTTCAGAAGAAGTCCTTCGGGACAATCACCAATCTTTATCTTCTTTGACACCCTGCTAAAGGTCTTACTTGGCAAAGCCCCATGAAGTTCAGAAACAAACAAGAGATGCCAACTGGAAACAGAGTTAGCAATGTTGCTTTCCTGCAAAAGGCTCAAGTGCCTTTGTTTCTCTTTTAAGCCTTATGGGAGGGGTCAATCATCTCCTGGCCTTACTCCTAAATTGTCCCATTTGCTTTAACTGCTCTTGCCTTCTGGTAGCTTTGCGCATGCATGCACTAGGAACAGGCTCCTCCTGTTCCTCTGCCTCTCTGCTGTCCGACTCTGGGGGCTCCAGAGTCCGCGCATCACTCCAAGATAGCCCTGGCCCCATCTCTGCCTCCGACGCAGAGCCCTCATCCGAACCTTCCCCAGACTCCAGGACTGGTCCATTGTCCTCCCCAGCCTCCTCACTGTCCGACTCCGCTGCTGGCTCCGCCAGCTGCTGGTGGACCACAACAAAGTCCTCCCTACAAATAACAGAATTGGAAGGGACCTTGGAGGTCTTCTAGTCTAACCCCCTGCACAAGCAGAAGACAGATAACTATCCAATCTCGTCTTGAAAATCTCCAGTGATGGAGTACTTCTAAAGGCAAGCCATTCCACTGATAGTTCTAACTGTCAGGAAGTTTCTTCTTAACTCCAGGTTGCTTCTCTCCTTGGTGAGTTTCCATCCCTCTAGTCCTCGCCACCACCTCTTCTCACCTAGGCCCCGCAGGTAAGCCAACAACACACAAACACAACGCAGGAAGCAATGAAGAGCCGAACATCCAGGCGATAAGAACTCGTCGTCTTCTTTTCTTTCTTAACAATACGGCGCTTTTGCAAAGTTGGCAGGAGGTTGTACTCAACGTAACTCCGAGAGACACAATCAGGGAGAATGTCTTCCCGTCTCTTGAACAGCTTAGAAATCTGGCCTAGCGCAAGCAGGCATTTCTGGGTGGAATCTCAATATTATTATTATTATTTTTTTAACATGCCTATGAATCATAACGTTTCATCATCGGAAGGCCCTTGAAAAAGTCATCGTATCAGCATCTTCCCTCCGCCATGGGTGGGGTGCAGGGGGGGGAGAGAAAGAGCCTCCGCAAAGGCCCCTCAGCTGTCCCTGGATGCCAGAAGGGTGGAGCTGACTCAGACGTCTTGAGTCAAAGAAGAAATCCATATTTCACCATTGGCCGGAGTGTGCAATTTCGTACATGTCTCCCGAAAAGGAAGTTTTTGCCCAACAGTCCTGTGACAGGAGTGGACAGAGACATCTGCTGCCCAACCAGGCCTTCTCCTCTACCCGTCTGGGGAAGGGGGACAGAAGATATGTTTGGAGGACCAAAAGCTAGAAGGAGGAGGGGGAAATAATCAGCTGCCCCCTTAAGTTGTTCTCGTGATGTTTCCAGACTAAGATGGATGTCTTCTTTGGGATCTTCCTTGGATGTTCTCTTCCCCCATCCCATCTGTTGATGAATGCATGTGGTTGGAATGTGGGAGAGAGGCCCTTCTCCATGGTTGGGCTTAAGTCTTTGGAAGTCTATGTTACCAGAAGGTTCATCCTGCCAACTCTCTGGTGGTCTCCTGACAAATCCTTTCCACCGCTGATCTGGGTTATCAAGCGATTGATTTTCCCCCAACTACATCTATTGAGGAGACCTCTCTGGTCCTTCTTTTCAGTCTTGTTCCTCCTCGTTTCTTCTCCCATCCTTGCAACTAAGCATGACGTTGACTGGAAATGTCTATGGCAAGGATCTCCAAACTTGGGAACTTTAAGGCTTGTGGACTTCAACTCCCAGAATTCCCCAGCCAGGGGAATTCTGGGAGTTGAAGTCCACAAGTCTTAAAGTTCCCAAGTTTGGAAGACTCCTGGTCTATGGCAACCAAAGGCCACCAAGAACTTTCTCTCCCTGCTCCTCAAGAGTTCCTCAAGAATGAACCAATTCAGTCCAGCTTTTCCACCAGGCCTGTCCCAGCAGGCTTGTTCAAGACACCACGCCCTTCCTTTCCAAAGAGGACAACTCCATTTTGGGTGGCACCCCTTGTCGCCCCGACAGATCGATTCAGCTCCCTATAACTTTCTGGCCTCTGCCTAGTCACCCAGTCCGTCTGACGTTCTCTCCTCACCATAAATGGTTGCAATTTGCAACTCGCCCCCCCCCACCTCCCCAATCCCCGTTGAAAGCAAGTGGGAAGTTGTGGAGAATTTCAGGAATGTGGAATACAACATGTGGGATGCATTTCCATCCAGTGGGTCTGCTGGGGGTAGGGTGGGGGAGCAGGCTCTCTCCCCCTCCCTCAAAAGCTTCAGGAGCCAAGAGGCCCCAAGAAATCTCTGGTAAAGTCAGCCAAAGGGAATCTGGCTGGGCCAAAAGATTGTTCCTTAAGTGTTTTTTTTTTCCTCCCCCCCCCCTTCCTGATTTCTCTGGGACTTTCCATCCGAGGTTGGGCGTTCCTTCTCTTTCGTTTCTTCCTTCTGCTTCTTTTCTCCGACTGAATAAGTTAACCCTCTTTCTTTTCCTTTGGTTCCTTCCCTTTCTCTTCTCTATCTCTAGGAGGTTCTGCTTCTCTCCCGACTCCTTGAAGCTTCAGCCAGCTGAAGGCCTGTAGGTGACTTCAAGGAACGCCTTTCCCTCCCTTCCTTCCTTCCTTCCTTCCTTCCTTCCTTTCTTTTTCTTTTTCCTTCCTTCCTTCCTTCCTCCTTCCTTTGTCTCCCTCCCTCCCTCTTTCTCTCTTTTTCCTTCTTTCTTTCCTTCCTTTTCTTTCCTTCCTTCCTTCCTCTCTCCTTCCTTCCTCTCACTCCCTTTTTCTTTCTTTCCTTCCTTCCTTTTTTCCCCATCCTTCCTTCCCCTCTCCTTCCTTTGTCTCCCTCCCTTTCTCTTTCTCTTTCCTTCCTTTCCTTTTTTTCTTTCCTTCCATCCTCTCCCTTTCTCTTTCCTTCCTTCCTTTTTTCTCTTCTTCCCTCCTTCCCTTTTTTCTTTCTTTCTTCCTTCCTTTCTCCTCCGTCTCCTTCTTTTGTTCTTTTTTCTTTCTTTTCTTTCCTTTCCTTTTCTTCCTTCCTTCCTCTCGTTCCTTCCTCTCACTCCTTTTTTCTTTTTCTTTCCTTCCTTTTCTTCCTTCCTTCCTCTCTCGTTCCTTCATCTCAACTCCCTTTTTCTTTCTTTTTCTTTTCTTCCTTTTTTCTTTCCTTCCTTCCTTCCTTCCTTCCTCTCCTTCCTTCCTTCCCTCCATCCCTCCCTCCTTTCACTTCCTTCCTTCCTTCCTTCCTTGTCTATTAGAATAGTTTAAAGGTTTCAAGTTTGGGTTTTCCTGCTCTTGAATGGAGTGAGAATCTGAGAGAAGGAGGTGATGAGTTCATCCAGGTATCAGGAATTTTCCACGGGAGGAGACCTACAATGGACTTAGATGGAAAACTCCGTCTGATCCTCAGCATAGTTGGTAACTCTTCCTTCCTGGCTGCTCTGGAGTAAGAAAGTGTTCCAGAGGGCACCTTTTATGGAAAGAAGAAGAGCCAAAGAGGGTTGGGCTATTTCATTCAAATCTAGAGCAAGTGTCTCGGGTGATGCACAAACAACACAACAAGCAGAAGGAAGTCGCTTTGGCACCCAGTGACGTGGGGCGAAGCGGTTCCTGCCCTTCTCAGGTATGATGTGTTATTCAGCTCTGCAAAAGACGACGGAGAAGAAAAATAGATCCCTTCTTCCTTGTCTTTGCTTGGCCTTTGGACTCAGAGGATCACACCAGGATGGGTGGATTTCTCTAGAGCAGCAGGGCCCAACCTTGGCAACTTTGGAGACACGTGGACTTCAACTCCCAGAATTCCCCAGTTAGGAAGGAGACTGGGAGTTCTAGTCCCACTTTAGGCATGAAAGCTAATTGGGTGACTTTGGGCCAATCACCAGGAGACTGGGAGTTCTAGTCCCGCCTTAGGCATGAAAGCCAGCTGGGTGACTTTGGGCCAATCACCAGGAGACTGGGAGTTCTAGTCCCACTTTAGACATGAAAGCCAGCTGGGTGACTTTGGGCCAATCCCCAGGAGACTGGGAGTTCTAGTCCCGCCTTAGGCATGAAAGCCAGCTGGGTGACTTTGGGCCAATCCCCAGGAGACTGGGAGTTCTAGTCCCGCCTTAGGCATGAAAGGCAGCTGGGTGACTTTGGGCCAATCACCAGGAGACTGGGAGTTCTAGTCCCGCCTTAGGCATGAAAGACAGCTGGGTGACTTTGGGCCAATCACCAGGAGACTGGGAGTTCTAGTCCTGCCTTAGGCATGAAAGCCAGGTACATGACTTCATGCCAATGACCAGCTGGGGAATTCTGGGAGTTGAAGTCCAAATGACTTAAAGTCACCAAGGTTGGACAACTCTGCTCTAGAAGGAACAACAAAGATTCTGGCTATCCTCTGAGGGTGCACAGAGGGTTTTCTCACCTCCCCCAAATGGAGCCCTGAAAAGCAGAGTTTTCACCCACAGCCCTGGCAGATCCTATATTTTTTGGCAATGTTTCCAGCTTTTGAAACCAAAGTTTGACTGTATTTCAAGAATTACTTTGGGGGAAGCAAAAATGAGATACTAAATCAATCTTTGCTGATATTCGGTGACTAAATGCATCAGCTGATTTTACATTGTTTGATACCAGGTTGATAAAAGGGGGGGGGGGGAAATCAATGGGTTAATCTGAATATTTAAAGGAGCAAAGAGGCATCCTTCCCAACTGCTTACAGGAAGTCCTCACCTTACGACCAGTTGCCTAGCAACCATTCAGAGTTACGACTGACCCCCCAAAAAGGGGACTTACGACTCAAACTCTTCGTTCCAACAGTTGGGCCCCCTCCCTGGTCACATGATCCAGACTTCAAACACTTGGCAACATGGCTGTACAGGTAGTCCTCAATTTACGACAGTGACCATTCGAACGGCACTGAAAAAAAAAGTGACTCGTGACCGTTGTTCGCACTTAATGACCGCCGTAGCATCCCCGTGGCCACATGAACAGAATTCGGATGCTTGGAGCCGATTCATATTTATGACAGTCGCAGCTTCGTGAAGCGAATTCGTTCCCTCGTTTTACGACCTTTCTTGCCACACTTGTTAAGCGAATCACCGCAGTTGTTAACATAAACAACTGGTTGTTAAGTGAACCGGGCTTCCCTGCTGCTTTTGTACATCCGAAGGTCACAACAGGGGATCACGTAACCCCGAGAAACAGCAACCGTCATAAATAGGAGTCAGATGCCAAAAAATTTGGATTACGGGAATGCCGCAACGGGTTATGGCCTTATGGCATTGTGACAGTATGAAAAACAGTCATCAGTCACATTTTGTCAGTGCCATTGAAACTTTGGTCACTAAGCGAACCGTTGTAAGTCAAGGACTACCCAGTGTTCATTTTTGGC
The DNA here is from genome assembly GCF_029215685.1 of Pituophis catenifer annectens. Taxonomy (NCBI): domain Eukaryota; kingdom Metazoa; phylum Chordata; class Lepidosauria; order Squamata; family Colubridae; genus Pituophis; species Pituophis catenifer. The sequence continues at coordinate 18,356,867 of NW_027256896.1, read as the reverse complement.
TTGTTTGTTTGTTTCCTCCCCCGCCCCCTCCCCAGGATAGAGTCATCTGTAGAAAGACAAAATATGGAAGAAGGGCAGACCTTTGCAAAGGGTGACCTTGGAAGGATAATTTATGCAGATGAATAGAGTGACCTTGTAGGTCATCTAGTCTAACCCCCTGCCCAAGCAGGAAACCCTACACCGTTTCTGACAGATGGCAGTCCAGCCTCTTCTTGAAAGCCTCCAGGGATGAAGCTCCCACAACTTCTGAAGGCAACTTCAGTTCCATGGGTTGATTGTTCTCACTGTCAGAAAATTTCTAGGTCAAAGCTCTCCTTGACCAGTTTCCATCCATTATTCCTTGCCTGGCCTTCGGGGGCTTTGGAAAATAGCTTGACCCCCTTCCTCCACTCTGTGGCAGCCCCTCAAATATTGGAAGACTGCTATCCTGTCTTCCCTGGTCCTTCTCTTCACTAGACTAGCCAGGCCCAGTTCCTGCAACCGTTCATCGTATGTTTTAGCCTCCAGTCCCCTCATCATCCTGGTTGCTCTCCTCTGCACTTTTTCTAAGCCTGCAATGTTTCCCTTTAAAATCCGGGAGTTTCTTAAACTTCTAGTAAACCTTGGCCCTGCCATTACTGGATAGGGTACTTCCCAAGAGGGCGCTGGCAGTCAGTTTGACCCTCACTTGATAAGAAGGGTTACATTCCTGACCTAGGACTGCAGAAAGCAAGATTAAGAATCTCTTGAGTAAGGCAATCCTTGGAGTAATGGCACACGTCCATTCCAGATAATAGAGGACCTCTCAAGATAGCAGCTGTTGAACCATCCAGATACCGCTACTGATTTTGCAAGCCGGCCATAATATTTTAACACATTGAGCTGCAACCTTTTTCTGCCATCTCCAGGTTTAGCTAGGGATTCTTTCTTCTGCAGCCTGCCGTCCAGAGGGCTAGAAACGTGTAAAAAGAATGGAAAGGAAGGAAAGTTGAGATGTGCAGCTCTGTACATTGGGGAAACAAAACAGCCACTTCACAATTGCATGGCACAAGGCAGGAGAACAAACTCATTGGGACAAGATTCAGCAGGCCATCTGCATTTCAAAGACAAAGGCCGCTCTTTTGAAGACAGCAAAGTTGTCCACATTTTGGACAGAGAGGCCCGCTGGTTTGAAAGAAGAGGGGTCAAAGAGGCCATCTTTATCCAAATTGAACAGCCCTCTCTCTCAACAGAGGGGGAGAGATACAACATCATCTATTTCCAGTCTACAACAGAGTCCTTTCACAGTTCCAAGAAGGCTCTGCATCCATTTGCACTACTGAGGTGACTCTTGAGGACACTGCTAAGCCTCCAAGTGGCCTCAATGACTCTCTAAAAGGATGCAAATGACCAGCTGTCTGCAAGGAGTATAAAGGTAAAGGTAAAGGTTCCCCTCGCACATATGTGCTAGTCGTTCCCGACTCTAGGGGGCAGTGCTCATCTCCGTTTCAAAGCCGGAGAGCCAGCGCTGTCCGAAGACGTCTCTGTGGTCATGTGGCCAGCATGACTCAATGCCAAAGGCGCACGGAACGCTGTGACCTTCCCACCAAAAGTGGCCCCTATTTTTCTCCTTGCATTTTTTACCTGCTTTCGAACTGCTAGGTTGGCAGAAGCCGGGACAAGTCACGGGAACACACCCCGTAACGCGGCACTAGGGATTCGAACCGCTGAACTGCCGACCTTTCGATCGACAAGCTCAGCGTTTTAGCCACTGCAAGGATAAGGATATAAATCCTTCCATTCCCCACCATCCAGTCAGAGCTGAAGAAGCTTCTTGGATGAGAAGTGAAATGTCTTCAAAGAATGACCAGAAAGTCCAGCTGCCTCTTGGAAAGAAAAAAAAAACAACAACCACGACGTGGATGACTGAGAATCTCCGTAGACATTTCCTTGAAGACATTTTGCTTTCTCATCCAAGAAGCTTCTTCAGCTTCTCTTTCTGATTTCTGAAGATGAAGGTAAAGTCATCAGGAAGCTACCTGCAGCCTCCAAGGACAGGAAGGTGTCCCTTGCATTCCTTGGCGGATCTCTGGTGATCCTCTCTTCCAGCCCATCATCTCCATAAAAGGAAACAGAGAAGGTGAGTAGCTTCTCAAACTTAAGTCATGACGAGTCAGCCAGGGTTCCCCATTCCTTCGGTTAACAGCTGCACTTCCTCCCCGTTGGGAGTTCCTGTCCCGAAAACAGGAAGGAAGGAAGGAAGGAAGGAAGGAAGGAAGGAAGGAAGGAAGGAAGGAAGGAAGGGAAGCGTGTAAGAAGTCTGGCCTTCTTTTTGGCTCCTCAACTCTTCCCGGAGAGCGAAGAAATTTCCCCAGCATTACCCCACGGTGCAATCACTGAAGCCTTCAGCTACTTTGGAAAGAAGCCATCCGGGTTAGTTTTGAAGCAAAGGATTTGCGTCTGTCACCTCGGAAAGCAGAAAACGGTGCATCAAAAACACAGGCGATGCAATGAAATAAACATACCTGTCCAGCTTGGCTTTTTTTCTCCCCCTAGGGTTGGAGTTGATGATCTCTTAGGTGTTTCCTGCTCCACTCCCTGGGGCCGTTTAATCTGGAGACTTGAAATGACCTGGGAATTTTATTTATTTATTCATTCTCATGTTTTATTCTGCCTTAATGTTTTTAATAAATAACTCAAAGCCTCTGGATGTTGTGGGTGCTGCATCACTGGAGGCTTTTAAGAAGAGATTGGACAGCCACTTGTCTAAAATGGTCTAGGGTCTCCTGCTTGAGCAGGGGGCTGGACTAGAAGAACTCAAAGGTCCTTTCCAACTCTCTATACTCTTCTCTTCACTTCTCCTAGGACCTCCAAGGTTCCTTCCAACTCTTCTCTTCTCTTCTCTTCTCTTCTCTTCTCTTCTCTTCTCTTCTCTTCTCTTCTCCCTAGAAGACCTCCAAGGTTCCTTCCAACTCATCTCTTCTCTTCTCTTCTCTTCTCTTCTCTTCTCTTCTCTTCTCTTCTCTTCTCTTCTCCTAGAAGACCTCCAAGGTTCCTTCCAACTCTTCTCTTCTCTTCTCTTCTCTTCTCTTCTCTTCTCTTCTCTTCTCTTCTCTTCTTCTAGAAGACCTTCAAGGTTCCTTCCAACTCTTCTCTTCTCTTCTCTTCTCTTCTCTTCTCTTCTCTTCTCTTCTCTTTCTCTTCTCTTCTCTTCTCTTCGAAGACCTCCAAGGTTCCTTCCAACTCTTCTCTTCTCTTCTCTTCTCTTCTCTTCTCTTCTCTTCTCTTCTCTTCTCTTCTCTTCTCTTCTCTTCTCCTAGAAGACCTCCAAGATTCCTTCCAACTCTTCTCTTCTCTTCTCTTCTCCGAGAAGACCTCCAAGGTTCCTTCCAACTCTTCTCTTCTTCTCTTCTTCTCTTCTCTTCTCTTCTCTTCTCTTCTCTTCTCTTCTCTTCTCTTCTCTTCTCTTCTCTTCTCTTCCCTTCTTCTAGAAGACCTCCAAGGTTCCTTCCAACTCTTCTCTTCTCTTCTCTTCTCTTCTCTTCTCTTCTCTTCTCTTCTCTTCTCTTCTCTTCTTCTAGAAGACCTCCAAGGTTCCTTCCAACTCTTCTCTTCTCTTCTCTTCTCTTCTCTTCTCTTCTCTTCTCTTCTCCTAGAAGACTTCCAAGGTTCCTTCCAACTCTTCTCTTCCCTTCCCTTCCCTTCTCTTCTCTTCTCTTCTCTTCTTCTCTTCTCTTCTCTTCTCTTCTCTTCTCTTCTCTTCTCTTCTCTTCTCTTCTCTTCTCCTAGAAGACCTCCAAGGTTCCTTCCAACTCATCTCTTCTCTTCTCTTCTCTTCTCTTCTCTTCTCTTCTCTTCTCTTCTCTTCTCTGAGAAGACCTCCAAGGTTCCTTCCAACTCTTCTCTTCTCTTCTCTTCTCTTCTCTTCTCTTCTCTTCTCTTCTCTTCTCTTCTCTTCTTCTAGAAGACCTCCAAGGTTCATTCCAACTCTTCTCTTCTCTTCTCTTCTCTTCTCTTTTCTTCTCTTCTCTTCTTCTAGAAGACCTCCAAGATTCCTTCCAACTCTTCTCTTCTCTTCTCTTCTCTTCTCTTCTCTTCTCTTCTCTTCTCTTCTCTTCTCTTCTCTTCTCCTAGAAGACTTCCAAGGTTCCTTCCAACTCTTCCCTTCCCTTCCCTTCCCTTCCCTTCCCTTCCCTTCCCTTCCCTTCCCTTCCCTTCCCTTCCATTCCATTCCATTCCATTCTATTCCATTCTAACTGGAGGTTTTTAAGAAGAGACTGGACAGCCACTTGTCTGAAATGGTCTAGGATCTCCGGCTTGAGCAGGGGGCTGGACTAGATGGCCTCCAAGGTCCCTTCCAGCTGTATTCTGCATTGAAAAGATGTGGAGATTGATTTAGCCGGCTTCCCTCTGCCTCTCTGCATTTCTCCCGTTGCTTTTTTCTCAACTACAGGAAGAGAATTTTATTTGGAGAGAGGCAAAAAACTACTGACCGAGAAGCCTGGACAGATGCAGAGGGGGAAATAAACACAGAGAGAGAGAGAGAAGACAGGTGTTCCTCACTCAATATTATTGTTATTCCTTTTCGCTTTTTCCTCCTGACACCCTGACCCAGATTATGCCACCAGGAGGAGCACAGATCTCAGCTTCCTCCTTCGAGCACAAGAAGGGAGGTTTTTTGCAGGGACAGACAAGCAGGGATGCAGAAGAACATCTGGGCTCCGAGACTGGGCAGTTCCCATTTGAGTTGCCTGATCCCATCTGAGTTGCCAGAGGCTTTTGTTTTCTTTTAAAAGCATTTTTTCTACAACCTCTTTGGCCAAAGAGGTTTTAGAAAACCTCTTCTACAACCTTTTCTACAACCTCTTCGGCCCAAGAGGTTTTAGAAAAAATGCTTTTAAAAGTAAAAAAACAAAACAAAACCGGAACTCCTCTTCCGGTTACCGGTGCTTCCCCGTGCGCCTATGCTCACGCTCCCCTTTCGGCACTTAGTGCCGAAAAAGTTCGCCAACGCTGGTATATATGGCAGTGGTGAAATCCCAATTTTTTTACTACCGGTTCTGTGGGCGTGGCTTGGTGGATGTGGCTTGGTGGGCATGGCAGGGGAAGGATACTGCCAAATCTCCATTCCCACCCCACTCCAGGGGGAGGATACTGCCAAATCCCCATTCCCACCCCACTCCAGGGGAAGGATACTGCAAAATCCCCATTCCCATCCCACTCCAGGGGAAGGATACTGCAAAATCTCCATGCCCACCCCACTCCAGTGGAAGGATACTGCCAAATCCCCATTCCCACCCCACTCCAGGGAAAGGATACTGCAAAATCCCCATTCCCACCCCACTCCAGGGGGAGAATACTGCAAAATCCCCATTCCCACCCCACTCCAGGGGGATACTGCAAAATCCCCATTCCCACCCCACTCCAGGGGGAGGATACTGCAAAATCCCCATTCCCACCCCACTCCAGGGGAAGGATACTGCAAAATCCCCATTCCTACCCCACTCCAGGGGAAGGATATTGCAAAATCTCCATTTGCACCCCACTCTGGGGCCAGCCAGAAGTGGTATTTGCCGATTCTCCAAACTACTCAAAATTTCCGCTACCGGTTCTCCAGAACCTGTCAGAACCTGCTGGATTTCACCCCAGGTATATGGTCTCCTGTTTGAGCAGGGGGTTGGACTAGAAGATCTCCAAGGTCCGTTTCAACTCCGTCATTCAGTTACTCTTTGGGAATTCAGTTCACGTCCCTGGCTGGGATCCGTCCAAGCCGTCGCCTTCGCTTAGGAGAAGGGCTGGCAAAATGAGTCATCATCCTAGGAAGAATTTTCTTCTTGGCTGGCCGATGCCAACCGAGAGGAATAAATCTCACTCTCTGTCCAGTGGAGAAAAAAAAAAAACACAATTTGCTACTTAAGCCTGTCCAGGAAAATTGAAGAACAGAAGGCAGCATATGAAGTATTATGGAGATGGGGTGGCGGCCAGGAAAAGCTGCAAGGGGAGAGATTTACTGAATGCTTTGGCTGTTTCTCTTTTGTATCTCTTGGAGCAGGGGTGAAATGCTCCCGGTTCGGACCGGATCGCCCGATCCGGTAGCGATGGAGGCGGGTGGTTCGGAGAACCGGTAGCAAAAATCCCTGCGCCCTCCCCCATGCCCAGCTGACTGCGCGATCATCAGAGGCTTTTTTTTTTAAAAGCATTTTTTCTAAAACCTTTTTGGCCGAAGAGGTTGTAGAAAAAATGCTTTTAAAAGAAAACAAAAGCCTCTGGCAATCAGGCAACTCAACTGGGAACTGTCCACACCCACCAAGCCACGCCATGGATAAATCCAAGTAAAGAAAACTTTCAGAAGAAAACAGAATCTTTAATTCAATGATATATGCTAGTTTTGTGGCCGCTCAAGAAATAGTCAGGCACGGGAAGGGTTTTTGTGGCTCCCGGTGTTTTCTTTTCTGTGGGAAACGGGTCCAAATGGCTCTTTGAGTGTTTAAGGTTGCAGACCCCTGCCCTATACCATTTTCAGACAAATGGCTGTCTAATCTCTTCTTAAAAACCTCCAGTGTTGGAGCATCCACAACGTCTGGTGGCAAGCAGTTCCCCTGGTTAATAGTTCTTACTGTTAGGAAGTTACTCCTCAATTCCAGGTTGCTTCCCTCCTTGATTGATTGATTGATTGATTGATTAAATTTATATACCGCCCTATTCCTGAGGGACTCAGGGCGGTGAACAGCGAACGATAAAAATACATGTAATACAAACGTTAAAAAAAAAAAACAATTAAAATATACTAAACACTCTGGTCCTAGATAATTCAAGACATCCCAGTTTAAAATAAAATCAAAAGCAATATAAAGGGAAAGTTAGGCCAGGCCGGCCTGCTGAAACAGGAATGTTTTGAGGGCACGGCGGAAAGTGCGCAGATCCGGAATCTTCTGTATCTCTGGGGGGAGCTCGTTCCAGATGGTGGGTGCCCTCACAGAAAAGGCTCTCCCCCTGGGGGCCGCCAGTCGACACTGTTTGGCTGACGGCACCCTGAGAAGCCCCTCTCTATGGGAGCGTACTGGTCGGTGAGAGGCTATTGGTGGCAGAAGGCGGTCTCGTAAGTACCCCGGTCCTAAGCCATGGAGCGCTCTAAAGGTGGTAACTAAGACCTTGAAGCGCACCCGGAAGACCACAGGGAGCCAGTGCAGCTCGCGCAAGAGGGGAGTCACATGGGAGCGCCATGCTGTTTGTTTCCATCCGTTGCTTCTTGTCCTGCCCTCAGATGCTTTGGAGAATAGCTTGACTCCCTCTTCTTTGGGGCAGCCCCTGAGATATTGGAAGACTGCTATCATGTCTCCCCTACTCCTTCTTTTCATTAAACTAGACATACCCAGTTCCTGCAACCGTTCTTCGTATGTTTTAGCCTCCAGTCCCCTAATCCTCTTTGTTGCTCTTCTCTCTGCCCTCTTTCCAGAGTCTCATCATCAGACCTTGGGTCAAGGCCATTTGGGGATTGCTTCTAAGAAAGGGGAGATTGATTTGAAGGCTGCTTCGGTTTGTTTAAACACTTCACCAGCAGCAATCAACACCCAGTTGAGCACAGATTAAGAGCGAGATTAACATCAGGCCAACAATGGGGAACTAAACAATACCCCAATCAAGGGATTGCTAAATAAGCTAACAGTAAACAGCCCACCAAACAACCAATAAATCCACTCCCACCGACACTGAGAGGACAAGCCACTAGAATATGAACTGAGAGCAAACCCCACTCCTTACTAGCATTGATGAAGTCAGCTAGTTAGGATCACGAAATGCTTGGGAGAAAACTACCAAGCTCAGAGAACACTAAAAACCCTTCTAAAAAACGCTAAAAAACCCTTCTAAAACTGATAATGTGCTATAGCTGGGTCATGAAACGTCTGCAAGAAAACTACCAAGCTCAGAGAGCACCAAGGACCCCACAATAATTTTTTTCTTCTTCTTCTTCTTCTTCTTCTTCTTCTTCTTCTTCTTCTTCTTCTTCTTCTTCTTCTTCTTCTTCTTCTTCCTCCTCCTCCTCCTCCTCCTCCTCCTCCTCCTCCTCCTCCTCCTCCTCCCTGCACTCCACAAACCCCATTTCCTTCTAGCACTGATGATGTTCCCTAGCTGGGTCTGCAAGAAGACCACCAAGCTCAGAGAGGACCAAGGACTCCTCATTTCAATCCTGAGCTACAACTACTCTCTTTTATCGGAGTAGTTCATGGCGGTCCGTGGCTGCTAGGGGGCAGCATTGAAACGCCAAGACCATGCTTAGGTAGTAAAAGAAAATGAGATTTCAAGGAAGAGAATATTTGTAGCTCAGGGCTAAAATTGTGGAATAGGACAGACAGGCAGAAGATGAGAGTGGAGCTCATCCATGAACACCAACCAGCAGTCAAGAAGACTCACTGAAAACTTGCCAGATATGGGCAGACTCGGTCAGAGTTTCAACTGGGAAACTCTGGTGAGCATCCCAGACCGAGCCAAAACATCAAAACACTAGGGAATTCTTAGAAGCTTGACGTTCAAACGTATCAGCCATCAATTGACACAAAAATCACATTTATACATTCAAAAGAGACAATTAAAAAAAAGCTAAGAGGCAAAGAAAAAAGACCAGAACACACTCCCTTTCCCGCAGCCAACACCCAGATAAGCAGGGATTAACACCAGACAAACAACCAAGCAGAAAATAATACCCTAATCAATGCAAAGAGAAAAAAAAACACAGACTCACCAAAATCAGCAGGACAAACTACTGTATATAAACGGGGAGCAAACCCCACACTCCCTCACACTGACGATGTTACCTGGTGGGGTAATGAAACGTCTAACAACCAAGCTCAGAGAGCACAAAGGACTTTAGGACGAGAAACTCCTTCCATTGCTTGAAGCTGATCGTGGCCATGTGATCAATTCTGGACACTCGGCCACCAGCTCACCTTTACGGATCGCTTAGAGCAGGGGCCTCCAACCTTGCCTGGAGGATTTCAACTCTTTGCTGGCTGGGGAATTCTGGGAGTTGAAGTCCACCAGGCTTAAAGTTGCCAAGGTCGGAGACCCCTGGTTTAGAGCATCCCAAGGTCATATAACTTGTTTTTCTGTTTTTTGACAGGGGGAAAAAAAACAGCATTTAATTCATTTTCAACAAAAAAACACCCCTTTTTTAAAAAAGAAATTTTTATTTTTAAATTATATATTTGTTCTTTATATAGAATAGAATAGAATAGAATAGAATAGAATAGAATAGAATAGAATAGAATAGAATAGAATAGAATAGAATAGAATAGAATAGAAAATATGGAATGGAATGGAATGGAATGGAATGGAATAGAATAGAATAGAATAGAATAGAATAGAATAGAATAGAATAGAATAGAGTAGAGTAGAGTAGAGTAGAGTAGAATAGAATAGAATAGAATAGAATAGAATAGAATAGAATAGAATAGAATAGAAAATATGGAATGGAATGGAATAGAATAGAATAGAATAGAATAGAATAGAATAGAATAGAATAGAATAGAATAGAATAGATGGAATGGAATGGAATGGAATGGAATAGAATAGAATAGAATAGAATAGAATAGAATAGAATAGAATAGAATAGAATAGAATAGAAAATATGGAATGGAATGGAATGGAATGGAATAGAATGGAATGGAATAGAATGGAATAGAATAGAATAGAATAGAATAGAATAGAATAGAATAGAATAGAATAGAATAGAATAGAATAGAATATCACATCCGGTCCCATGACGACTTGCTAAACGACTGCAATGCTGGGCTCAGTTGCGGTCGTAAGTCGAGGAGAGCCTCCTCCTCCTCCTCCCCCCTCCCACACACACACTTTTAAGTACCAGGAGGGGGGAGGCTGACCGGAGGACTAAGCCGTTCACTAATCCTACTTGGATTTGAACAGGAGCTGCTGGCTGTTCTCCGTGAAACCCTTTGCAGATCCGAATGGCTGTGAATCACTAGGCAAATATTTGGCTCTCTGGCCATCTCGCTCGCTGGCCTTGAAGGCAAGCAGCCCAGACCCCCAACTGGTTGTGGCTTTCTAGCAGTGGTGAAATCCAAATTTTTTTTACAACCAGTTCTGTGGGTGTGGCTTGGTGGGCGTGGCAGGAGAAGGACACTGCAAAATCCCCATTCCCTCCCCACTCCAAGGGAAGGATATGTATGTATATATATATATATATATATATATATATATATATATATATATATATATATTAAATTTGATTTATATGCTGCCCTTCTCCGGAGACTCAGGGTGGCTTACAATGTGCTAAGCAATAGCCTTCATCCTTTTTGTATATTTATAAACCAGGAGCCTGGTTTAGCTCAACAGACAGAAGCACTGTAATTTAACACCAGCTGTCTGCAATTAAAGTAAGATCGAATCTCGCCAAGGCTCAAGGTTGACTCAGCCTTCCATCCTTTCTAAGGTAGGTAAATTGAGGACCCGGTTTGTGGGGGCAATAAGCTGACTTTGTATAAATATACAAAAGGATGAAGGCTATTGCTTAACGCATTGTAAGCCGCCCTGAGTCTCCGGAGAAGGGCGGCATATAAATCAAAAATAAAATAAAAATAAAATAAAATAAAATAAATACAAAGTCAGCTTATTGCCCCCACAAACTGGGTCCTCATTTAACCTACCTTAGAAAGGATGGAAGGCTGAGTCAACCTTGAGCCTGGTGAGATTCGAACCTGCAGTAATTGCAGGCAGCTGGTCTTAATAACAGGGTGCTTTAGACCCACTGTACTACCAAGGCTCCTTGCAAAATCCCCATTCCCACCCCGCTCTGGAGCCAGCCAGAGGTGGCATTTGCTGGTTCTCCAAACTACTCAAAATTTCCGCTACCGGTTCTCCAGAACCTGCTGGATTTCACTCCTGGATCTGGCCAGATGGGCCAACCTCTGCTTGCAAATCTTGGTTTCCAGCACCCCCTCCAGCCAAGGCCAATGCAGCCAACTGCAGGAAGCTAGTAAACAGAGGGGGGTAGGGTTCCTGTGACCGTCCCCCCCCCCAAGACGGTTTCAGCTTTCACTGCCTTCTCCTCCGCCTCCCCATCTTGGGAGGGTCCCCTCCCCCACTTTCTCCCACTGGCAGCTGGATTGGGCCGCATCTCACCGCCCAAGGTTTGGAAGGGGAGGGAGAGGGAGGGAGGGGGGGCGCTGAGAAAGAGACACTAATCTCTTGTGCTCTCATTGTCCTCCTTTTTGTTTGTTTTTTTCTTCTTCTCTTCTTTCTGGCGGTTGGGAAACGGCAATCTCTGCAAATCGCAATATTTTCGAGGGTCGTGCCAAGACTTGGAGCCGTTGCTAAAACTGGCTGCAAAGTGGGGGGGGCCCCCCACCCTCACAACGCAACAAATATCAGGTTGTTGTGAGCCTCACGCCGACGACTCTACGAAAGCAGGGGGTTGGACTAGAAGACCTCCGAGGTCTTTCAAGAAGGGACTGGGCTGCCCTCTGTCAGAAATGGTGCTTGGGCGGGGGGGTTGGACTAGATGACCTCCAAGGTCCCTTCTTAACTCTGTTAATCTGAATGCCATTTCACGAAGTCTCTGGGGCCTGCAAGAAAAGCCAGGTTTTTTTTAAAGCCTGGGTAATTTAAAGCTTTATTAAAAGACAGGAAGCATCAGAGCTGCCCTGGATTTTATGGGCAAGATTGTGCCAGGATGAACAGCCAAAATATTTTCATTTTGACTGCAGCGTAAACACAGCCCTGGCACGAAGTGGATTCTCTTTCTTTCAAGCAGGACTGGAAAAGAAAGAAAAGTGTGTGTTTTTTGCATTTGTGTTGAAGATCTCGATGATTTCAGAGAAGGAAGAAGCAGACGGAGCCAGTCGATGAACGGGGTTTGCATTTATTTTATTTTGTTTTCCTGTCCTGACCTATCATTTTTACATATTTCTGCTTCTATAGCAGGATGCGGTTATATTTCGGGCTGTTTTGGGAAAAATAAAAATATGAACCAGCCAGCTAGCCAGCCAGCCAGCCAGCAGGCAGTCAACGCAGCTCACAATTTTTTTCGGCAAAATTCTAAGTATCCTTTAATCGCTCAAAATTCCTGTTGGCATATCGAGTCACTTCGGGACACGAGACTTTCATCTGAGCCCCGAAAACAAAAAAAAAATCCCTTTTTTTGTTAGGCAGCTCAAGCTGGATTGAGCCTCGAGCTGAGTTTCATTTTGCTTATTTTTCATCTTAGAAAAAGCCTGCAGGAGATTAGAGCCAACTAGCTAGGTTTCCGGCATGAGTAAACGACAGGGTTTCAGGTAAACTTACCCAGAATTGCTACCTGGATTGAGGTCTTTGCTCAAAGTTGGGGGGGGGTCTCAGCAAAATAAATCTGGGCAGCAAGAGGGCCTCTGAGCATACCTGGAGTTTCCCGAGCCTCCCACCAGCAGAGCTCTTCCTTGCGTTGATCCTAACCAAGGTTCAAATTTCCAGCTAAGTATCCAGAACCCCCAAAAAGGGCAAAACGGGTCGTCCCCCCCAAAGATGGGATCTCAGCAAAATGACTTGAGCAGCAAGAGTGCCTCTGAGCATGCCTAGAGTACGCAGAGCCTTTCATCGGCAACCAAGAGCTCATATCAGGCAGTGAAAGGGAAAACGCTGATTTTATGGAGTTCCAAAGATTCCCCAACGAAAAAAAGAGACAGAAAGTGTGGGGGGGGAATCTTCAGGTTTCCTCCCCGTCCCCCGCTGCAGAATTCTCTGCTCCGTTTCCTTCTTTCTGGAATCTTCCATCTCCTTTCCTTGCATTAGGCTGGCATTTGGCAATCCCCTGAACTCGCCCAGTTTTGCACTGGGGGGGGGAGGGAAGAGGAGGGGGGAGAGGGTGAAACTGGCTGGGGTCACCTCTGCACGCCCAGCTTGGCTAACGGGAGGGGGGGGTAAAGGAAGGGGACCCCTCCCACGTGATTTGGGAGCCCAACTGGGCCAGGAGGGTGGGACCAGAGGGAGGGGAAAGGATGGTGGTAGGCAGAGACGGAGGGGAGGAGGAAGGGAGGTTTGTAAAACAAGGACAAACAAATCATTTTCCCCATCACCACAAAGGCTTCTCCAGCTGGGACCAGAGATAAGGGCAGCCAAACATCAGCCAGACTGAATGGATGGATGGATGGATAAACAGGGATGGGGGAGAGAGAATAATGGCTGAGAATAAGGAGGGATGAAGAGGAGAGGGGGGCAGAATGAAGTCCAAAGGAATCAATTGGATCTCATCCGAGACTCATGTGGGTGGGTGGGTGGGAATGGACATCATCCTTGCAGGGTGGGACTCAGTGGTGAAAGTCAATTTTTTTTTTACTACCACGGTTCTGTGGGCGTGGCTTGGTGGGCGTGGTGTGGCTTGGTGGGCGTGGCAGGGGAAGGATACTGCAAAATCCCCATTCCCACCCCACTCGCAGGGATTTTTGCTACTGGTTCTCCGAACCACTCGCCGCCATCGCTACCAGATCGGGTGATCCGGTCCGAACCGGGAGCATTCTTTTTTTTAAATTTGATTTATATGCCGCCCTTCTCCGGAGACTCAGGGAGGCTTACAATGCGTTAAGCAATAGCCTTCATACTTTTGTATATTTATACAAAGTCAGCTTATTGCCCCCACAAACTGGGTCCTCCTTTCACCTACCTTAGAAAGGATGGAAGGCTGAGTCAACCTTGAGCCTTGGCGAGATTCGAACCTGCAGTAATTGCAGGCAGCTGGTTTTAATAACCAGCTTAATAACAGGGTGCCTTAGACCACTGTACTACCAAGGCTCTTCACCCCTGCCTTGGATCCTCTGTTTTTTCAAGCCTCGTTTATTGCTTAAATGTTGATCATGTTGATTAGTTGTTGCTGCACAGCATTTTTTAATTTTTTTAACATTTAGTCTCAATACCGATTTTGTTGGACGTGCCAATAAAATTAATGTACGTTTAATTTTATCGACCATTTACATTTTTATTCCTATGAGTCGTTGTCCTAGGGGCCCCAGTACACTGCTTTGCCCGGGACCCATAATGCGTAAGGCCTTCATCCATCCAACAAGGATACCGTTTAAGTTTCCAGATCAAAGTTTGTTTAGATTATTAGCATCCTTCTTTCAGATGGTTGGCAATTCAAGGGGAGAATAGGGTGGCATGTTGCAAACAATTCTGCCAAAATAATACAGTTAATTCCAAAGCGTGTTTCCAAACCGCTCCCCCATTCACAGAACATCCTTTCCTAATTTTTTTCTCTCTCCCCCCCCCTCCACCCCCAATAAGTAGTTCGAAGCTTAGAGCAATAAAACTAGTTAAATTAGGCAGATTGCCAGGAAGGCAATGGATTTAGGAACAGAACCTAGCGGTGGAATACAGTTGGATGAAGAACGAGAAGAGGATTAGGCGTGGAGGTATTCAAACAGCACGCTAAGCCATGGTTTCCGCAACCACCGTGGAATCGATCAAATTGGTTGAAGCCTTACAATGCATTAAACTAGAAACTAGCCAAGTGTATTTAAGATGATGGTTCCCCCCCCCCTTTTATGATGGGTGTGAATTTCAACTCCCAGAATTATCCAGCTAGTGGATGGACTTCAACTCCCAGAATTCCCCAGCTAGTGGATGGACTTCAACTATCAAAATTATCCAGCCAGTAGGTGGACTTCAACTCCCAGAATTCCCCAGCCAGTGGATGGACTAATTCCCCAGCCAGTGGGTGGACTTCAACTCCCAGAATTCCCCAGCCAGTGGGTGGACTAATTCCCCAGCCAGTGGGTGGACTTCAACTCCCAGAATTCCCCAGCCAATGGGTGGACTAATTCCCCAGCCAGTGGGTGGACTTCAACTCCCAGAATTCCCCAGCCAGCATGGCTGGCTAGAGAATTCTAGGAGTTGAAGTCCACGCATCTTGAAGTTGCCAATTTTGAAAAAAAACACTGGCCTAGAATAATTAAGTAAACGTAGCCATCATTAATGCTAATAATCGTCACACAACAAACAAAAAAAAAACACCAGTTTCTTTCTCTAGCTTTTAGGAGACAAAATCATTCTCCTTCTAGAGCTAACTGTTATTCCCAGTAAGCAGACCCATTAAATGCACAGGAGATGCCCAAAGAAACTTGGCATCTCTAATTTAACGCTGCCTACTGGGATTACTCAGGAGGCTTGGATTGCTGGCTTGACAAAGGCATAAACCTGCCCAGGATGCGTTCGTGTAACCGCTGAACTAAGTTTCATGAGAATTAAAAATTCTGGTTTAAGGAGAGGTTTGGCTCTGTCCTTGAAGATGAAGACTCTTGCTCAGACCCAGAGGTGCAGAACTTACCTGGGGACTCAGGTGAGGTTCTCTCCACTGTAAAGGCCCCCCATGCAAGCACTTAAATTGCAGCCTTTAAGCCAAGACAATCTCCTTGGCCACAACTGGAAAGGTGAATCCTGGCTGGCTACAGAATCAAGGACAGGAAGGAAGTGGGTTTATTTGATTTTTTTTTTTTTTAGCACCCAGCCCAAAGATCTCTGGGTGGCGTTCTATCCCCAGTGCCAATCCGATCTTACCCTCTTTTGCAGACCAAGCAAAGCAGCCTTGGAAAGGGGGGATTGCGGAGGTGCAAACAGAGACACCCCTCCCCCCAATGGAGCTGACTTGGGGTATAAACCCAATAGAGCCTGAGTGGTGCAGCAGACTAATGCTACTGTTAAAGGTAGTATTTAGCTTCCAGCTGCCTGCAATTACTGTAAGTTCGAATCTCACCAGGCTCAAGGTTGACTCAGCCTTCCATCCTTTCTAAGGTAGGTAAATTGAGGACCCGGTTTGTGGGGGCAATAAGATGACTTTGTATAAATATACAAAAGGATGAAGGCTATTGCTTAGCGCATTGTAAGCTGCCCTGAGTCTCCGGAGAAGGGCGGCATATAAATCAAAATTTTAAATTTTTTTTTAAAAAGTCCCAGAATTTGGGGGGGGGGGGCGAGATTTGAATACCAGCAGGGCAACTGGTATTGTAGTTTGCAGCAGGCGGGGAGTTTCCCCAAGGCAGTGCGTGGGGGCAGGACAAGGGACCCCTGATTTGGGGAGGGTCCTCCGGAATCAGGGCTGGACGCGTGGCTCCGGACCTCCAGCCACCCCCTCAACCCCCACCCCGCCATTCAAGGGCTGCTCGAAATCCCAGCCCCCGACGCCCAGATTGCCCCAGGATGCTGGTCGGTGGACCCCCTCTCCCTCCTTCCCCAATACCCGCACTGGAGACCCCCTCCCTTTTTATCAAGGGCCTTCCAGGCAGCCGCGCCTTTGCGGAGCCCCCCACTCCCTCCAACGTGGCTCCTCCCGCCCCTACCTGGCTCCTCCTTCCCCCCTCCCCTTTCCCCACTCCCCCCCAAGTGTCGTCAGCTTGCGGACCAAGGGGAGGGGGAGAGGCGGCTGCAGGGCGCCCCCTCCCCCGGCCGAGCTCCGCCCCGTCGGGCGCGCCGAGCCTCAATTGGCAGCGGCGGGGCAGGCGCGCCCCCTCCCCGCCTTATAGCCGGATCCTGCCGTCCGCCGCGTCTCTCTCTCTCTCTCTCTCTGGCTCTCTCTCTGTCTCCCTCGCTCAGCTGCAGCCCGGCTTTGCGGAGCTCGGGGAGCCCAGCCAAGCGCGTCCATCCGTCCGTCCGTCCGTCGAGCCGGTTCTTCCTCCGCAGCCCCAGCGGCAGCCTAACAAAGGAGCCGTCGGGGAGAGAAGGCAAGAAGGAGGAGAAAAAGGGGAGGCAAGGAAGAAAGAAAGAAAGGAAAGAAAGAAAGAAGACAGGAAGAAAAGAAAGAAAGAAGAAAGGAAAGAAAGGAAGGAAAGAAAGAAGGAAAGAAAGGAAGGCAAGAAAGAAAGAAGAAAGGAAAGAAAGAAAGAAGGAAGGAAGGAAGAAAGGAAAGAAAGGAAAGAAAGGAAGAAAGGAAGGAAGGAAAGAAGGAAGGGAGAGAAGGAACGAAGGAAAGGAGAGAAGGAGCCCAGCCAGCCAGCCAGCCGTCCACCTCCTCCGTCCACCCCTCGCCATGACGGCCAACGGGAGCCCGGCCTCGCCGCCGCCGGCGTCGTCGTCGGACTCGCTGCCCATCCAGTTCGGGCTGATCAACTGCGGCAACCGGTACCTGACGGCGGAGGCCTTCGGCTTCAAGCTCAACGCTTCGGGCCCGAGCCTGAAGAAGAAGCAGATCTGGACGCTGGAGCAGAACGGCGACGACTGCAGCGTGGTCTACCTGCGGAGCCACCTGGGCCGCTACCTGGCGGCCGACAAGGACGGGCAGGTGAGCTGCGAGAGCGAGGCGCCCTCGGCCGACTGCCGCTTCGTCATCCTGGCCCACGACGACGGGCGCTGGTCGCTCCAGTCCGAGCCCCACCGCCGCTTCTTCGGCGGCACCGAGGACCGGCTCTCCTGCTTCGCCCAGGCCGTCTCGGGGGCCGAGAAGTGGCGGGTCCACCTGGCCCTCCACCCGCAGCTCCACCTCTTCAGCCTCAGCCGCAAGCGCTACGCCCAGCTGGGCGCCGAGGAGCTGGCCGTGGGCCGCGACGTGCCGTGGGGCGTGGACGCCCTGCTCACCCTCCTCTTCCACGAGGGCCGCTACCGGCTCCAGGCCCGCGACCACCGCCTCCTCCGCCGCGACGGCCAGCTGGTGGAGCGGCCCGAGCCGGCCGCCGAGTTCACCCTCGAGTTCCGCGCGGGCAAAGTGGCCTTCCGCGACTGCCAGGGCCGCTACCTGGCGCCCTCGGGGCCCAGCGGCACCCTCAAGGCCGGCAAAGCCACCAAGGTGGGCAAGGACGAGCTCTTCCTCCTCGAGCAGAGCTGCCCCCAGGTGGGCCTCCGCGCCGCCAACGACCGCAACGTCTCCACCCGGCAAGGTAAGGGAGGGGAGGGGAGGGGAGGGGGTCTCTTGGCCCGCCTGGGGTGGAGGGGTTGGGGGGAAGGGTCCCCGTTCAACAAGGGAGAGGCCAGCTGGGGAGGGGGGCTCTTGGCCCGCCTGGGGTGGAGGGGTTGGGGGGAAGGGTCCCCGTTCAACAAGGGAGAGGCCAGCTGGGGAGGGGGGCTCTTGGCCCGCCTGGGGTGGAGGGGAGGGGGGAAGGGTCTCCGTTCAACAAGGGAGAGGCCAGCTGGGGAGGGGGGCTCTTGGCCCGCCTGGGGTGGAGGGGTTGGGGGGAAGGGTCCCCGTTCAACAAGGGAGAGGCCAGCTGGGGAGGGGGGCTCTTGGCCCGCCTGGGGTGGAGGGGAGGGGGGAAGGGTCTCCGTTCAACAAGGGGGAGGCCAGCTGGGGAGGGGGGCTCTTGGCCCGCCTGGGGTGGAGGGGAGGGGGGAAGGTCTCCGTTCAACAAGGGAGAGGCCGGCTGGGGAGGGGGGCTCTTGGCCCGCCTGGGGTGGAGAAGGGAAGAGGGCTCCACCCGGCAAGAGAGGGGAGGGGTTCCTCTCCATTCATCAAGGTAGAGGAGAGTCCGGCTGAGGAGGGGTCTCTTGGCCCACCCAAGATAGAGAAGGGGAGAGGGCTCTACCCGGCAAGGGAGGGGAGGGGAGGGGAGAGGCCGGCTGGGGAGGGGGTCTCTTGGCCTGCCCGGGTGGAGAAGGGGAGAGGGCTCCACCCGGCAAGGGAGGGGAGAGGGTCCTGACCCACCTGGGGAGGTGTGGAAGGGTCTCCATCAAGGGAGGGGAGAGCCCAGCTGGGGAGGGGTCTCTTAGCCTGGCTGAGGAGTGGGGAAGGTCTCCATTCAACAAGGGAGAGGCCGGCTGGGGAGGGGGTCTCTTGGCCAACAAGGGATGGAGGGGAGGGGGGAAGGTCTCCATTCAACAAGGGAGAGGCCAAGGGAGAGGCCGGCTGGGGAGGGGGGTCTCTTGGCCCACCTGGGGTGGAGAGGAGGGGGGAAAGGTCTCCATTCAACAAGGGAGGGCCTGGCTGGGGAGGGGGCTCCTGGCACGCCCTTGGTGGAGAGGAAGGAGAAAAGGTCTCCACCTGGCAAGGGAGGGGAGGAGTCTGTCTGGGGAGGGGGTTCCTGACCCACCCGGGGAGGTAAGAAAGGAGGAAGGTCTCCACCCAGCAAGGGGTCTCTTGACTGCCCAGAGAGGAGAGGAGAGGGGGTGGGGGAAAGGTCTCCATTCATCAAGGGAGGGGAGGGCCCATCTGGGGAGGGGGGTCTCTTGGGAGGAGGAAAGGAGTGGGATTCCCTTGGGGTCTTTGTTCCCATTCCCCACCCTTCACAATCTTTCAGTCCTCTCCCTCAGGGCTGGGGGGCTCAGGTTAGACTGGGCTGGGGGTCCTGGCCCATCTGTGGACTAGAGGAGTGGGGCACCCTTAACTCTTTGTCTCCCCCCCCCACAAACACACACAATATCTCACACAGATGGGGAGAGGGGCTGGGCTGGGGTACTTGGCGGTTTCCTCCTGGGCAAATGATGGGGTTCCCTCTTGTATTGGAGGGAGGCTCCTGGCTGTTGGTAGGATGGGCCCCTTACTCTCTCAAACCCCCCCCCACGGCGTGGGGCTGGCTAGAATCCCCCCCAGAACAAGATGCTGGCGGGGCAGGGAGTTTCGGGACGGTCTGAGCCAACGGAAGGATGAATGAATGGGCTTCCCCTCCCCCAATGAATCAGAAAGAATGAAAAGTCTTGGTGGGCGAGGCCGTCTTGCTCGTCTTGGGGGGGGAGGGGGGGTGCTCCCCAGAAGCTCCGCTGATGGTCTCTGCGGCCCCATGAAAATGTTTCTTGAGGGGGTCGCTTCCCCCCCCTTCTCCCCAACGGAGAGAGACCCACTCAGGAGCAACTGTGGAGTTTCCACGGAGGATGGAGAATTGAGGAATTTTTTTGGGTTTGAGGTCCCCTAGCAATCCTGTGGATGGAGAGGAGCTTAGCTTGCTTGGAGTTTTTTTTTTCAGGGGATGGGCCGGGATCTCCCCCCCCTCCACACCCTCCCCTCCGTCTTCTCTTCCTACCTCCCTGCTTTCTTCCTGCTCGAGGTGGGAATGGCCTTGTGGTGTGAGTTAGGGGGGCTCCCCCCCCCGGGACATTGTTTGATGGGAATCCTTTGTCTCCCTTCTCAAAATGGTGGAGCCCGGGTATCCGGTTTGGAGGGGCCGGGTGGGGGGGGGGAACAACAGGCATGTGTGTATGTCAGGGGTGGGTGGGTGGGGGGAATGGATGGAGCAGCCCCCTCTCGTCTCCCTTATGCATCTTCCTGCAAAGTCTGCCTCCCTGCCTCCTTTTCACCCCTCTGCCCCTACCAAGAAGAGGGGGAAGGAGCTGGGCAGAGAAAGTAACAAGAGGCTGTGCCCCTCCGCCAAGGAGGAATGAGGCAGCTGCTTCTAGAGAGACCCTTGCCTCCTTTCACCGCTTGCTCCCACCCCCCATTCCGCCATTCTCTGCCCTTCCCCCTCCCCGCTCTGGCTTTCCACTATAAGCACCTCCCTCCTTCTTCTCAGCTGCGCCCGGCGGGCGGCATTGGTGGCTAAATCCAGACTGAGCTGCTGGGTTGTTTTTTTTTTTAACCTTCCCTGCTGGGAACTGCGGGCTCTAATTCCCTAATCCTAATCTTGCAGGCTGATTGGAGAGGAGAGGAGGGTGGGATGGAGGATGGGAGGGAAAAGAAAGAGAGGAGGGGGAGGTGAAGACTTAGGGAGGAGGAGGAGGAGGAGTGGGGTCCCTGAGGCTCTGGGAGCTTGGCTCTTTTCTTGTAGACGTCTCATGACCCAATTGGGTAACATCATCAGTGTTGGAAGGGAGTGAGGTTTGCAGAGTGGGGGGGAGAGGAGAGGAGGAGGAGGAGGACGATGACGATAGCAATGATTGTGGGGTCCTTGGGGCTCTCTCTAAGATTGCTTGTTTTGTACTAAGCATTTCCTGACCCAACTAGGTAACATTATCAATGCTATAGAAGGGAGTGGGATTTGTTGAGAGGAGGAGGAGGAGGATTATGGAGTCCTTGGCTGCTCTCTGAGCTTAGCTGTTTTCTTGCAGATGTTTCAGGACCCAACTAGATAACTTCATCAGTGCTAGAAGAGAGTGGATTTGCAGAGGAGGAGGAGGAGGAGCAGGAGAAAGGAGGAGGAGGGAGAGGAGGAGGAAGAGGTGGACTATGGGGTCCTTGGTGCGCTCTGAGTTTCTTGTTAGTTTTCTTGCAAAACCTTTCATGACCCAACTAGGTAACGTTATCAGTGCTAGAAGGGGGTGGAGTTTGGGGTGGGGTGCTTTGAATAAAGAGGACAACTCCATGCGCCTCCCTTCCTTTTTTGCTCTTCTCCTGCTCTCTCTCTCTCTCTCTCTCTGCTTTGTCCTTTTCTTCCTGAGTGACACTTTTCCTTTGCACAAACTCTTTTGTCCAATTTCCCTCCTCCTCTCTCCCCCACCTCCCCCCTCCCCATTTCGGGTTGGCCTGGGTAGCCTTGAGGAATGGGGAGGGGGGCTGGCTGGGATTGGCTTTTGGGGACCAATCCCTGGGTTGTGCCCCCTCTTTCTAACTCGATGAAAAAGGGGGGGGGCAGAGCGGATTTCAATGTAAAAGGGTCCTTCGTTTAAAGCTTTTGTAAAACAGAACCAACTTTTTTTTGTGTTAAAAAGCTTAAAAGTTTGGGGTTTTGCGTTTGGGACCGACAGCTGTCTGTTTTGCTTTCTTTAAAAGAAAAAGAAAAAAACAATCTCTTTGGAATTGTTTTTCCTTTTTCTTTCTTTTTTTTCCTGGCAGCCCTGTTAAAAACCAACTGTTGCTATTTTAGGGTTTTATTTTTTTTAAAAAAAAAAAATATATAGCTCTGGAAAACCTCAGCCGTTTTTTTCCTAAAGCTGACTCCACAAAAAAGATCAAAAGGCAAGTTAATTTTATAATGCCAGACGATCATCTGTTTTTTTTGCATTAAAAAAAGAGGGGGGGGGTGCCTCAAAATGGTCATTTTGAGCGAATTCGGCCCTTTCTTCGGCCACCCTTGTCCTCGACTTATGACCCACACAACGGAGCCCAACATTTTTGCCGCTAAGCGAGGCTAGTGATTAACGAGAGCGTCGTCCCGTTCTGTGACCCTTTTGTCGCAGCGTTGTTAAGCAAATCGGTGGAATTGTTCAGTGAATTGTGCCCGTGGTTAAAAGTGAGTTTTATCCAGTGGTGAAATCCACAATTATTATTTTTTTTACTACCGGTTCTGTGGGCCTGGCTTGGTGGGCGTGGCAGGGGAAGGATACTGCAAAATCCCCATTCCCACCTCACTCCTGGGGGAAGGATACTGCAAAACCCCCATTCCCACCCCACTCCTGGGGGAGGGATACTGCAAAATCCCCATTCCCACCCCACTCCTGGGGGAAGGATACTGCAAAATCCCCATTCCCACCCCACTCCTGGGGGAAGGATACTGCAAAACCCCCATTCCCACCCGACTTGGGAGCCAGCCAGAGGTGGCATTTGCTGGTTCTCCGAACTGCTCAAAATTTCTGCTACCGGTTCGTCAGAACCTCTCAGAACCTGCTGGATTTCATCCTTGGTTTTATCCCTTCTTACGACCTCCCTTGCCTCCGTTATTAAGCGGATCGCTGCGGTTGATAAGTTAGTAACCCGGTGGTTAAGTGAATCCTGGCTTCCCCTCCCACCCCCCCCAGTTGACTTTGCTGGTCAGGAGGTCTCAAAAGGGGGATTGCGTGACCCCCGGGACACGTCATAAATAGGAGGCAGTTGATTATGTGACTGTGGGGATGTTGCAACGGTCCTTAAGTGTGAACGCTGGTCATATACGCCAGCTTTTTCGGTGCCGCTGGCTCTTTGAATGGTCACTAAGCGACCAGTTGTAAGTCCGGGGCTGCTTGTAAAGATGAAAATAAAATTGTCTTTCTGGGCTCTTCCTATTTCCTCCTGTCCTGCTCAAATCGAAATTTTCTCTAAATTTTCTCTACATTTCAGTTGAGTAAGTGGTAAGTTACTATAGCTCTCGCCTCACAATCCTAGGTAGAGGCAGATATTTCTCTCTCTGGGCACAATGAGAATTTAACTGCTGAACAAAACTCCGCATTGGTAACAAGAAAGGCATCCGGCCACTCAGCTGCATTCAGTTGCCCAGACTCCACCCCGCAGGGGATTATGGAGCCATTAAAAGAAGATGGAAGTGGTCAGTTCCTATCTTAGGTTGCAATGGGGCAATTGATTTTGGGGAGGGGGATTTGATGGACCCTAGTGGGGTTTTTTTTTGGGGGGGGGTGGCATCTCCTACTTTGGAAGCCAGAGTCAACTCTGTTCTGCCCCAGAGCAAAAAAGTTGCTTGAGGGCCCCCTCCCCCGCGAATGAGGGGAAAAAAGTTACAGAAGTGCGAGCCGAGAGTGAGCTCCTGGGCATACTCAGAGTGCGCAGAGAAGGACTCTGTTGTGATGCTTGGAAAAATAACAAGGGAGGCGTGTCCTGGAGCTGAAATGTCTGATCTGAGAAAAACTGCTGTTGTGGCACTTTTTTGGGGGGGGGGGGGAATTCCCTCCTTGGGAGTGTAGAAGACCAGCTGGCACGGTCCTCGTAATTTCTGCACGGCTAAAATGCTCCTTTTGCTCAGTGCCCTCGGGGTTGTGCGTCCCTTCGCCGGTTGTTGTTGGCTGGGAAATGCAAGGGGGAAACTGGAGAGGATCGGGCTCTAATCTTTAGGATTCGTGGCGTGTTCAGGAGCCAGGGACGAGGAAGGGAACAGAGCACAAGGCTCGGACACGTGCGGTGGGGCAGGGGAGGTCTTGGCCTAGCAACAGAGAGACCCTCCAAAGCCGTGTTTCTCAACCGTGGCCGCTTGAAGAGGGGTGGACTTCCAACTCCCAGAATCCCCCATCTGATATGAGTGGACTTCCAACTCCCAGAAGCTCCCAGCCACCATGGGTGGACTTCAACTCCCAGAATCCCCCATCCAGTATGAGTGGACTTCAACTCCCAGAAGCTCGCAACTGGCATGGGTGGACTTCAGTCCCCAAAATCCCTCAATCACCATGAGTGGACTTCAACCTTGGAAGCTTGAATGGGTGGATTCAACTCCCAGAATCCCTCAACCACCATGAGTGGACTTCAACTCCCAGAATCCCTCAACCACCATGAGTGGACTTCAACTCCCAGAATCCCTCAACCACCATGGGTGGACTTCAACTCCCAGAAGCTCCCAACTGGCATGGGTGGACTTCAGTTCCCAGAATCCCTCAATCACTATGAGTGGACTTCAACCTTGGAAGCTTGAATGGGTGGATTCAACTCCCAGAATCCCTCAACCACCATGAGTGGACTTCAACTCCCAGAATCCCTCAACCACCATGGGTGGACTTCAACTCCCAGAATCCCCCATCCTGTATGAGTGGAACTTCAACTCCCAGAAGCTCCCAAATTGGCATGGTTGGATGTCAACCCCCAGAATTCCCAGCCACCATAGGTGGACTTCAAGGATACCCCAGCCAGCATTCTGGGAGTTGAAGTCCACCCATCGTAAAGATGGTTGAGGTTGAGAAACACTGCCTGTCGACCACAGCTTCCCAATCTTGATGCGCGAACTTCAAAAACTCCCAGAGTTCCCCGTTAGCCACTGGTTGGGTTTCAATTTCCAGCATGGCTGGCTGGGGGATTCTGGGAGTTGAAGTCCACTCATATCAGATGGGGGATTCTGGGAGTTGAAGTCCACCCATCTTCAAGCTACCAAGGTTGAGAAACCTTGCTTTAGTTGGCTTCTCTAAACCACAGAGAGCTCCAACAAGCCCGTTTAATGGCCAGCGGAGCTTCTATTTCTAGATTGGACCTTTGACGTCATCTCTGGGCATAGCCCCCCACCCCTCCCCACCCCGTCCCCCTCCCACTCTTGGGGCACAGCTGGTCAACGCTGTGGGTTCGAGAGGATGGCAACGAAGCCATGGGGAGGGAGGTGGCTTTTTTTTTTTCCAGGCAGGCTGCTGCAGAAACGAAAAGCACCTTTTCTGACCAGGGTTTCTTTTTTTTTGGTGGCTCGCAGATGTTCTGGGCGGAGGAAGTGGGGCATCCTTCAGAATTGCAGAGAGAGAGGTTGTGTGTATGTGTGTGCGAGGGTCACTTTGATGAAACCCGGATTGGGAGGACGAGGTGGGGCTGCAAGGCTGCAAGTGGGCACGCAGATGCACCAACGTTGGGTGTGGCTGCATCCTTCGGAAGCATCTCTTTCCAGTCTCCCCTAGAATTGGCTCATTTCCTTCCCCCCACCCCCGGTGATGGGGAGGGGGAGAGAATTGGGAGCAGGGGAAAAAAAAGAGGGGGTAGACACGTCCACAGAGGAGGGGAGGGCAGCCGGTGGGGCAGGCACCCACCTTCGGAGGGAATGAGCGCCAGCAGTTTTTATTTGCGGATTGAAGCTGGGCTCGGATTGATTTGTCTGGGGAGGGGGTTGAAAAGAGGGGGGGAGGGAAAGTCGGGGGAAACGGGGGGGGCTGCTTCTCTCCGCCAGCGATTCAGGGCTGGAACCAGTCCGTGGAGCTTTTTGCAAAAAAAATAATAAAATAAATCTCCCCCCCCATCCTGCCGCCCACATAATTGTCATGATGGCAGCTGCAGGTTGGTGCCTCCCACTCCCCACTCTTTTAGTGTGATTTTTTTTCTTTTTTTTTTTTTTGCAGAGGTGGGCTGGCTTCCCCCTCCCCGCCAACCAGCCCTCCATCAACACACACACACACACACACAGAGAGAGAGAGAGAGAGAGAGAGAGTCCCTCGGCCCCCCACTCTCCAATAGCAATTGGATTCTTAGCATTTTTGGCTTTCTTTTGTTTTGTTTTTGGCAGATGTTAAATATTTGTCCTGCTGCAAAAAAAAAGGGGGGGGAAGAGAAGCGGGTGGGAGAACAAGGGCAGGATTGTGAGGTTTAGAGAGCCCAGTGGCTGAGGGGGTGGGGGGGGGAGAGTGTGGGGGTGGGGGGAAGGGGAAAGAGGCTCCTGTTTCAATCCTTTGTCGCTCTGGAAAAGCAGATGTGGGGTGCCGTGGGGCGGCTGGTTGCGTTGGTCGGAGAGGCAGCCCTTGGCGACAAGAGAAGCCATTTAAAGTTGCCTTCCTAGGTGATGGGGAAATATATATATTCCCCCCCCCACCCCCAGCATTGAGAAGAAGAGGAACCTGGGAATTTTCCAAGCTTAAAAAAAAAGAGGTTTAGTTTGCTTTGCTTGGGAGAAGAAGTGTTTTTTTTTTAAAAAAAAGAAAAGAAAAGAAAAGAGGGAGGGAGGGAAGGAAAGGAAAGGAAAGGAAGAAAGGAAGAGGAAGGAAGGAAGGAAGGAAGGAAGGAAGGAAGGAAGGAAGGAAGGAAGGAAGGAAGGAGGGAGGGAGGGAGGGAGAGACAAAAGAAAGAAAGAAAGAAAAAGAAAGAGAAAGAAAGAAAGAAAAGGAAAGAAAGAAAGAAAGAAAGAAGAAGAAAGAAGAAGAAAGAAGAAAGAAGAAAAGAAAGAAAGAAAAAGAAAGAAAGAAAGAAAGAAAGAAAGAAAGAAAGAAAGAAAGAAAGAAAGAAAGAAAGAAAGAAAGAAAGAAAGAAGGGAGGGAGGGAGAGATAGAGAGAGAGAGAAAAAGAAGGAAGGGAGGAAGAAAGAAAGAAAGAGGAGGGAAGGAGGGAGGGAGAGACAGAGAGAGAGAAAGAAAGAAAGAGAAGGGAGGGAGGGAGGGAGGGAGGAAGAGAGAGAGAGAAAAAGAAAAAAAGAAAAAGAAAGGGAGGGAGGAAGGGAGAGAGAGAGAAAGAAAAGAAAAAAAGGAAAGAAAGGAAAGAAGGAAAGAGAAAGAAAGAAAAGGAGAGAAAGGAGAGAGAAAGGAGAGAAAGAAAGAGAAAGAAAGAGAAAAAGAAAGAAGATAGCTTTTAAGGTCTAAGGATTGCTCTCAGAAGATTTTCTGCCTTGCTTGGAGCCACCTGCATCTCTGTTGGCCACACCTTGAGGGCATCTCCTGGACTGGGTTGGGCTTTGTGATGGGTGGATGGGGTTACAGCAGGAGCCTTCTGACATGGGGGTGTTTCTCTGGAGGACAACAAGGGTGTGTTAAAGGAGAATTTGGAATGGAATAGAGCTGGAAGGGACCTTGGAGGTCGTCTAGTCCAGCCCCCTGCTCAAGTGACTGTCCAGTCTCTTCTTAAAAACCTCCAGTGATGGAGCGCCCATCCATCTGGTGGCAAGCTGTTCCACTGGTTAATTGTCCTCACTTGATAGGAACTTTCTCCTTAATTCCAGGTTGCTTCTCTCCTTGATGAGTTTCCACCCGTTGCTTCTTGTCCTGCCTTCTGGTGCTTTGGAGAATAATTTTATCCCCCCCCCCTCTTCTTTGTGGCAGCCCCTCAAATACTGGAAGACTGTTATCATGTCGCCCCTAATTCTTCTTTTCTTTAGACTGGCCAAGCCCAAAATCCTTGGCAAGTGGAAGACCTGTGGACTTCAACTCCCAGAATTCCCCAGCCAGCATTTAAGACCAATCGCAGCGTTCTGTGGTCACATGACCACGGTTTAGGATGTGTTCCCTTGGATTCCAACCAATAGGAATATACCGATTCCCTTGATGACCACTGAGTTCATTTAATGACTGCCCCATTTGCTTAACAACGAAATATCAGGTCCGGTCATGTGGGTTAACTCAACTTAAGACCGTCATGACTTACGAGAGAAATTCCCGGCTCCCTTACGATCCTACCTGTCCCATCTACCTAGCTAGCTCCATCACGGTTATATCTCCATTAAGGTCGTAAGTCGAGGACTCCCTACCGTGTTTCCCCCCCAAAAAAGACCAGGTCTTATATTAATTTTTGCTCCAAAAGACACATTAGGGTTTATTTTCCAGTTAGGTCTTATTTTGGGGGGAATACGGTGCTAAATATTTTCATCTGGCTGACAAGATTTTCACTGGGGCTTATTTTTGGGGTAGGGCTTATATTACAAGCATCCTGAAAAATCACGCTAGGGCTTATTTTCCAGTCGACCCTTATTTTCAGGGAAACGGGGTACCTATCAGTCAAAACATTTCCCTTCACCCTGTTGATCTCCCAAAAGAAGGAGGATCGAAAAATCAAGATTTCTTGCAGTCGCCAGGGATGTCCAGAGATGTCCGTCTTGGCCAAGGATTCTGGGAGCCGTAGTTCCCACACATCTGCAGGCTGTGCAGCTGGGAAAGAATTCATCATCATCTTGAATTTGTAGCATATTTTTTTTCTTAAAAGAGACCTCCAGGGGGGTGAGACCTCCTGGGCTGCCTTTCTCCAGTTGGAGAGAGGAATAAATTGCAGAAACGGTTGCTTGTTCCCTACCTCACCACCACGGCCTGTAGTAATTATTGAGTAGCTCTTTGTAGTTGGATCCCTTCCCTCCACCACCACACACCCCAACGCCCCCCCCTCCCCCGCCCCAGGGCCATGATTTTCATCCGGTTCTCCTTATGGAGAAGAAGACGGTTTGTAGGTATTAAGAGTTGTGGTACGGTTTCGGGGGGTTGCAGATGGGGAATTTATTTCTCTCCCTGGCTGCAATCTCCTCCTTTTTCTCGACCGTAAAAGGGAAAAAAGCACACACACAAAAAAAATTAAATTCCCAGTTTTAATTAGAGACAAATCTAGAAGACGGTATTGGGCATTCTTAGCATCGCACAGTTGGAGTTGATTTGGTTACTTTATGGTCCCCCAAAAAACCATCCCCAATAATTGAGTGAACCGAATGAATTCTGGGCTAAATCAAATCTGGGATTTGGAATAGACTACGGGCATGCTCGATTTACAGCCTCAAGGGAGCCCCAGATTTTTGTTGCTAAGCGAACTTAACATTTGTTAAGTTTTGTCCCATTTTACGACTTGTTAAGCCAATCGCTGCAGCTGTTAAGCGAGTCACAAGGTTGTTAAGCGAATCTGATTCCCCCCCTTGACTTTGCTTGTCAGAAGGTCGTAAAAGGGATCATGGGATGCTGCAATCGTCATAAGTACATGCCAGTTGCCAAGCCCCTGAATTTGGATCATGGCAATCCTGGGGATGCGGCAATGGTCATAAGCGTGAAAAATGATCCTTTTTTTCGGTGCCGTCGTAACTTTGAATAGTCACTAAGCGAACTGTCGTACGTGGAGAACTACCTGTACTGCAACAAGTATGAAAAATGGACATAAGTCCCTTTTTTTCAGCACCGTTGCAACTTCGACGAGTCACTAAACCAATTGTTGTGTGAATTGAGAACCACCTGTATCTATGCCATCTGGGCACAGGGGTGCACGTTTAAAATAAAAAAATTGGGAATATTTTTTATTTTATTAAAAAATATTATTCATTTTTTAATTTTTTAAAATGTTAAAAAAATATTTAATTATTCATATAACTACAGCAGCTAGAATCGTACTTGCGCAAGCTTGGAAAATGTCCACTATTCCAACAGACTGCAATAATCCGGAAAATTTTTGAATGAGCAGAAATGGACAAACTTACTTTAGACTTTAGAATTACTTACTTTACTTTAGAATTAAACAATAAGGAAGACTCGGAATATTATGTAACTTGGGATAATTGTTATCAATGGATAGAAATTAAAAATAAGGAATGTATAGAACAAAACAAGATATACAACGTGATTAAATATGTCGATTAAGTAAGAACATGTGGGAATAGATGAAGAAAGTTAAGAATTAAGTACTGTCAGAAAGACGTTGAATTGTATAATTATTACGGATGCATTTTTGTTATAGAGGTATTTTAACTTGTATTTTTGGATTTTAAGTGTTAATAAAGGTTTTTCAAAAAAAATTTGGGACCGGATGAGGTGGAGTCTTTTCCATCCATCCCCTTCTCCCCTTCCCCCCAGGAAAGATTTCCCCTTGTCCTCCCCTCCTCTTCCCTTCCCTCCTTTTGTTCTGTGTGGTTGCCCATAATGGGGACAACATGGAATTTTTTAACGTTTGAACGTACATCCTACTCTCAGCTGCGTTAAATTACTCGTGTGGGGGGGTTTCTCTTTGTGCAGAAATATCGAACAATGCAAAACTCGTTTTCAGAATTTTGGGGTCTGGGTGGGAATGGATCTCTTGGTCTCTTCAGTGGAGTTTTTAATTCGGCCCAGGATTGGGGAGGAGGGTAACCATGTGGAAGAACGGGTCGAAAAGACCCCCTCCCCTTCTCCCTCCCTCTCCCAAGGCATGTTACATGATGCACGTTTGAGGTCTGCGCTCCAGCAAATGCACAAAAAAAATGGAACAGAGGTTGCCAACGGCTGGTCAAGGGGTCTTTGTCGCCCCCACCCCAAAACAGGATTGTTGCGTTGCTCCTTGCCTCTCCTAATTAGTAATTGGGGTGGAGGGATGGTTGGCAGATGGCCAAGTTCTGTGGAGCATCAGCCCCTCATTATGAGCAAGCCTCCCCTCCCCTTTAATTGGACTCAAATGAGAGAGAAGGAGAGAAGAGTCTTTTAAAACAAGATTCTTGGGCAGCCCCTACGGGGTAGGGAAGAGAGGAGGGTCTTGTGTCTTGTTTGCCCTCCTAAGAAATCTTTGTCCAATTTGGCAAGTCTGGCTCGTGCGTTGAGGCTAATATTAAGCAGCTGGTGGTCATTCAGGAATAGGGGGGAAGGCACCAGGGGGCTGGTCCTAAGGGGCAAAGGGGTCCTTTGAATGGAGAGTTTTCCCTCCCTGGTGTATCCAGAGCTTTGGTGGTTTCTTTGCAGATGTTTCATGACCCAGCTAGGTAACATCATCAGTGCTAGGGGGAAGAGGGGTTTGAGGAGGAAAAGGAGAGGACTGTGGGGCCCTTGGTGCTCTCTGAGCTTGGTTGTTTTCTTGCAGATGTTTCATGACTCAACTAGCTAATGTCATTAGTATCCTTCCTTCCTTCCTTCCTTCCTTCCTTCCTTCCTTCCTTCCTTCCTTCCTTCCTTCCTTCCTTCCTTCCTTCCTTCCTTCCTTCCTCTTGGTGCTCTCATCTTACAGATGTTTCATGACCCAACTAGCTAATGTCATTAGTATCCTTCCTTCCTTCCTTCCTTCCTTCCTTCCTTCCTTCCTTCCTTCCTTCCTTCCTTCCTTCCTCTTGGTGCTCTCATCTTACAGATGTTTCATGACCCAACTAGCTAATGTCATTAGTATCCTTCCTTCCTTCCTTCCTTCCTTCCTTCCTTCCTTCCTTCCTTCCTTCCTTCCTTCCTTCCTTCCTTCCTCTTGGTGCTCTCATCTTACAGATGTTTCATGACCCAACTAGTTAATGTCATTAGTATCCTTCCTTCCTTCCTTCCTTCCTTCCTTCCTTCCTCTTGGTGCTCTCTGAGCTTGGTGGTTTTCTTGCAGATGTTTCATGACCCAACTAAGTAAAATCACCAGCGCTATCACGTTTCAATAACGAAACATCTGCAAGAAAACCACCAAGCTCAGAGACCACCAGGCACCCCCTCCCCTAAAGTGGGGGATTGCTTTAGTCTCCTGGGGAAGATGAGCTGGAGAGTTCTCCATCCAACTCAAGGAAATTGCTGCTTCCTTGTCAATGCCCAGTGGCAGCCTTGGGAACAACTATCCCAGTTCGCAAAGCTAGGTTTTGTGTCAAGAACGGAGAAGGAGATGCGCTGGAGAAAGAGGCATTGTTGTCCTTGTTGTTTTCAAACTTGGGGGGATGGGAGCTGCATGCATGCCTTTCGCTGAACACCCACAGTTTTTGTCAAGGTTCATTCACTGGTAGTCCACCCACCCTGAAATTCTGGAGGACGGGAGGCGAGAGAAACCGCCGCCCTCCTAACGTGAAAACAAGAAAGAGGAAACGGGGAGGAATCACACAAAACCAAGAGTTGAGAATTAAAAATGTCCTTTACAAACACGTTTGGAAACGATGAATCCCTGCCAAAAAGCATTTGATCACAATAACAGGTGGTTCTGTCTGATGATGATGATGTTATCCATTCCGTCGTGTCCCACTGGTGGAGAGCCAGGTGGTCTCTTCACGTCTTCCAATCTTGGACTGCTCCTTTGAGTTGTTCTAAGCTGTGGCCAGTTTTGGTGGCCAGTTCTGGATGCAGTGGCTGTGGCTAAGATGCTGAGCTTGTCGATTGAAAGGTCGGCAGTTCAGCGGTTCGAATCCCTAGTGCCGCGTAATGGGGGGAGCTCCCGTGACTTGTCCCAGTTTCTGCCAACCTAGCAGTTCGAAAGCAGGTAAAAAATGCAAGGAGAAAAATAGGGACCGCCTTTGGTGGGAAGGGAACAGCGTTCCGTGCACCTTTGGCATTGAGTCATGCTGGCCACATGACCACGGAGACGTCTTCGGACAGCGCTGGCTCCCCGGCTTTGAAACGGAGATGAGCACCGCCTCCTAGAGTCGGGAATGACTAGCACATATGTGCGAGGAGAACCTTTACCTTTAGCTTTACCCACCGTGTTTATCTGACAGCCTGGTTTCCTTTTACCATGAAGATAATTGCTTTCTCCAGTGAATTCCACCCCCACCTTTTTGGCATGACCTGGCCAAAAGAAGTGAGGTGCAATTTTGTGACTTTTTGCCTTCCAGTGCCATGTCTGGTGTTACCTGCTCCAATACTTGCTTGTTAGTCACCTTTGCTGTCCAAGGAATACACAATCACCTTCGGGTTTTTTTTTTTTAATTTGATTTATATGCCGCCCTTCTCCGGAGACTCAGGGCGGCTTACAATGCATTAAGCAATAGCCTTCATATTTTTGTATATTTGTACAAAGTCAGCTTATTGCCTCCACAACTGGGTCCTCAATTTACCTACCTTAGAAAGGATGGAAGGCTGAGTCGACCTTGAGCCTGGCGAGATTCGAACCTGCAGTTATTGCAGGCAGCTGGATGATAATAACAAGCTATTAGTCTGCTGCGCCACCAGGCTCTTTTGCCAAACCTACCTCTCGATTTGAGCTACAAC
Source organism: Pituophis catenifer annectens (assembly GCF_029215685.1). Classification (NCBI taxonomy): domain Eukaryota; kingdom Metazoa; phylum Chordata; class Lepidosauria; order Squamata; family Colubridae; genus Pituophis; species Pituophis catenifer. The sequence continues at coordinate 18,324,122 of NW_027256896.1, read as the reverse complement.
TTTCCTTGCCCCTGGACAGGAGGCCCCATTGCTCTTTCTTTCTTTAAGGCGACCTATAAATCACTTGGCTCTTTCCCTTCGGTTCGCTCTTCCTCCTCTCTCCTTATTGCAAACCAGTGACTTTTTTTTTTAATATATTATTTTTGCCGTTTTCCCAATTGACGTGATGCAGAGTTGCATCGATCTAGGGTTAAGAATCCTTAGGATGTCGTCCTCCCAGATTGATCTCGATTGGATTGTGCAGAAATAAATTCTACCGGCAAAGCATTCCTGGTGTGAGAATTGAACCCCTATTCTTGCAGGCCGAGGCAGGGCTTTTCTCTGGAGGAGGGGTCTCCAACCTTGGCAAGTTTTTAAAGTCTTGTGGACTTCAGTTCCCAGAATTCCTCAGCCAGCAAAGAGTTGAAGTCTACAGGTCTTAAAGTTGCCAAGGTTGGAGAACCCTGCTCTGGAGGAAGGGAGAAGAGCAGTGGTGAAATCCAATTTTTTTTACTACCGGTTCTGTGGGCATGACAGGGGAAGGATATTGCAAAATCCCCATTCCCTCCCCACTCCAGGGGAAGGATACTGCAAAATCCCCATTCCCTCCCCACTCCAGGGGAAGGCTACTGTAAAATCCCCATTCCCTCCCCACTCCAGGGGAAGGATATTGCAAAATCCCCATTCCCACCCCACTCCAGGGGAAGGATACTGCAAAATCCCCATTCCCTCCCCACTCCAGGGGAAGGATATTGTAAAATCTCCATTCCCATCCCACTCCAAGGGAAGGATACTGCAAAATCCCCATTCCCACCCCACTCCAGGGGAAGGATACTGCAAAATCCCCATTCCCTCCCCACTCCAGGGGAAGGATACTGTAAAATCTCCATTCCCATCCCACTCCAAGGGAAGGATACTGCAAAATCCCCATTCCCTCCCCACTCCAGGGGAAGGTTACTGCAAAATCCCCATTTCCTCCCCACTCCAGGGGAAGGATATTGCAGAATCCCCATTCCCACCCCACTCGGGGGCCAGCCAGAGGTGGTATTTGCCGGTTCTCCGAACTGCTCAAAATTTCCGCTACCGGTTCTCCAGAACCTGTCAGAACCTGCTGGATTTCACCCCTTGAGAAGATGGTTCAAAGCACAATAGGCTGCAATGATTTGGGTCAAGAGACCCCTCCTTAAAAATCTGTCCCTATCCCTGGTGATCAAGGAGCATCTGTTTTGGTTAGCCTGGCCAGAGACCAATGTGGAAACTCCTGCTTTGCCCTTTAATTGATGCCTAGGGAAGGAAGGGCAGAGCTGAAAACCTACCCACCCTTTCTAAAAACAAAAAAATAAAATAAAATAATGATGAGCAGAGCAGATTGGACGTCCCCACCTTTGCATCTGGGCTGTTCCCACAGCCCCCCCGCCCCCTTCTAGGTTCCCGGAGAGCAACAGGTGGGCCGTTTGTCCCTGGACCGGGTTAATTTTTTTTGCTCAGCCGTGAACCTGGGAAAAAGCACTATGAATGGACTTATTATCCGCAAGAGTGTGCAGCTGGCCGGAGTTGGCACCGGTAGCCGCGTTGGCTCTCCAGCAACTCCGAAAGGGTGAACCCAGTTGGCAGGGCGAGCTTTAAAAGATGGCAAGAGGGCAGAGCCAGAGTTTGCCTCCTAGTCTCTGTCCGAGATTTCAGCTTTGCCATGATTTTGCACAACATAAGCCTAAGATTGAAAAATCAGGCGCGTCAGACGTTACATCTTTTCTATCTTGCTCTACGGAGTGGAGAGTTGGTCTCGGACAGAAAGCCACTTGAAGAGACCAAAAGCGTTTGAAATGTGGATTTACAGGCGGCGGTTACGTATAAGTTGGGTTGACAAAATCAGAAATGAGGAGGGGATAAGCCGCCTGGGAAAAGCCAAAGGAAATCATCAAAACCATAAAAAAAAAGCGAAAGTTAGAATATTTCGGACATGGGATGCGACACCCGGAAAAATACGGCATCCTTCACTTAATCCTCCAAGGAAAGATTGAAGGCAAAGGAGGTCCAGGCTCGGGTGGGCTTCAAAAATTTAGCAAGGGGTTCTCTGCTCGGTTGCTGGGTGGGCGTGGCTATCATGGGTGTGGCCTAGTCAGCCTCCTGCACCACGACGGGGGGGGGAGGGATTTTTGCCCTCCCCGGGCTCCGGAGGCTTTTCTCGAGCCTCCAGGAGGGTGAAAATGGCCTCCCCAGGCTCCGGAGGCTCTCTGGAGGCTGGAAATGGCCTTCTTTTTTGTCCTCCCTAAGCCTCCGTGCGCGCCCTGTACTTACCTGCACCCAAAATCCAAAACGGGCCGCGTGAGGACTCCGGGGAGGGGAGGGGTGGGCTGGGCCAGCCAGGAGTGGGATTTGGGGGTTCTCCAAACTGCACAGAATTTTAGCTAGAGGTTCTCCCGAACCCCTGCGAACCCCCAGCAGCCCCATCCCTGTCATGGCTTGGTGGTGCAGCAGACTAAAGTGCTGTTAAGTAGCACCAGCTGCCTGCAATGACTGCGAGTTCAAATCTCAACAGGCTCAAGGTTGACTCAGCCTTCCATCCTTCCGAGGTAGGTAAAATGAGGACTCGGTTTGTGGGGGCAATAAGCTGACTTTGTATAAAAAAGAACACCGCTTAGGGGGGGCCAAAAAGCCCTACTAAGCAGGTATATACAAAAGTATGAAGGCTATTGCTTAATGCATTGTAAGCCGCCCTGAGTCTCTGGAGAAGGGCGGCATATAAATTGAACTAATAAATAGATAAATGGCTTCAAAACCTAAGGGACTGGTTTGGACAAAACTCAGCAGCACTTTTTCGTGCGGCTGTTGATAAAAATAGGATCGCCGACGTCCAGTGATGGATATAGAAGAAGAAGAAGAGGAGGAAGAGGAAGAGGAGGAAGAAGAAGAAGAAGAAGAGGAGGAGGAGGAGGAGGAGGAGGAGGAGGAGGAGGAGGAGGAAGAGGAAGAAGGAGAAGGAGAAGGAGAAGGAGAAGGAGAAGAAGAAGAAGAAGAAGAAGAAGAAGAAGAAGAAGAAGAAGAAGAAGAAGAAGAAGAAGAAGAAGAAGAAGAAGAAGAAGAAGAAGAAGAAGAAGAAGAAGAAGAAGAAGAAGAAGAAATTATTTTCTTCTCGCCAGGAGAGGGGTGTGAAATAGCATCTCCGCAGGTCTTGGAAAGGCTGATCTGCTGCTTCCTTCCACCTGCCAGATGTGACTCGCACACCTTTCGCGTTCCCCAGGGGTTGGTAGGTTGTGTTGCTTTGCTGCTTTGATGGGAAGGCAGTTCTCTTGGGGCAGTTTTTGCAAATTGGGGTAATGAGGAAGAGAAGGGAGGGGGGGCACCACCTGCAGGCATAAGCCAGGATGTGCTGAATAAGCAGTCCTTGGGGTTTTTTTGGGGGGTGGGAGTGGGGAGGAAGGAAGGGGTCGCTGGGTCTTCTTAGTCAAGAGAGCAGGAATGAAGAGAGGTTAAAAAGTAAAACGCCCTATTCTTAAAACGCCTGGCTTTGAAAGGGGACCTTTGAATTATTTCCTGATGCCTTAATTGGTGGATGCAATGACCTTTTTTAACGAGGGAAGATGCTTAACGATTCCTAGCCTATTTTACAGAGGGGAGGGTCAATTCAGGAACCTATTTGTGTGTGGGGGGAGGATATTTTGTAAAGAAGGAGGGTTTGGAACATGCAACCTCATTTGGAGAATTGAGCGCACAGCTAAGAAAACAGCGTGGGGCTCTCCGAGGCGAGGCAAGTATCCGATTTTTAATCCCAAATTCAATTAACGAAATTGCAAGTCTCAAGGATGCTTTCCCCTCCATTGAAGATTTCCCAGTCACCTATAAAACAATTGCAATTCGGCGACACGCAGGAGGCCGCATCCAAAATTTGGGGAACCAATCATGTGGACCAGAAACTTAGACCTTAAAATGATCTTTTTCAACACATTGGAGGTTATTTCTTTTCTTTTCTTTTAACTTTTTTTATTAATAATTCAAATTTACATGGCTTGACATCTTCAGTTTCTAACATTTCCGTCTAATTCAAATTAATAAGTAATATATTCCTTAATCTATATACAAATATACATATCTCTTACTTCGTTACATGTCAAGCATACTACATAATTCCTCCTAACCAACTACTGTATTTCCCCAAAAATAAGACCGTCTTACATTTTTTTGAACTCTGAAATAAGCGCTTGGCCTTATTGCCATGCACTCAAAAGCCCGATTGGGCTTATTATCAGGGGATGTCTTATTTTGGGGAAAACGGGGTATATCCATATCCAATAAACCTATATCTCAATCACAAGTTCGGTATACATTGACATATATTATTTCTAGACATTCACTACACCACTTTCTTGGCATTCTTCCTCTTGTCTAACCATTCATACAATTTAGTCCAGATTTCATAATACGTTGATTCGCTTTTATTTTTGAGTTCCAAAGTGAGTCTGTCCCTTTCTGCACAATTGTAGATTTTACATAACACTGAAGGTGTTTCTTTACTCTTCCATTTCTGAGCAAATGCTACTCTTGCAGCGGTTAATATATGTAATATTAAGTAGGTTGCATTTTTATTATATTTACCGTCTGTCATTCCCAATAAGAAAAAATCTGGTTTGACTTCTATTTTAATTGTTAAAATCTCTTCTAGGCAGCTCTTTATTTGATACCAAAAACTTTCTGTGTTTTTTAAGCACTCCCACCACATGTGGTAATAGAACCCTGGGACCACCTCACATTTCCAACATCTTGGAAAAATATTTTTTGCCAATTTTTGCCAATCTTGTGGGTGGGAAGTGCCGCCTGTAAAACATTTTATACAGGTTTTCTTTATATGAGGTCGCCAATGTAATTTTAATATTCTTTCCCCCATAACATTGGAGGCTATTTAATTGCCTTTCCCCCAACAGAATGTTTCTGTTGTCTTTTCGCACTCTCCCAAAGGGGTAGTAATGTTCCTTGAGGCCATCTTGATCCAAAGCGGAATTCTGCCTCCGGCATAAATAATATCAATATTGCAGTTCTCTTCAAGGCGTTTGTCTGGCTTCCCCTGACCCCAAGAAATGCCCCGTGGGTTGAACTGAGAGAGGAGGGCAGAGCTGCTGTACTGCTTCCTCTGGGACTGTGTGCTCGGAGCTGCCAGTCGGTGCTGTTCAGCTGGGTTTGCTGCAGCCTCGTGTCCCAGCAGAGCCAAAAGAAATCTCATTGTGCTTTTCTGTAAAGATTCAAACAGCCCCTGCAGCTTGGCGCACGTGCCCTCATGCAGTCCACGCGCCTGGGGTTGCGGCCAGAAGTTGCTGCTTTTCTTCCCCAAGATTTATCCGCAATCTTTGCAGGGAAAGGGGAAGGGTTGGGAGGGCCAGGCTTAGGGCTCCTCTGAAGTTCTCATTTCCGTCTTGTTGCGTGTTGTCACAAGTTTCTCCGGCTTCAAAGCTGAAGATGGGCAAAATGACCCATCAACTCCTGGCCTCCCGTTCTTGCCTTCCTCGACGTCGTCGAGCCGAAAGGTTAGCTGGAAGAATTGTGGGCTGGATGAAAAGACACGGGCTTGGCCATCTCTGGATTTCGATAAAAGGGGACAATTGAAGAATCGTAACAGAATAACCGAGTTGGAAGGGACCTGGGAGGTCTTCTAATCCAACCCCCTGCTTAAGCAGGGTATATACCAGGGATGGCGAACCTTTTCGGCACTGAGTGCCCAAACTGGAACGTGTGCCATACACGCGCCACAGCCCCGCAATCCTGAAGACCAGCTGGAGCTGGTGCACATGTGCCAACTGGTCTTCGCGCGTGCTGGAGTGCTGGAAGCCCGAAGACCAGGTGACCATGTGCGCGCCGGCAAGCTGGTCTTCAGATTTCCAGGGTTCCGGCACATGCAAAGATCAGCTGGTTGGCGTGCATGTGCGCACCGGAAACCAAAAGAGCAGCTGGCGACAGCGTGCTCGCCCACAGAGAGGGCTCATTCCACTGATTAATTGTTCTGTCAGGAAGTTTCTCCTTATTTTTTTTAATTTTTATTATTCATATTTCTATGCCGCCCACTCTCCGAGGACTCTGGGCGGCTTACACCAAAGACAGTATACTAAATAGCCTATTGCCCCCCAACAATCTGGGTCCTCGTTTTACCCACCTCGGAAGGATGGAAGGCTGAGTCAACCTTGAGCCGGCGAGATTTGATCCGCCGATCTGCTGAACAGCTGAAGTAGCTGCAGTACTGCACTCTAACCACTGCGCCACCTCGGCTCCTTAGTTCTAGGTTGCTTCTCTCCTTGGTTAGTTTCCATCCATTGCTTCTAGTCCCGCCTTGGAGAATAGATTAACCCCTTCTTTTTTGTGGCAGCCCCTCAAATATTGGAACATTGCTATCATGTCAACCCCAGTCCTTCTTTTTCATCAAGCTAGGCATACCCAATTCCTGCAACCTCCAGACCCCTGATCGTCTTTGTTGCTCTTCTCTGCACTCACTCTTGGATTTTAAGCAATTGCTGTTCCTTTCGGCAAATCCAGCTTGCTCATGTTTCCAGCTGCATCCCCCACTCAATTCTTCCTCCCTGCAAAAATCTAGGATGAGTCAAGCTTTCCCCTGTGGCCTCCACCCCCTCTCCCCACCCCACCCCTCTGCTCATCTCCCTCCTTAATTGCCACACTGGGAAATCATCTGACTTCGGAGCCTTTGTCTGACCTTCAGGAGGCTAGTAATTAAACGTCTGCCTCCCTGCCTGCCTGCCTTGGGATCTGCCAATGGTGCTTTTTGGGGTTCAAGCTGAACAGAGCTAGCTCTCTCCTCCCCTTCACACCCCACTTCTGGCTTTGCAGAGAAATTGAGAAAGGGGCTGCAGCATCCAAGAATTGCTGTAGAGCAAGGCTGCCCAACCTTGGCAACTTTGAAGACTTGTGGACTTCAACTCCCAGAAATTCCCCAGCCAGCAAAGGGTTTTTAAGTCCTCAAAATTTAACTTAAAAAACCCCTAAAACCAAGCTTTTGAAGGGGTTTTTAAAGGTTTTAAAACTCCAAAACCTTAAAGGTAAACGTTCCCCTTGCACATATGTGCTAGTCGTTCCCGACTCTAGGGGGCGCTGCTCATCTCCGTTTCAAAGCCGAAGAGCCAGCGCTGTCCGAAGACGTCTCCGTGGTCATGTGGCCGGCATGAGTCAACGCCAAAGGCGCACGGAACGCTGTTCCCTTCCCACCAAAGGTGGTCCCTATTTTTCTACTTGCATTTTTAACGTGCTTTCGAACTGCTAGGTTGGCAGAAGCCGGGACAAGTCACGGGAGCTCACCCCATTACGCGGCGCCAGGGATTCGAACCTCTGAACTGCCGACCTTTTGATCGATAAACTCAGCATCTTAGCCACTGAGCCAAAGCGTCCCTTTGCTTTACTTACTACTTATTTAAACCTTACTACCTCTTTAAAACCAAGCTTGGAATTGAAGGCGGAAATTTCACTCTTCCGTGGTTGTAGCGCAAAGCCACAAGTATACCAAAAAATGCAGGCATGAGTGGGGTTACGGGGATCCGGACAGGTAAATCTCAATCCAGGGACTGGATTTAATTTTTGTAGGGGTGCCCGGAAGGCTGAGATGCCCGGGCAACACACTGGCAGTTGGAGGGTGTGCGTAGTTGACAAACACACTCAGCCTTTAGCTAAATCCAGCTGCCGCTGAGTAAACAGAGTGGGTTTAAGTCCCTGTCATCCTGTTCCATGATGCTGCGCGCGTTCTCCGTGTAGGCAGTTTCCATAGAAATAGATGTAGCTGGTTCTTTGGCCATAATTCAGAATTTTCTGCTCTAATAGTAGTAGCTCTGCTTCGCCGGCCGGGGAGGGGAGGGGGGGCAGAGGCCAGACCAGTGCCAAGGATGTGTGTCGCTGGGCTACACAATAGCACTTAGACTTCTATAGCGCTTCACAGTGCTTTTGCAGCCCTCTCTAAGCAGTTTGCAGAGTCAACCTTGAGCCTGGTGAGATTCAAACTGCAAAATTACAGTCAGCCGGCAGTCAGCAGAAGTAGCCTGCAGTACTGCACTCTGACCACTGCGCCACCCTGGCTCTATAATGACTTACAATCAGTGGTTTAATGACCGTTTGAACGTACGACAGCACTGAAAAAAGGGACGGGCAATTGGTCCTCATGTTTATGGCCATCCCAGTGTCCCCATAGTCACATGAGTCTTTGCAATTTGCAATACTTGAGGGGCTGCCGCAGAGAGGAAGGGGGGGGGGGTCAAGCTATTTTCCAAAGCCTCCGAAAGGCCAGACAAGGAAAAATGGATGGAAACTGAACAAGGAGAGATTCAACCTAGAAATAAGGAGGAATTTCCTGACGGTGAGAACAATCAACCGAAGGAGCAGAAGTTGCCTTCGGAAGTTGTGGGAGCTTCATCACTGGAAGCTTTCAAGAGGAGACTGAACTGCCATCTGCCAGAAATGGTGTAGGCAGGGTCTCCTGCTTGGACTAGATGACCTCTAAGGACCCTTCCAGCTCTGTTGTTATTATTATTCTATTCTAATTCTGAGGGACAGTTCAAAAATGGTTTTATAACAGAATAACGGAAAGAGACGTGGTGGCTCAGTGGCTAAGATGCTGAGCTTGTTGATCGGCAGTTCAGCGGTTCGAATCCCTGGTGCCGTGTAATGGGGTGAGCTCCTACTTGTCCCAGCTTCTGCCAACCTAGCAGTTCGAAAGCAGGTAAAAAATGCAAGTAGAAAAATAGGGACCACCTTTGGTGGGAAGATAACAGCGTTCCGTGCGCCTTTGGCGTTGAGTCATGCCGGCCACATGACCACGGAGACGTCTTCGGACAGCGCTGGCTCTTCGGCTTTGAAACGGAGATGAGCACCGCCCCCTAGAGTCGGGAACGATTAGCACGTATGTGCGAGGGGAACCTTTACCTTTAACAGAGTTAGAAAGGACCTTGGAGGTCTTATCCAACCCCCTGCTTTAAGCAGGAGACCCTCTTCCATTCTGGGCAAAGGGTTGTCCCAATTTCTTGAAAAGCTCCAATGATGAAGCACCCACAACTTCTGGAGGCCAAGCTTGCATTGATGAATCGTTCTCACCGTTAGGAATTTTTTCCTTAGTTCTAAGTTGGTTTAAAAAGTGACTTATGACTGGTTTTTCACGCTTACGACCGTTGGCAGCATCCCCACAGTCACGTGATCAAAATTGATTGACCTACAAGGTCCCTTTTCAACGCTTTGTTATTCTGTACCTATCTGACCAACTTACATTTACGACGGGTGCAGAATCCGAGGGTCAGCCTTCCTAGGCAACGTCCATCGAGCATAACCAAGGGGGGAAAACCAGGTTTGCTTAACCAGAGCCTGATTCGCTTAACGACCCTGCACCCCCCCCCAAAAAAAAGGTCATAAAAATCAGCCGTGACTCGCTTAATAACCGCCTTGCTCAGCGATGGAAATTCTAATCCCGATTTTGTGGTCCACAAATCGAGGACGCCCTGCAGAAGAGAGCTTTCCGGTCCATTTCTCCATTTTTTGCTTGGATAGTAGAATGGATGGGTCATTTTCCCCCTTCCCTCCCTCCCTCCACTTTGATCTGGCCATCCGCTGAGTTTCCTTCCTTGCTCTAATTTTGCACGTCAGATGTTTTTATGGAGTCGATGCATTTTCGCTGCCGGTAAGATAGGTTTATTTTTGTAAGGAAAAAAAAAAAAAGGCTTAATTTCCTGTCTGCACTTAAGAGCAAATGGACAGGAAGGCAAGCAACAGAAGGGCCTCCGAGTCCAAGAAACTCTTAAAACTCTTTAAAAAAAAAAAGTCTTCAGAAGACAAACCTCTGAAACAGCCAGTGAAGACTTGGCTGGTAGAATCTGATACAAATTAACAGAGCTGGAAGGGTCCTTGGAGGTCATCTAGTCCAAGCAGGAGACCCAACACCATTTCTGACAGATAGCAGTCCAGTCTCTTCTTGAAACCTTCCAGTGATGAAGCTCCCACAACGTCCAGCAGACAGTTGTCCGACCTTGGTAACTTGAAGACCTGTGGACACCTAGAATTCTGGGAGTTGAAGTCCACAGGTCTTCAAAATGGCCAATGTTGGACAACCCTATGGCTGTGTCCACCCCCCCTCCCTTTTAAAGGCAGACTCTGTGCTGTAGGGGGTTAAGATTGTTGGACTTGGGACCAGGAAGACTCGGCTGAAGTCCACTGTGAACCGTGGAGCTCGTTGACGATTGAAGACCAAGTCAACCTTCTAACTCAACGTACTTGAAAGGTTGTCTTGAGGGATGACATTGGAAGAGGGAAGGCCAGTTTGTCTCCAGCATTGGAGGAACCTTCAGATTGTGATCAATCCGAAGGAAATGGAATTCCGTGTGCTTCCAAAGAGAATAGAGATAATTTGAGCCTGGCCATTGGTACCTCAAGCAAGACCTTGAGAAGGTCCACTACTCCACAAGAAGGTTGTGTCCTTAAGAATCCATGTTGTGCTTGGGTTGCCTTTGTTAATGGTGCGTAATCACCGGAGGCTCAGAATAGAACAGAACAGAACAGAGTTGGAAGGGACCTTGGAGGTCTTCTAGTCCAACCCCCTGCTTAGGCAGGAAACCCTCCACCACTTCAGACAAATGGTTATCCAACATCTTCTTAAAAACTTCCAGTGTTGGAGCATTCGCAACTTCTGGAGGCAAATTTGTTCCACTGATTAATTGTTCTCACTGTCAGGAAGTTTCTCCTTAGTTCTAAGTTGCTTCTCTCTTTGAGTAGTTTCCATCCATCACTTCTTGTCCTACCCTCAGGTGCTTTGGAGAATAGCTTGACTCCCTCTTCTTTGGGGCAGCCCCTGAGATATTGGAAGACTGCTATCATGTCTCCCCTAGTCCTTCTTTTCATCAGACTACCCAGTTCCTGCAACCGTTCTTCCTATGTTTTAGCCTCCAGTCCCCTAATCCTCTTGGTTGCTCTTCTCTGCACTCTTCCTAGAGTCTCCACATCTTTTTTTACATCGTGGCGACCAAAACTGGATGCAGGATTCCAAGTGTGGCCTTACCAAGGCCTTATAAAGTGGTATTAGCACTTCACTCCTTGGCTGTCCTCCTGGGGAATGTCTGGATGCTATCTTGCTACTGTTCAGCTCTTCTCCGTGGGGTTTAGCTCAGAAGAGTGGGGCCACTGCATTCCTTTTCTTTCTTTCTCTTTTCTCCACGGGGTTCCTGCCATCTTGTCATTGTCTCTTTTAGCTGGCTGTCTCTGCCCCTGGAGGGGTTTTTTTTTTTGTGCTCATTGGAGCAGAGACAAAAATGCTGAGGATGCAAATTCCGAACTCTGAGGAATTTCAAGAGCGGGACTTGCCAAGCATGTGAGCAGTTGGTGTTGGTCTGTGTGAATTTTGAGGAAGCAGCAGCAACTGCCAATGAAGCATTTTTCTCTCTCTTAGATTCCTCCCTGAGGGGTGAGCAGGGTCTTTGACAAGGTTGTCCAACTGCGGCAACTTTTAAGGCTCGGGGACTTCAACTCTCAGAATTCCCCAAACCAGCCATGGGATTTTTTTTCAATCCCATCATCCTTATTCCTCTTCTACAGGATCAAGTCTGCATTAGCTTAAAGCAGTGTTTCTCAGCTTTGTAAGATACGTGGACTTTCAGAATTCGGTGTTCGTTAGATGTGTTAACTTTGAGAAGAGTCTAAACCAGGGATGTCCCAACTGTGGTAACTTTTATAGATTTATGGGCTTTAACTCCCAGAATTCCCCAGCCATCCATGGTAACTTTTAGACTTATGGGCTTTAACTCCCAAAGCTGGCAGCAGAGTCGGACAGGGAGGAGGTTGGGAAGGAACATGGACCAGTCCTGGGGGCTGGGGAAAGCTCGGACAAGGACTCTGCGTCGGAGGCAGAGAGGGAGTTAAACAGCAGTGAGGTAGAGGAACAGCTGGAGCCTGTTCCCACATGCACACATGCGCAGAGCTGCCAGAAGACAAGAACAACTCCGAAAGCAGGGTCGACTTGGGAGGAAAGCCACACCTTGGAGGTGATTGGCCCCTCCCACAGGAAACAAAAGAGGAGCGAACGGGGAGGGGGCTTTTGCGGGAAACAATGTATTCGTTCCGTGACTCTGAGAGACTCTGTGCCAAGTTTTGCCTTGTACTGCATTTGGAAACTAGTTACGTGGCAGCTTGCCAAGCAAGATAAGGTCTGTGTTGATAAATATTCCTTTGAAGAACTGTTTGGATAGGACTTGCTGACTGTGAATGAAAGGAATTCAGTCGTGTAAATAAAGGAGGTTTTGCCGGGACAGAGACTCTGCTTCCTGCTTTTTAAGGGAGCCTAGGTCAGAATACCGAATTCCCCACCCATCCATGGTAACTTTAAGACTCAAGGGCTTCAACTACCAGAATTCCTCAGCCTTGCTAAGCAAGGGCTACCTTTATAGACAAGATAAGACTTTGGATACCTATTTAGGGGCAGGCCTACAAGGGCTGGCCTTGACTCCCTCCGCCATCTTGTGTCTCTTCTTCTAGGGATCGATCTCTCGGCCAACCAAGATGAAGAGGGTGACCAAGAAACCTTCCAGATGGAAATCAACAAAGAGACCAAGAAATGCACCTTCCGGACTTGTACTGGGAAATACTGGACTCTGACCTCCAACGGTGGGGTGCAGTCCACTGCCTCGACTAAGTGAGTTCCAGTTACCCCAAGGTGGATAAGAAATGTGTGTGAATGGGATATGAGTTTGAGTTTTTGCTTTGAACTAAGCCCTTAAATGGTGTGATGGGTTCCTCCCGGTTCGGTCCGGTTCGGCCGAGCCGGTAGCGGTGACGATATGACGTCACTGAACCGGTTCTCCCCCCACACCCTCCCACCCCCCCACGTTATTCTTACCTTTTATTTGGTCCCACCCCCAATCTATTGCTGCCTCCTGAGTCCCAGCTTATGACTAGAGGGAAACAAACTGTTTAAACTCTTGCCGCGGGGCTTCAAAGGGCCGCCCTACAGCTGATCAGTGTTAAAAGCAAACAAATGAGTCGGGTCGTAAGTGCGAGGACTGGTCGTAAGTGCGAGGACCTTCCAGAAATGACTCTGACCAGCTAGCCACGCCCACCTAGTCACATGACCTCCAAGCCACACCCACAAAATAAGCCACGCCCACAGAGCCGGTAGTAAAAAAAATTAGAACCCACCCCTGGTTCTAGTTTATTCAACCAAGGAGTGGCTCGGTGGCTAAGACGCTGAGCTTGTCGATCGAAACGCTACCTGCTCCCAAGAGAGAATAATTCGAACACAGTAAACTTAAACAGCACTTGTGCAAAAACAAAAAAAATAAAATAGCATCCGAGTCCAAAATAGCTCACTTTTGACTCTTCTGGAAAGTTTCTGAATTTGATGTCCAACGGCGTCAAACTCCAGAATACGTAAACAATCTTGTTTCAAATTCAAAATGTTTTGTGTACATCTTCAGTGCTGGGCCACAAACATTTATTTGCTCAGTGCTTAAGAAAATAAATAAATCTGGAAAAAAAAAATGACTGCGGGTTGGAAAAGACTCAACTCATTGGCCATTAAGCTTGTAGAGATGGGGGGTGCTCATGCTCTCCAGAGGCCGTAGCAGAAGAAAACTCATTTTTTCAGAAGCGTGTGGAGAAATTGGGAGAAAGCTACCACCATCAATCCTCAAGGGGGGGGTCCAAACCATTCTTGTTGCATTGTAGTCCTGACAAGGGGTGGGGAATGTTTGGTCTTCTTCTGGTCCTCCTCGTCTCCCTGATGCTACGGCAAGGAAAGGTCCTTCTCAATCTTCCTTTGCTCCCGCAGGAATGCCAACTGTTACTTCGACATTGAGTGGTGTGACCGGCGTATCACTCTGAAAGCTGCCAACGGCAAATACGTCACTGCCAAGAAGAACGGGCAACTTGCTGCTACGGTCGAAACGGCCAGTAAGTGCTTTCTTTGCCTCTGCCTCTCAGGAGAAGCCAGGGATGCGTTGGCTCAGTGGGTAAGGCGCTGAGCTTGTCGATCGAAAGGTCGGCAGTTCAGCGGTTCGAATCCCTAGCGCCGCGTAACGGGGTGAGCTCCCGTGACTTGTCCCAGCTTCTGCTAACCTAGCAGTTCGAAAGCTGGTTTAAAAAATGCCGGTAGAAAAATAGGGACCACCTTTGGTGGGAAGGGAACAGCGTTCTGTGTGCCTTTGGCGTTGAGTCATGCCGGCCACATGACCACGGAGACGTCTTCGGACAGCGCTGGCTCTTCGGCTTTGAAACGGAGATGAGCACTGCCCCCTAGAGTCGGGAATGACTAGCACGTATGTGCAAGGGGAACCTTTACCTTTACCTTATCAGGAGAAGCCAGGGGTGTGTCATGGTGGGAGCATCTGCTGCTTAAAACGTGGCCCTCCTGAGTTGGGGTGATTGGAAGTAGCCTGGATATGGGAAGCAAGTTTGTTTTCTGCTAAATAGTGTTTTGTTCCTTCCGTTCTCCGATGGTAGGTGAGACAGAGCAGTTCCTCATGAAGCTGATTAACCGGCCCATCATTGTTTTCCGCGGAGAACATGGCTTCATCGGCTGTCGGAAGATGACGGGCACCTTAGATTGCAATCGATCTTCTTACGATATCTTTCAGCTGGAGTTTAACGACGGTGCCTACAATATCAAAGGTAAGGGCTCTACCTGGCCACAAGGTAGACTCTCCTTAGCGCAGGCATCCTCACACTATGGCCTGCGGGCTGGATACGGCCCGCCAATGCAAAGTATCTGGCCCGTGGAGTAGTGGGATTAAGCCCCGCCCCTCACCGTGGGTTTATCTTCCAGCTGAGGGAAAAGCAGCTCTGGACTTGTAAAGTACTGCTTTTAAATTAAAAGTCTTTGAAAACAATTTAAACGGGAGCATGGGCAGGAGAAAGGCAAAAAAATGGACTGTTAAACTGGCCACGCCCACCCAGTCACATGACCACCTAGCCACACCCACCCAGTCACATGACCACCTAGCCACACCCACCCAGCCAGTCAGGCCCCCCCCATCTGTTTAAAAAGTTTGAGGACCCCTGCCTTAGGGCATCAGTCCGCCAACCAGTTGCCATACTGAAGTCTGTTGTCAACTCCCAGAATTCTTAGCCGCACACCGGTTGGGAGGATTATGGACACCGAAGTCAAGAGAAGGCGGGTGAGGTCTTCCACATTCCTGTCCTGGAGGAGTTGAGATTTGAAAGTAGGAAGTTCGCGTTAAGGCGGGTTGAACTATCCTTGACACCGACGCTCAAATAGTTTGGGGAAGAGTCTCTTGGAGACTGTAGGAGAAGATCAGGGAGGACTGGGGGGCGGAGTTAAGCAAGCCATCAGCCTAGAATCCTTACATTGCCACAAATGATCCGAGTTTAAACCCCTCTTGAATTCCCTGGACCCTTATTTGGTGCCAATTTTGTTGAACTTTAGTTGACCAGGTCCTTGTGTGTACGAGTTCTGACCCAGCTCTCCAAACACAACAAACAAACCCTCTGCAGTTGAAACAATGCTTCCTTTAATTAGGAGCGTCCGCAGCCCCAGCAAAAAGTTTCTCTCTCAACGCAGGCGAACAAGTCTGTCGGGCAGGAAGATGAATAGTTGTCTGCCACATCTATTCATCTCCGTCCCCTGCCTTTTATCCCCAGAGCTAGGGTGGGGCTTTGTTATCAGCATTGGCTCTTCCGTCCCAAGGACCGGCCCATAGATTTCCACTGCTCTCCTCTCCTCTGCCTTCTGTGCATCAGGCACTGGACCCAGCTGTTCCTCCTCTTCCTCATCAGCCACCTCCAGACCTGGGGGCTGTTGACTCTCCATCTGAGGGCTGACGGACGGCCCAGGCTCCACCTCTGTCTCTATCTCTTGAAAGATCCATTCCCTCTTCCCCCTCGGAGCTCCCAGGCTGCCTCGATGCTGACCCTGATTCCCACGACGACATCTCCTCCTCTGATTTGGTTGCTGGAGGGACCAGTGGCTGGACAGGCCACAACAGTAGGCTTGATACATATACATGGTCCTTTGTGCCTGACATCTCGTGGCCATGCTGAAGGTGCCTCCATGAATCCGCTCACCTCTTCCCTCTTCCTCTTCCCCTTTTCAGATTCCACTGGGAAATACTGGATGGTGGGAAACGAGGCGTCCATCACCAGCAGCAGCGATTCTCCCGTGGACTTCTTCTTCGAGTTCTGCGACTTTAACAAGGTGGCCATCAAAGTCAACAACAAATACCTGAAGGGCGACCACGCTGGGGTCCTCAAAGCCTCTGCCGACGCCATTGAGCCCTCCACCCTCTGGGAGTATTAAACGCACTTTAGTCTCCTTCCCTTCGCTCTACGCTTCCTCTCTTCCCCCACTTCCTTTTTTTTCCGGTTGCCAACTTCCTGCAGGAATTTCCTTTTGGTATGTTCTGGTGTGTCTTTCTCAAAAAGAGAGGGATTCTATCTTTTCACTGGCCTGCTGCCTTTGGTCTGCCATATTGTTGTCGTTGTTGTTTTAAGTTGGCTTTTTCCCCCCTTTGTTATGTGAGTTCATTTAAAACTGGAAGAAAAAAAAGAAATTGTTTGTCTGCAGAAAATGTCCTGCTCTCACCTTACAGACTTTTTGTAGGGGGTGGGGGGGGAGGAAGAAAGGAAAAATTGGGTGGGGGAATGAACGAATCTCTCCTTTGGCCTCTGCTGAATTGAAATCAATTCAATTCTGGAATTGAAAAGGAATCTATTTCTCAATCATTGGAATCGGAAAATGTGGCCCACTCTACCCCAAATGTTAGGTCTCCTCCTGAGAAGGAGGGGGTCTTCAGGAAGAGCCAGTATTGAGCTCAGCAAGAGCCCACTTTGGAAAACCTTGAGGGTTTTGTGTCTTCGAGGGCCCCACCTTCTGTCCCAGTGTTAGGTGGGCATCCGTAACTCTTGTTCCAACTGGGCCTTCCGGTTTGAGTTGGGATATCTTCTGTAGTAGGACCCAAGAGTTCTCTTTCTTGGCTTTTTACTCATCCCCCATTCTCTGGCGAAGATAGAGAAGAAGTAGCTGAGCATGTCTTGTCATTCCATGGGATGAGAGAAGGAGGGGTAGGGGAAAGAATCAAGATGTGAATCGAAGGTGAGCTACCAAAGCAGGACAGAAGGTCCGTCTTTACACTCACTGACCAAACTAGCTGCTTTTTCTGAATGGAATCGTAACTGGACCCCCTCTGCACGTTCATCTCATCCTCAAAAGGTCCGAGCTAATTCCTTGTTTCTTCCACCCCTTGTGTGCCGCCCCCAAAAATCATCTCTAAACATCTCCTCGAAACATGCCGAGAAGCCATTGATGTTGCCTTATGATTCCTTTCCCTTTCTCCCCGAAAGGTGCAACCGTTATCGAATTTCCCTTTTTCTCCTCTTTTATTACCTTTTCATTAATTTGGGGACTCTTTAGCGTTTCATTAGAGCAGGCCAGGACTACCTTGAAGCTGTTGCTTACGGATTGGATGCATCAGATAAAAAGGCGTTGAGTTGCACATTAATATGTCTGTGCGTCTTTTTTTCCCCCCCCTCCCTTTTGCCTTGGCTGGGGAGAACCATCTCGACATCTCCTTATTTCTCTTCAACGATGGTGGGTGCGGTTTCCCCCGCCAGCAGCTGATAATAACTTGACTTGGAGAGAGTTCTCCAGTTGAACAGGAACTTAAGTCATGATACAGATCAGTCCGCAGGAGAACTGAGACCTATGGATCTTCCTTAGTTTTCCTCCTAAGTACTTCCCACTGAAATGTCTTTGTAGATTTGAGGGGGAGGTATGGAAGATGAGATGGAGGGGAAGGTTAGAGGAGAAGGAGGTCAAGCAGAGGTAAATCCATGCTGCGTGTCCACAAACTCTTCAGGGGAATCCTCCATCGCCAATTGTCTGTGTTCCTTAAACTAGCATCATTTGCACAATACACGTCCCACTACATCGTTCTACCTGTTGATCTGAACTGGAATTTGTTGTCTTCTCATCTCGCTGCCCCTTCCCCCAAAATTGTAAACTCTTGAGTCAACGTATCTGCATCTCAGCAGCTTCCCAAAATCTCATTTCATCTCTTGTCCCGACAAGCTACGTGAGGGTCTCCTCAAGGATGGGACCCAAGCATCATCTCGTGATCCACCGGCCCCGCTTCCGTGATCCTGCACTTTGCCCCGCAGAACCCCAAAACCTGGAAAGTTGAACAGGAAACTGTCTTCTCTTGACTCTTAGATCAACCTGCCCTCCGAGCCAACCTAACTTAGTCCCTCTGCTAGATTCGTTGTTCGGCATAGCCAACTTCAGTCTTTGCAAACTGTTGCTTAACTCTTTGGAAGTCCAAAAGAGTCTGTGCACGCATATTTTTGTGTGGATTTATTTGAGTATTTTTTGGTGGTTGTCCGATGTGATGCCTTCTTGGGGTTTTAATCTCTGTTTCCTTAGGCCAAGCAGACCCCAGATTTACCCCGAAGTCCGCGGGGGACTTCGCTTGAAATGGTGCTCTCTCTTTCTACCCAGATCCATGAATTTGTAAAGATCCAGATTTGTATTTCCGAAACACGTTAACTTTACAGGGAGCCAGGGTTGGCCAAATTTTCAAAGGGGTTGGTGGGTTTTTGATTAACCAAGGGAGGAAAAAAAAAAAAAAAAAGCAGGGACACGTCCTATGCCTTAAAAAAACGCATCCACACTCTGCCATCCATAAGGTGACTTCAATAGGAATTGGTGCTCTTAACTTTATAGCAATGGAAATTATTTTGCCTTATGAGTAAAAAGAGGGTTTGAGCTGGAGTTCGCCTGGGAATCTTAACTGGACTGCGCTAAAGTTCTGGAAACTATATATATATAAAAAAAAATTCTTTAGCTTGTGAAAGAAACCACAATTTGGGGAGCAGAGATGACTACCCAGTTGGCCTCCAGAGTTCGTCCTGTGTCTCTTGCCCACCTGGTGGGACTTGGATCATGTACACCTCACTGCCTTTCCCCCCCCCCTCTGTAACAGTTTTTAAGTCAAGAATCCTTGCCTTCTATTTCCTTGACTATTGTGGCTATGAAAAGCATCTCATATCCTGATATGTTTAGTTAATTTCTCTCCCCCCCCCCCGCACCCTTTTCAAAACCACTTTTTGTAAGTGCCATTTGTATAAGAAGCATCAAATGGAGAAGAGAATTGACAAAATAAAAACCTGCATACAGTTATAAAACAAACGTGTGTGCGTGTTTCGTTATTTTAGAGGCTACTTTTTGGTTCCTTTGGGAAATTTGAGCCATGGATTGTTTTTTTAAAAAAAAAATCTTCTCTCTTGGTGTTCTCTTAAACCCTGATTCCCCCACAGAAGGTAGCTTAGCTTAGCCAAGGTACACAAAAGACAAATGATGTGATTTGCGGGACCCAAAAGAGGGGAGTTTATGCCGTGCATTTCCTAGAGGTAATTCTCTGCCCTGTTTGCCTTGCAAAGTGAATTTTTCCTCTTCCCTGTTAATTTGTAGACAATTCACCGATAAATATTCATTTGTGGAAGGGACCGTCCTCTTTCTGCAATTGTAAGCCACAAAAGTGTTGGTGGATTAACACCAGGCAATAAACAATACCCCAATCAAGGAACTCCCAACTCAATTCCATAAGCAGCAGCCTAATGAAGGAACCACTAAGAATGCTCCCACAAACACTAACGAGCAAAGCCACTTGAATTTCAACAAACAGCAAACCCCACTCCCTTCTAGCACTGATCATATTACCTAGTTAGGTAGTGAAATGTCCACAAGGAAACAACCAAGCTCAGAGAGCATAAAGGCTCCACGGTGATTCTCCTCCATCCCACAAACCCCACTCCAGGGGTGCCATTCAGCAGGTTCTGACAAGTTCTGGAGAACCGGTAGCAGAAATTTTGAGCAGTTCGGAGAACCGGGAAATACTACCTCTGGCTGGCCCCAGTGGGGTGGGAATGGGGATTTTGCAGTATCCTTCCCCTGGAGTGGGGAGGGAATGGGGATTTTGCAGTATACTTTCCCTGGAGTGGGGAGGGAATGGGGATTTTGCAGTATCCTTTCCCTGGAGTGGGGAGGGAATGGGGATTTTGCAGTATCCTTCCCCTGGAGTGGGGAGGGAATGGGGATTTTGCAGTATCCTTTCCCTGGAGTGGGGAAGGAACAGAGATTTTGCAGTATCCTTCCCCTGGAGTGGGGAGGGAATGGGGATTTTGCAGTATCCTTTCCCTGGAGTGGGGAGGGAATGGAGATTTTGCAGTATCCTTTCCCTGGAGTGGGGAGGGAATGGGGATTTTGCAGTATCCTTTCCCTGAGTGGGGAGGGAATGGGGATTTTGCAGTGGGGAGGGAATGGGGATTTTGCAGTATCCTTCCCCTGTTATGCCCACCAAGCCACACCACGCCCACCAAGCCACGCCCACAGAACCAATAATAAAAAAAATTGGATTTCACCACTGCCCCACTCCCTTCTATGATGTTACTTAGTTGGGTAGTGAAAAGTCTCCAAGAAAACAACCAAGCTCAAGAGAGCACCAAGAAACCCCACATTATGGTTTAGCAAGGATATTTGAAACCAGGCTGAGATTAGCAAGCAATCGTGGGTTTCCAAGGAGTTTTTTCTTTTTTTAAAAAAAAATCTGCTTCGTTGGGCAGGAAACCTTTCTTGCAATTTGCATCTGTCCTTCAGCTCGGGGACTTTAATATTAAAAAGGTAAAAGTTCCCCTCGCACATACGTGCTAGTCGTTCCTGACTCTAGGGGGCGGTGCTCATCTCCGTTTCAAAGCCGAAGAGCCAGCGCTATCAGAAGACGTCTCCGTGGTCATGTGGCCGGCACGACTCAACGTCAAAGGTGCACAGAACGCTGTTCCTTTCCCACCAAAGGTGGTCCCTATTTTTCTACTTGCATTTTTTATGTGCTTTCGAACTGCTAGGTTGGCAGAAGCTGGGACAAGTTAATGGGAGCTCACCCCGTTCCGCGGCACCAGGGATTCGAACCGCTGAACTGCCGATCTTTCGATCGACAAGCTCAGCGTCTTAGCCACTGAGCTACCACGTCCCTGCACTTTAATATTAGGCCCTCCAATAAAGGTCAAAGTGCATAAAAGGATGCACAGGGCACTTTACACAAAAGATACTCGTTTTATTGGAAAAGGAAAGTCCCCTTTAGGTGTTTCCTTTCGTCTATTTGCTTTCTTACGGTCTTCCCTGCACCCATTCAGGCAGCGGCTGATGTAATAAAGATGATCAGCCAGAGGTGGTTTAGGAAAGACAGAGGCCCTTAAACTGCGGTCCCCGTCGCCAGCAGCAACTTGCAAGCCAAACGTTGAGGTTTAAAAAAAGCAAGATGTGCACAAGTAACAAAATCGGTGGAGCAGAACTGAAGCCCTTCCACCGTTTCTCTCATTATTTCCCATCGCCTAAAAGAATAAGGAGTCTTCTCCTTATTCTGGGTTCTCTCGGCCGTTTCCAATATTCACTACGTTTCCTGCTAAAAGCCATAGTAATTAAACCACCGTTGAGTTAATTAAATGCTCAAGTCAAATCTCCTCCTGAGTTCAGCTGTTAAAATTCCCTGGCCCCAGGAGTGAGCTTCAAAATTTTTTGCAAGGGGTTCTCTGCCTGGTTGCTGGATGGGTGTGGCCATGGTGGGTGTGGCCTAGTCGGCCTCCTGCACCACAGTGGGGGGGTGAGGGTGTTTTTGCCCTCCCCGGGCTCCGGAGGCTTTTCTGAAGCCTCCAGGAGGACGAAAAACGGCCTCCCCAGGCTCCAGAGGCCCTCTGGAGGCTAGAAACGGGCCCATTTCCAGGCCTTCCCAAACTTCTGGTAGGCCCGTTTTTCACCCTCCCCGAGCCTCCGCGCACGCCCTGCACTTATCTGCATCCAAAACGGGCCGTGCGACCTCCCCCCAATCCTCCCCCCCCCCGGCTCCTGGCACGCAATGACAAAAAGGTTAGCCCTCACTGCCCTAAGCCGTGATCTGCAAGCCACCTTAAAAGGCTTCACCTACAGCTTGCTAAGCAAAAACCAGGTTGCAACGTGTGAATGTGCTTTCCTCGCTCTTCCAGGGATCCATTGTCTCATGTGTACTCAAGGTAGGGAATCCAGCTACGGTGGCTTGCAAAGCGTGGACACCAGAAGTGGGTTTCAGCAGGTTCTGAGCAGTTCTGGAGAACCGGTAGCGGAAATTTTGAGTAGTTCGGAGAGTTGGTAGTAAAAAGTCGGACTGGCCCCGCCCCCATCTATTCTCTGCCTCCTGACTCTCAGCTGATCGGGAGGAAATGGGGATTTTGCAGTATCCTTCCCCTGCCATGCCCACCAAGCCACGCCCACCAAACCATACCACGCCCACTAAGCCACGCCCACAGAACCGGGAGTAAAAATTCTGACTGGCCCTGCCCCATCTATTCACTGCCTCCCGAGTCCCAGCTGATCGGGAGGAAATGGGGATTTTGCAGCAACCTTCCCCTGGAGTGGGGTGGGAATGGAGATTTTACAGTATCCTTCCCCTGCCATGCCCACCAGGCCACGCCCACAGAACCGGTAGTAAAAAAATTTGAAACCCACCACTGGTGGACACCTCCCAGGCTCTCTCGAGTCCCGAATCCACCACGTGGCCCAGAGATACTAACTACCGGTAGTCCTCGACTTGCAAGAATTCATTTAGTGACCGTTCGAAGTGACAACGGCACCAAAAATAGGGACTTAACGACCGTTTCCCCCACACTTATGACCGCTGCCGCATCTCCCCGCGGTCACGGGATTCACATTCGGATGCTTGGCAAACTGAATCGTGTTTATGACGATTGCAGCAGCCTTCGCTTAGCGACCGGGTTACTAATTTAAGGACAGCAGCGCTTCGCTTAGCAAACGTGGCGAGGAAAGTCGGAAAACGGGAGCAAAACTCCCTTTAACCGATGTCTCACTTAACAACGTATATATTTGGGGCTCCATCGTGGTCGTAAGCTGAGGAGCGCCTATAGTTTAACCGAGCGGCTTGCCAGAGGTTTTAGAGGTATGATTTTCGTTCCTTCCCAAGGCAAACCAGTCCGCACAAGGGCCTGCAGAGCTGCAGCTGGCCCTTAATAAAAAAAGGACGGCTGACGGATGAGGCCTTCCCGTTGCCATGGTGATGAGGCCTGACGGAGCATCTTGCCCGGAAGAATGAAAATGGGGATTTGCAGCCCCCCCCGAGAGCAAAAATAAAATAAACCAAAAAAGCAGCTGGCGATGGCACACATGCCCCACAGAGAGGGCTCTCCCTGCCACCTCTGGAACGCATGCCATAGGCTCGCCATCACGGGTAGGAGCAGGGGGCTGGACTAGAAGACCTCCAAGGCCCCTTCCCGCTCTAGTCTATTCTAAATCCTCTGAACTTCAAAAGTGGCCTCCTGGAACGGCCATCTCCAGAGACCCTTAGAGAAAACGGCGAAATCTGAAGACGTTTTTGGGTCAAAGGGGAAGATCAGTTTGCCGCAACGGGTGGTTAATTTTTAACAAGTTTATTCTTGAATTGGGGGCGGGTGGGGGGGGAGGAAGCAGGAGTTTGGAGAGGTTTTTTTTTTTTTTTTTAAATCTTCTAAGCCATCCTGAGTCAGTTGGATGAGATGGGCTGCTATATAAATAATTTTTTTAAAAAAAAAATTACGTTTCCCTTATTACCAAGGTCTGGGAACGGCTCCATGGGATGACTCAAGCCAGAAGAATAAACGGCTATTAAGATTCAAATATTCACGGTTACCATCCTGAAGTTCTCTTCTAAACACCCCCCCCCACGGCAATTACCTTCGCTTCCTCCTTAAAGAGCAATTAACAGTTTTTACAGAGGTTTTGAACCTTGGCTCAGCTGCTGCCTGCTGACCTTTCCAATCCTCTCCGGTGTCATTAAAAGCAACGAGGGGGAGAGAGAGGACGATGAATTAAAAAACATAGAAGACAGAACGGATGCGCAAGGAAACGCTGAGAATTCTCTTTAAAAATCAGATTTTAATCCGCCTCCCAATTACATTGGATTTTTTTTTTAAATTAAATTTTAATTGCTGCCTCGTGATTGTACCGAATTCCTGGCGAAAAAGGAAAACCTGTGAAATTGTTTCAATAGTGGCTTTTCAAGAACTGCACATCGTTGGAGGTGGGAAAGACCAGTGGTGAAATCAATTTTTTTTTTACTACCGGTTCTGTGGGTGTGGCCTGGTAGGTGTGGCTTGGTGGGCGTGGCAGGGGAAGGATACTGCAAAATCCCCATTCCCTCCCCACTCCAGGGGAAGGATACTGCAACATCTCCGTTCCCATCCCACTCCAGGGGAAGGATACTGCAAAATCCCCATTCTTCCCCACTCCTGGGGGAAGGATACTGCAAAATCCCCATTCTTCCGCACTCCACGGGAAGGATACTGCAAAATCCCCATTCCCTCCCCACTCCTGGGGGAAGGATACTGCAAAATCTCCATTTCCTCCCCACTCCAGGGGAAGGATACTGCAAAATCCCCATTCCCTCCCCACTCCTGGGGGAAGGATACTGCAAAATCCCCATTCCCTCCCCACTCCTGGGGGAAGGATACTGCAAAATCCCCATTCCCTCCCCACTCTGGGGCCAGCCAGAGGTGGCATTTGCCGGTTCTCCGAACTGCTCAAAATTTCCGCTACCAGTTCCTGTCAGAACCTGCTGGAATTCACCCCTGGTGAAAACTTCTCTTGCAGCAAAATCATCACTTCCTGCTCTACTTAATTTGGGAGAGCACCCCGCAAAAAAACTTAGCAAAAGTCAGGATGAGACATGCTTCCAACAGTTAGCTTGCTTTTGTTGCTGGCTTTCCTTGTTTCCTTGGCTGTTTTTGTCTTGGAAGCAAGCAAAAAGTGATCAACCTTGCTTTTAGGTAGGGACCTGCCCGATTCCTGTTTCGTTTCACGGAATCCGCGTAGGCGAGCTTCCTGTTGGATCACAGGCCCCGTGGACTGAGGTGGGCTGTGAAAAAAAACCGCAATTTAGTTCTCTCTCTTGGAAAGCCCATGGCCTTCGGATCTCGTTGCTGGCAAATCCGTAGCCAAAACCATCAACCGTATGTGCTTTCTTTGCAACCGATGTTGAGAACAGAACTGGTTGCGAAAATCTGCAAGGAGGCCCAATTCAAGAATCTTTCCAGGATTTCTGAGTTCGGCAACCAAAATTTGAGATCGGCAATGAGGTCCCTAAGTGAAGCGGTTGTGAAAAATCCTGTGATCGCCACTTGCTTGTAAGCCAATTGTAATGACAAACCTGTTGTGGCCCGCCAGCAGCCAGCAAAGCTAGCAGCAGATTCGGAGAGTGAGGAGATTGGGCCAGTCCTGGAGTCTGGGGAAGGCTCTGATGAGGGCTCTGCTTCGGAGGCAGAGAGAGGGCCAGGGCCGTCTGCCAGTTATCAGCTGCCTTCAGAGTCGGACATCAGTGAGGCACAAGAACAGCTGGATCCTGTTCCCAGTGTGCGCATGCACAGAGTTGCCAGACGAAGGGAACAGCTAAAGAACAAGGGTCGACTCAGGAGTAAGGCCACAGATGGACGATGAAGGGCCCCTCCCAGAGGGAATAAAAGAGGAGCGAAAGGGGAGTGGAGTTTGCAGGAGATTAGTTCATTCCTGCATTCTTCCCAAGTATTGCGGCGTCTGAAAGATATCGGCCTGGCCACTCTCCAAGCCTGATAAAGGTCGGTAATTGTGAGCTTATCTTGAAAGACTGTGGGAGAGGAAAGACTTTGCTGGAGAGGAATCCATTGTAAATTAAATACACACAAGGAGCACCAAAGACCCCTATAGACCAGTGGTGGGTTGCTACCAGTTCACCCTGAATTGGGTGAACTGGTAGCGGCGGGAGGCTCCGGCCACCTGCCCGGATGTCTCTGCACATACATAGAAGCGTTGCGCACACCGAGCGAACCGGTAGCAAACGAAATTGAGACCCGTTACGGCTACAGACCCAGTCAAGTATGGGTCACTAAGGAGGGATGGCTAGGGAAGAATTTGTGGGTGGAAGACGCTCATGGAAGCTGAAGGAG
This sequence comes from Pituophis catenifer annectens, assembly GCF_029215685.1. Lineage (NCBI taxonomy): Eukaryota > Metazoa > Chordata > Lepidosauria > Squamata > Colubridae > Pituophis > Pituophis catenifer. The sequence goes on along the minus strand of NW_027256896.1, from coordinate 18,298,190 downwards.
GGAGAGGTGGGGGGGATTAGAAAAAGCATTTGCATGGTAATTTTATGCAGAGGATCAGCTTACCGGATTCCCCAAAGCCGACTCCAACGGCGGCCCTCAACCGGGCTGGGAAGACAGGGTGACACTGAGCGCGCTCGTGTTTGAAACACGAAGCTAATCTGTTGCGACATCCTTGTCATTTTTCTACCCGCAGCTGCCCGTTCATTTAAGGGGTGAATTCCCCCCCGTCGTCGCCAAATGCCCCTTCCTCTTTATCTCAGATTAGGAGCTCAGAAATGGCGAGCATGCCCGGCTCCCCCCTCTCCCTCATCCTTGCAGCGAAGAGATTAAAGATCACCACAGGCAGTCCCCCAACTTCGTTTAGTGACCGTTTGAAGTTACGACGGCACCGAAGAATGTGATTTGGGACCCCTTTTTCCATCGCTACGACCTTCGCGGCAGCCCCCCCTGCCCCCACCCCCGGTCACGCGATCCAAATTCGGATGCTTGCCAACCGGTTCACCCTTAGGACCGTCGCCATGTCCCCGAGGCGATGTGTTCCCCGTTTTGCGACCTTGTGATCGGCCAAGTCAAATGGGGATGCCGGAATCACTTAAAAATGAGTGTTACTAACAATACAACTGCGGCGATTCGTTTAACACGCGTGGCAAGAAAGGTCGTAGAATGGGGCAGAATTCACTTCGCGAATGTCTCACTTTGCAACAAAAATTGGGTGTGTGTGTGTCAAGTGTGGTCGTAAGGTGAGGATTACCTGTGTTCATTGTGTAAGTGAGTGTTTAAAAGCAATAGCACTTAAGACTTGTATACTGCTTCACAATATTTTACAGCCCTCTCTAAGTGGTTTACAGAGTCAGCCTCTTGCCCCCGACAATCTGGGTTCTCGTTTTACCCACCTCGGAAGGACGGAAGGCTGAGTCAACCTTGAGCAGGTCAGAATCGAACTGCTGACAGCAGGGCAGAGTCAGCCTGCAATACTGCATTCTAATGGAAGGAAGGAAGGAAGGAAGGAAGGAAGGAAGGAAGGAAGGAAGGAAGGAAGGAAATAGCACTTATTTATATACCACTTCACAGTGCTTTTACAGCCCTCTCTAAGCGGTTTACAGAGTCAGCTGTTGCTCCTTACAATCTGGGTTCTCATTTTACCGACCTCGGAAGGAGAAAGACCGAGTTAACCTTGAGCAGGTGAGGATCGAACACCTGGCAGTCGGCAGAATTAGCCTGCAATACTGCATTCTCACCACTGCGCCACCACGGCACTTAAAACAAAAAGTTTCGCCTTTTTTTGTGATAAAATTTCCACCATTTTCACCCAGGGATAGTGACGTCTTTCGAACTGCAGAGATTTGAAGATTTGCAGGTAATGGCAACCGAGCTTATCTGGCATGACGGATCCTCCCGTAGGAAACCAGGATACGTAAAAAACAGGGAGCACAAATTTTCTTTTAATTACAAAAAAAATCGAAATTACAATATAATACAGAAACTTTTTACACGCGGATTAGAACGGTTTCCTACCAGAAGGTAAAGAAAAATATTCTTTTTTTTCCTCTCTCTCTCTCTCTCCTGGTTTTGGGTCTTCCTTTTTTTTTTTTTTTTAAAGTTTTCAGCTATGTTATACAAAGTTGTAGAACATGCAGCTCTCCCGTTGATAGGGCTTTGCTCCTTTAAATTAATTTCTCTCTCTCTCTCTCTTTTTTTGCTAAGTGCAAATGCTAAATTTCTCTCTCCACCTTTTAAGGCAAGTTAAATGCAACACTGCAAAGTTGATAATAGAAAGTACCTATTAAAATGTCAAAAGGGGGGGGGGGAAGAGGGGAAAATCCATACACTTCTCCTTGTCTACCCGTAAACAGATGAATGCTTTTGGAGAGATAGATACTATATACCGTATATATATTTGTATATATATATATATATATATGTATGTATACATAAAAAAAGAAGCTACCAATAAAAAACCACACCCCTCAAAAATGGAATTCCATACAATTTCCATTCTCCACCCAAGTAACTTTCCACTCGTAGGCATGTCCGTTTAAACCAGGGGTCTCCAATCTTGGCAACTTTTAAGACTTGTGGACTTCAACTCCCACAAGTCCTCGGCCAGCAAAGCAAAGCTGGCTGAGGAATTCTGGGAGTTGAAGTCCACAAGACTTAAAAGTTGCCAAGATTGGAGACCCCTGGTTTAAAAGATTCAGGAAAGATTCGGATTAAAAGAGAGGGGGGGGGAAAAAAGACAAGCAGACGACTAACCCAACAACATCCAGGAGTTTAAGAGAAAAAAAACCATATTTAAAAAAAAAAAAGGAAAAAAAAAAAGGAAATCGGGGGAAAAGTCACTCCCGCATCCATGCAGACTAATTGATCGATCGTATGCGATCCAGAAAGGGAAAAATAAAAGATCTGAAGGCGGCTGGTTGGGTTTGTAATCTCTTTTGCCACACCCTTTGTTAGGATCTGGTCTCCTTCATAAGGGACAGCCGAGGAGGCTCTTAAGACTGCAGCTGGATTCCCGTTTTATTTGCACCACCTCTGCAGGCATGCTTGCAAAAACACCTTCCCATCTTCAAGTTTCGAAGAGTCAAGGATTTATTTATTATTATTATTATTTTTAAAGAAAAGGTGGGTTTGGTATGACATTACCTGCTACAGATCAGACCAAATAATTGTCTCAATGGGAATTGATAAAACTGGAAGTCGTCCTTGAGATGCATGTTTTGGGCAGTCTCTCTCTCGTTCTTCTTCTGAGAAGCTTGTTGGTAATTTTGAAAGAAAAGCAAAGAGCCGATGGGAATCGGAGGTCTTTGGGGGGTCATTTGAGGAAGAAACCCATAGTTTCTTCCTCAAATGAATTGGGAGACTTAGCCCCCAAGGCCACACGACCCACAAAAGTCCAAGAAACAGACTTGTCCTTTCTAAACCGTGAGTGGGCCAGCTGAAGTTCTCCAGAAGATGCTGAAAGATAAGATGAGCATGAGACAATCTGGGCTTTTCTTCTATCCCACAAGTAGAGAAATTGGAAATAGAAATTACTAGTTAAATCAGGGGCTCTCCAACGTGGGCAACTTTTAAGACCTGTGGTCTTCCCCATTCGCAGAATTTCATTTCCGTAAGGATCTTGGCTGGCTGGGGAATTCTGGGAGAAGACTACAGGTTTTAACGTAGGCAAGGCTGGACACCTCTTGAGTTAAATGATAAAAGAATTCTCCCCTCACCTGTTATGGGCAACCTTATTCCAAATTCCTTGTTTTTACAGAAATGAAATCTAAGAGGCAGGGTTGGGTTTTCTACAACCAGGAGTAAATAAATTCAGCCTTTACCCAACAGAAAAAGCTGAGCTAATATTCTGGAACTCAAAAGCACAGGAAGAAGGGGATTGTTGCATCAGTAGTTCAATGACGTAGGAGAAGAATGAAGGATGCAAATTCTCACTTTAAATCTAGCCCAAATAGCCAAAACCTATCCAGAATTTTTTTTTTTTAAAAAAAGCAGCTTTAAGATGCAAAAGAACTCAATTTCCTAGGAATGAGGATTCTTTCTTAACTCAAGTACTTCTATGAGAATGGATCCCTTTTGGGTTTTAAGTGGCAGCAAAATTATTTTACATATATTTTTAGAGATGTACTGACAAGTCAACAATTGCTACCTCAAAGAAGCCAACAGTTTAAGGTGCCAATGTGAAAACCTGAATAAGATCCATATAAGCACAGTATCGGATCAGCTTGGGCTTAAATGTTTTTTTCGTGGGTTTGGTTTTCGTGGCCGAACGGTAGCAAAGCAAAGGAAAAAAACACAATTTTGAATCTACATGGCTAAGATGGGGGCCAGAATGGCAAGGGACACATGGAATGGAAGACAACCGAAAACTTTGGGATGGAAGAACTTCAGGAAAATATGGCTCCTATCAGATTAAATCCCCAGCTGCTCCCAACACTTTCGCCGTGGAGTCCATCACACTTTCTCAACCAAGGAAAAGGGTCCAAAATTTGCCACGGGGAACGTTCTGATCTATCGATCAGTCTGATCGACCCTTATTGATCGGGGATTAGGTGGGCCACGTAGACCTACGCACACTGGGTGGCGAGCGCTCTACCTCGGAAGCGAGCAGCTGTTCAAAGCATCCCCGGTTTTATTTCAGAATAATTTGAAAGAAAAGCCTATCGGGAAAAAATCGGGAGTTGCATGATCACGTCCAGAAGGAAAGGGGAGAAGAAGGTCAACTGTTTGGATATCCAGGAGGAAAAACAAACAAACATAAAAAGCCGGTTTGATAATATTGTTTAAAAGGAAACGGGTAGCTAGAATCAGGGAGGAAACACTTGAAAAGCGGCTGTCGGCTTCATTTTCCTGGCAGTTCCCTGCTTCTTTTCCACACTTAATGGAGAGTGAAGAAATGACAATATTTACGGGCCTCTCTGCTATGCCTGTCATCCAAGGAATATAGGTTTTTTCATGGAGTAAATTTAAAAAAAAAAAATGTAAGGAGGGAAGGGAGCAATCTGGGCGACAAACCGAATTAGTCCTGGTTCCAAAACCATCCCTTGTATTCTATTGCTTGACCTGACCCAAGGCCCCCAAGGGAAACCGTGGGGAAGATTCCCTCCGTTGGATTTAGATTTTAGGAGAAGAGGAGAAAGCCATTTTCTGCAACGTTTCCCTCTCCCTCCCCAAACCTGGCGTCCGCCAAAGATGCAAGAGGCTCTTCAGCTTCCAGGCTTCTGACCCAGAGAGACCTTTCGCTGGCCAAACTTCTTCGGAAGAAAGGTCATCGACCTGATGTGGGTAGCTGCTGGTTTGGGAAGGGAAGCTGTTTCTGAAGACAAGGAAGTTTTTCCTTCCTGAAATCATCACGAGAACCAGCTGCGGGGCTCACTTCCTTGTCCTCCAAGCTCTGGCTGATCACGCAGGAACTTTCTGGCATGTTTTTGAGGTCACACCTCTTCCCAGTGAGGGTATGGAAGCCACGGAGGACCGAAGGGGGTACAGGTGTACTGAAGGTGGAAGGGGATATCTGGGGGAAGCAGGAATATTTGGAGAACAGGTTCTATCCATCCATCCATCCATCCATCCATCCATCCATCCATCCATCCATCCGATCTACTAAACTAGGGGTCTCCAACCTTGGCAACTTTTAAGGCTTGTGGACTCCAACTCCTCAGCCAGATGGGAGTTGAAGCCCACAAGCCTTAAAGTTGCCAAGGTTGGAGACCCCTAGTTTAGTAGATCAGTTGGATGGACGGATGGATGGATGGATGGATGGACTTCCAACTCCTGCAGCTGGCTGGGAATTCTGGGCTTTTAAGATGGGTGGACTTCCAATTCCCACAGCTGGGAGTTGGAAGTCCCCTCCTCTTAAAGGTTGAGGAGCACTGATCTAAAGCCAGCCCTTAAAAACGGTTCTGCTGAAGAACCCAAGACCGAAATGTTGAGAGCACACATCTAGCTTCAGACCTGGGCTTTAAAGAGCTGGAGGACGCATATGGGAGCTTAGAGCCATGTGCTCCCACAGGTAAGGGAGAAGGTCCAAGGCGCATAGGGGCAGTTCTCCCAGCCGGGGGAGCAACCTGACGCCAGAGAAAAAAAGCGGAAACCCAATTGCACACCTGTCTTTCCACAGAACCCCAATACTTCTGACCTCTCAGTCAGTTTGTCATCCCTTCCTCCAGCTGGGGCTCTCATTTCCACGCATAACGGAGAGAAACCTCCACGGGCTCCAGGGTTAGTAGCCAAATCAAGGTTCCGCTGAGCTGCTTGTCAAATTCCCGAGGATCTCCCCCAGCTCGCTTTAGGAGACCCCGACCCCCCTTAAGAAGGGCATCTATCCCATGCTTTTCCTAGCAGAAGAGGGAAGCTGTGGAAGCTAAGAAGACCCTCCTCCCGCCACGCCTGGCGTTCTGGGAATGAAGGGAACTGCCACCTGAGCGTTTCAAATATTCCAAACTCTTCCTCTTCCTCTGCCACCTTCAACCTCTTCTTGGGTTGAGGTGTTGCGAGGTCCTACAGCTATGGAAGGAGTACATTTTGGCGATGCTGTCGTCCCCTCCTCCTCCTCCTCCCTCTTGCGGAAGCCCTCTTCTCAAACACTGAGAGCACCTGGAGAAAAATTAAACAGTGCTGGGATAAACCCCTTATTGCAAACTAGGGCTCCCCTGCGCCTAGCGGAGGGCGGGGAAAACGGATCTCTGAACTGGGAGACAACCAGGGAGGTGGAAGGAACAGGAGCCAAGGCGGAGATGGTAGCTTTCGTGGGGAGGGAGGGAGGGAGGGAGGGGGGAGAGCGAGCATCGACAAACCAGTGTGTGTGGACTTTCCCTGCAGCAAGTTCCGGAAAGGAACGGCGCCTTCCCGAAAAAGCGGATCAGAACCGATGCCGAGGCTGAGGCCCGAAGTGCATAGGGAGATTGTGCTCCAGCTGAAGGTTCATTTGGGGGAAGTCGTAGTTGACTCTCATGTTGGGGAGCGGGGGCACGTAAGGGGCCGGGATGGGGCCCAGGTTGATGGGGCCGAGGTTGTTGTACAGCGGGTGCACCGGAGGGAGAGGGAAAGGCGGGTGGCCGAAAGGGTAGGGGCGGATTTGATGGTGGTGGTGGTGGTGGTGGTGGAAGTTCTGGGGGACAGGCCTGGGGATGGCTTCGATCCGTGGGATCTTCTCTGCGGGTTTTTCTGCCGGAGGCCCGATCCGCTTAAAACTGTTTTCTGCAAAAGAAAACAAACAAACATATATGTATATATATCTATAGAGAGAGAAAGAGAAGGTAGGCAAGAAGGTGACAATTTTACAAAGAATTCTGGGCGCCCTGTTTAAATGGGTTTCCTAGTATTAGGATGAAGTAAAACCAGCTCATTTGGACCGACCTGCGTGCCACGTCTGTGTTTGTCTTTTAAGGACAAATATGGACTAGCACTGATGATGTTCCCTAGCTGGGTCATGAAACGTCTGCAGGAATACAACCAAGCTCAGAGAGCACCAAGGACCACCCCCCGCCAGTCCTCCTCCTCCTCCTCCTCCCTCCCCTCTGCTAACCATACTCCCTTCTAGCACGGATGAAGTTACCGAGTTGGGTCATGAAACATCTGCAAGAAAACAGCTAAGCTCAGGAATCAATAAAGACCCTACAGTCCTCCTCCTCCTGTCTTCTCTTCCTCCTTCTCCTCCTTTCTCCTTCTTCCCTTCTTCCTTCTCTTTCTCACTCCTCCTTCTCTTCCTCCTCCTCTCCACAAACCCCACTCCCTTCTAACACTGATGATGTTCTTAATTTGGCAATGAAGCATCTGCAAGAAAACCACAAGCTCAGGAATCAATAAAGACCCTACAGTCCTCTTCTCTCTCCTCCTGTCTTCTCTTCCTCCTTCCCCTCCTTTCTCCTTCTTCCCTTCTTCCTTCTCTTTCTCACTCCTCCTTCTCTTCCTCCTCCTCCCCACAAACCCTCCTCCCTTCTTGCACTGATGATGTTACCTAATTTGGCAATGAAGCATCTGCAAGAAAACACCAAGCTCAGAGAGCACCAAGGACCACTCCTCCTCCTCTGCTAACCATACTCCCTTCTAGCACTGATGAGGTTACCTAGTTGGGTCATGAAACGTCTGCAGGAAAGCCATCAAACTCAGAGAGCGCCAAGGAGCCCTCGTTTCAACCCTGAGCTACAAATATTCTCCTTTATTGGTAAAAGACAAATATTCCCACCTAATGCAGCTTCCCTGCTTCTATCCATTCAACGCCAAGTTTCAACCAACCTCCACTCTTCCTCTTTTGTTCTTCTTCCGCTTCCTTCTGAATTTCGTGGATTATCTTCTCGTCGTCCTCCTGTAAGGGACAGGGAGACCCAGAACTGTCACCAGAGCTACAGGTCGATACGCTTACAATTTATATGTGTATATAAAAAGGAAAATCTGCGAGGCTGAACGAAGGTACCCTCCAGCTTCTGCAAGGGGGAAAAAAATCTAATTTATTTTGCACGCATGTGTTTTGAGACCTTGACTCAGGTCTGCTGCCATTTGTTCAAGGCGGATCAACCCCTGACTCCAAGGATGAAAATATTACACCGCTACCTCCTGCAATCTCTGGTTCCTGAAATTTCATCCACAACACTTCCCACAAAGCATGCCTTGAGGTCTTCTCCCGAGGAGCAACTGCCCGGAGCACATTTGTGAGCAATCTCCATTCTTGTCAGATTTAATAGATTAACAGAGTTGGAAGAAGGGACCTGGTAGGTCATCTAGTCCAACCCCCCGCCCAAGCAGGAGACCCTACACCATCTCTGACAAATGGCAATCCAGTCTCTTCTTGAAAGCTTCCAATGATGAAGCTCCTACAACTTCCGAAGGCAACTTCTGTTCCATGGGTTGATGGTTCTCACTGTCAGAAAATTTCTCCTTATTTCCAGGCTGAATCTCTCCTTGATCAGTTTCCATCCATTATTCCTTGTCTGGCTTTCGGGTGCTTTGGAAAATAGCTTGACCTCCTCGTCTCTGTGGCAGCCCATCAAATATCGGAAGACTGCTTTCTTGTCTCCCCTGGTCCTTCTCTTCACTAGACCAGCCATGCCCAGTTCCTGCAACTGTTCTTCGTATGTTTTAGCCTCCAGACCCCTCATCATCCTGGTTGCTCTTCTCCGCACTCTTTCTAGAGTCTCCACATCTTTTTTTATAGTGTGGGGACCAAAACTGGATGCAGTACTCTAGGTGTGGTCTTACTAAGGCTTTATAGGGTGGTATTAGTACCTTGTCCAGAGGAATGGACAAGATCAACTTCCTGGCTCTCTTTTGCCAGCCATCAATTCCACATCAATCCTCTCTTTTGCCATTATCCCCCCCGAAAGTCAATAAATCGAAATAACGACGATGATATATGTATTCTAAATGTAGAATCAATGCTACAAGAATAAGAAGAATGCTAAGGGTGAAGAAACTAATGTAAGATGCAGAACTAGTTGGAAACAAACGGCCATCCTATTAAAAAAAAAATTAAAAAATGAACCCATGGACATCTTGTTTTCATTTCTTCTCTTTTTAATGTCTTCCTGCATTTTCCCTTTCCTGTAATGTGGAAAAATCTTCTGGATTTGGAGGAACCCCTAGGAAACATGCGGTCACGGCTGAACATGCTTGCACATGCACGCACACACACACACACACACAAAGAGAGAGACGCAGGGATGATATAGGACAGGGATGGCTAACCTTTTTGCCATCGCGTGCCAGGAAGGGGAGGGCAGGGAAGATTCGCCCAATCCCCCCTCCTTCCTTGCTCCTGGCCCGTTTTTCTTTGTCACCTGGCTCCAGATCCTCTCTATGCATCTGGGGAGGGCGAAAACAGCCTTCCCCCACCTACCCCCAGGCCCTCCGGAGGCAGAAAACAGCCTGTTTTCCCTACTTCTGGTGGGCCCAAAAGGCCTGAAAATCAGGTGGCCGGCACGCACATGCACGCCAGAGCTGAGCTGGCATGCCCACAGATATGGCTACGTGTGCCACCTGTGGCACGCGTGCCATAGGTTCGCCATCACGGATATTAGAAACTTGCCAGTTTTCCCAATTTGGATTTCATAAAAAGACGTCTGGAAATTTTCTCGAAGCCCTTTCTCTCCCCCTTTTAATGTTTGATGGGAACCAAATAGCATTTTGGCAGGAGGATGGTGTGTGTGTGTGTGATTCAGCCCAACCGAAGCTTGTTCCTGGATTCACTAAGTCACTAATGTTATTACTCATGGATCTTCCAAGCTTCTCACTAGACCAGAAGGAATTTTTGTAGGTCTTTGAAAAGCACCGCTTTTCGTTTTACGTTTCGATCACAACGTAAGGAGTCCGCAACTCGCACAATCCGGGCCTGGGAATCAATTTGCAGCCATCAACCGAGGATCATGTTGTCTCCAGCGTTCCCCACATGGAAAATGGGGGGAACTGTGTATAGTGGTAAAAGTTCGTCCTATTGAAACGTATCTCTAAACACACACTTGTGTAGGTGTCCACACACAGAAAATACATGCAAGTGGTCTTCAACCTACAGCAGTCCATTTAGTGACCGTTCGAAATTGCAAAGTGACTTATGACCGTTTTTCACACTTAACGGCCGTCGCAGCCTCCCCATGCTCACGTGATCAAAATTCAGAGGCTTGGCAACTGGCATGTACTTATGACGGTTGCAGTGTTCCCAGGGTCACCGGATCCCCTTTTGCGACTTTTTGACAGATTTAACAACCATGTAATATCTGCTGTGATTCGCTTAGCGACGATGGCAAGAAAGGTCATAAAATGGGGGCAAAACTCATTTAGCAGCCGTCTCACTTAGCAGCGGAAATGTTTGGGCTCAAAATTGCAGTCGTTAAGCCGAGGACTACCTGTATGGGTGCTATCGAGGTGGCGTAAGTACCTTCCTCTGTTCCCCGAGACATATTGACGCCTGTCTGAATTCGGTCCTAATATGGATAATCCTCCATTTATGACCACAACCGAGGCCAAAATTTTCTGCAGATGAGAGAGACGCCTGTTAAGTGAGTTATGCCCTGTTTTACGACCTTTCTCTCTTCCCACAGGAGTTAAGGGAATGGCCGCCATCTTTTATTCCCGTCTGCTGCAATGGCTGGCAGTTACTTTCTTGGCGTGTGACAGCAATGATGCGACTCCTTTCAAGGTCGCACTTGAAAGGCTTCTGGGATGTTTGAGGAGAGGAGAATGCGAAGCACATGGGCACAAAAGGGGCTGAACGATGGGCTGGCGGTTACAAGCAACGATGTTAAAAAGGAAGATTTGTAGCTATCAGCTGTACAGCCAGCCACGCCAAGGGAACTCCTTCCAAAATTCCTCTCTCTCCAGGACGGGTTGCTGAGATAAAAAGTTTTTTTCTTTCTTTCTTTCTTTCTTTCTTTCTTTCTTTCTTTCTTTCTTTCTTTCTTTCTTTCTTTCTTTCTTTCTTTCTTTCTTTCTTTCTTTCTTTCTTCCTCCCTCTCTCTCCCCTTCCAAAATTCCTCTCTCCAGAACGGGCTGCTAAGATAAAAAGTTTTCTTTCTTTCTATCTTTCTTTCTTTCTTTCTTTCTTTCTTTCTTTCTTTCTTTCTTTCTTTCTTTCTTTCTTTCTTTCTTTCTTTCTTTCTTTTTCTTCCTTCCTTCCTTCCTTCCTTCCTTCCTTCCTTTCCTCCTTCCTCCCTCCCTCCCTCTTCTCCCTCCTTCCAAAATTCCTCTCTCCAGAATGGGCTAAGATAAAAAGTTTTTTCTTTCTTCCTTCCTTCCTTCTTTCCTCCTCTCCCTCCCTTCCCCCTTCCAAAGTTCCTCTCTCCAGAACGGGCTGCTAAGATAAAAAGTTCTTTCTTTCTTTCTTTCTTTCTTTCTTTCTTTCTTTCTTTCTTTCTTTCTTTCTTTCTTTCTTTCTTCCTTCCTTCCTTCCTTTCCTCCTTCCTCCCTCCCTCCCTCTTCTCCCTCCTTCCAAAATTCCTCTCTCCAGAACGGGCTAAGATAAAAAGTTTTTTCTTTCTTCCTTCCTTCCTTCTTTCCTCCTCTCCCTCCCTTCCCCCTTCCAAAATTCCTCTCTCCAGAACGGGCTGCTAAGATAAAAAGTTCTTTCTTTCTTTCTTTCTTTCTTTCTTTCTTTCTTTCTTTCTTTCTTTCTTTCTTTCTTTCTTTCTCTTTCTTTCTTTCTCTTTCTTTCTTCCTTCCTTCCTTCCCTCCCTCCCTCCCTCCCTCCCTCCTCCCTTCCTTCCTCCTCTCCCTCCCTTCCCCCTTCCAAAATTCCTCTCTCCAGAACAGGCTGCTAAAATAAAATTTTTTCTTTCTTTCTTTCTTTCTTTCTTTCTTTCTTTCTTTCTTTCTTTCTTTCTTTCTTTCTTTCTTTCTTTCTTTCTTTCTTTCTTTCTTCTTTCTTTCTTTCTTTCTTTCTTTCTTTCTTTCTTTCTTTCTTTCTTTCTTTCTTTCTTTCTTTCTTTCTTTCTTTCTTTCTTCCTTCAGTACTGCCAATTTGTAAAAACAAGACGCGTGAAGAGAAGTTCCAGAAGAATCTAAGGTAGCGGTGTCAAATTTAAGGCACGGGGTGGTGGTGGTGCGTGTGGCCCTCCCACGCCCCATTTTGGCCAGCAGGGTGGTGCAGGAGGTGTCTGTCCCGTCTCCTTCCCCTCACCCCAGCAGGCCCGCAGAGGAGAACTACAGTGCTGACCTAGCCCTCAAAGAAATCCAGTTTGACACCCCTGATCTAAGGGCTGCTCATGGCCCCTGAGGCTTCACGTTGCTAACTTTTGCTCAGGACTGTAAAGTCTCCTGGCCAACCATGACCGGGTGCAGAAAACTAAAGGGGGAAACCGCCCCCCCTGGCAAAAACCAGATAGAGAGTAAAAAGCAAAGTCTCCAATCAAACTGCAAGACAATCTTGATGGCCAAAGCTTCCCCAACAGACGTATTCCTTTCCAACTCAAAAAAGCAGAAAAAAAAAAGCACTTGCAAGATATATTTACAGTCTTTTGTATCAAGCCAGAGTAGCTGGCTAATTATTTCAGGATGGAGAGATTTATATTTAAAAGCGGCGTTTCAAATGAGTCAATAGGAACTCCGTTCCTCCATCTGTAATTTGATATGCAGGCATATATAGATCTCTCCCACCCCACACCCCACATTTTTTTTTCTCCCTCTCTCTCTCTCTCCATGTGTGGGCACAGCTGTTCCCAATAAGCTCAAAATGCTTTCATGATGTATGGATGTTCAGAGGGAGGAGGAGAACAAGGACTTTAAAAAATAAAAAAAAAGATCAGTCCCATATTAAACCAGGGAACGTCTCAAGAGCAACAGGGAAATGGTGACGGAGCCAAGGCAACTTTCTCCAAGAAAGTGGGAAAAGTGAAGGCAGAGAGAGACAGGGTTGAAATGGTGAAAGGACACCAGCAGGACAGAGAACGCATAGAACATAGAATAACAGAGTTGGAGGGGACCTTGGAGGTCTTCTAGTCCAACCCCCTGCTTAGGCAGGAAACCCTCCACCACTTCAGACAAATGGTTATCCAACACCTTCTTAAAAATTTCCAGTGTTGGAGCATTCACAACTTCTGGTGGCAAGTTGTTCCACTGATTAATTGTTCTAACTGTCAGGAAATTTCTCCTTAGTTCTAAGTTGCTTCTCTCCTTGGTTAGTTTCCATCCATCGCTTCTTGTCCTGCCCTTAGGTGCTTTGGAGAATAGCTTGACTCCCTCTTCTTTGGGGCAGCCCCTGAGATATCGGAACACTGCTATGTCATCCCTAGTCCTTCTCTTTGTCAAGACTAAATATTCCCTTATATATATATAGAGAGAGACCTTAGAAAGAGTGCAGAAAAGAGCAACCAAAGATTCTAAGCTTCGTCTGGAGGCTAAATCATTGGGATGAACAATTGAGGAAACTGGGAATATTTAGTCATATATATACATATACATATACATATACATATACATATACATATACATATACATATACATATACATATACATATACATATACATATACATATACATATACATATATATATATATATAATATATATATATATATATATATATATATATGTTTTCTGAGGTTTTCGCGGGTGTTTGTATATAGGTCTTTGGTTATTCGGGTTTTCTCCCGCATAAAATTGGAGGTTTCTTGGCAACGTTTCGACGAAGTCTCATTCATCATCTTCTAGGAGCATTGCTCCTAGAAGCACGAAGCCAAAGACATCAGCCTGAAGATGACGAATGAGACTTCATCAAAACGTTGCCAAGAAACCTCCAATTTTACGCGGGAGAAAAACCCGAATAACCAAAGACCTACAGAAGTCCTAAGAGAGCACTTGCACTTAGTACTTAGACTTATATACCACTTCACAGTGCTTTAGAGCCCTGTCTAAGCGGTTTAAAGAGTCAGCCTCTTGCCCCCAACAATCTGGGTCCTCATTTTACCCACCTTGGAAGGATGGAAGGCTGAGTCAGCCTTGAGCCAGTCAGGATTGAACTCCAGGCAATGGGTAGAGTTAGCCTGAAATACTGTATTCTAACCATTGCAGAAGGAAGGAAGGAAGGAAGGAAGGGAAGGAAGGAAGGAAGGAAGAAAGGGAAGGAAGGAAGGAAAGGAAGGAAGGAAGGAAGGAAGGAAGGAAGGAAGGAAGGGCAATAGCACTTAGACTTATATACCACTTCATAGTGCTTTACAGCCCTCTCTAAGCAGTTTACAGAGTCAGCGTATTGCCCCCAACAATTTCGGTCCTCATTTTACCAACCTCGGAAGGATGGAAGGCTGAGCCTGGTGAGATTCGAACTGCCAAATTGCAGGCAGCCGGCAGTCTGACCACTGCGCCACCACGGCTCTTGGCATCCCTGGACTTCTCGGGAGTCTTCCGGGGGGGGGGGGGGGGGCTTCCTGGTTTTCCCAAGATAGAGGATGACACCCCCACTCGTGAAGGGCACTAAGGAATGGCATTTTTAACCGCAGCTAGACAGTTGTGGGGCCAATCCCCCTTGAGATGGTGCAGAGGACCTTGGGAAGGCATTCAGGGGCGTCCCAGACACTTACCGTGGGGTCCGTCCAAAGGGAACACCTCGCACAGTCTTGACACGGGGCTCCCGGGGAACGAGGGTGCTGGCAGAAGTGGTCGTACCCGTTAATGGCAGCTCGGCAGAGGTAGCACATCTGGGCCCCGCAACGACACGACATGCGGTTGCAGCCTTCCGATTTGATCAAGCCCGTGGCGCATTTGTGGCACTTCCTGATGCGGGCCGCCGTCATCTTCTCTTCTCTGGAAGGCAAGGAGGCAAGAGTCAGACGGGGGGGGGGGGGGGGGGGGGGGGGGGGGGCAGGAAGAAGACGGTTTGACTCAGTGGTGAAATCTAAAATTTGTTACTACCGGTTCTGTGGGCGTGGCTTAGTGGGGGGGGAGTAATGTGACTGGGTGGGCGTGGCCAATTTTTTTTAAACTTTTAAAACCATTTTTTTTCAACCTCTTCGGTGAAATGCTTTCAAAAGGCTCTGACGATCCCAGCTGAGTTGCCTGATCATCAGAGGCTTTTTTTTTCTTTTAAATGCCTCTGACGATCCCAGCTGAGTTGCCTGATCATCAGAGGCTTTTTTTTCTTTTAAATGCCTCTGACGATGCCAGCTGAGTTGCCTGATCGTCAGAGGCTTTTTTTCTTTTAAATACCTCTGACGATCCAAGCTGAGTTGCCTGATTGTCAGAGGCTTTTTTTCTTTTAAACGCCTCTGACGATGCCAGCTGAGTTGCCTGATCATCAGAGGCTTTCTTTCTTTTAAAGGCCTCTGACGATCCAAGCTGAGTTGCCTGATCGGCAGAGGCTTTTTCAAAAAGCCTCTGCCAATCAGGCAACTCAGCTTGGATCGTCAGAGGCCTTTAAAAAAAAGAAAGCCTCTGTTGATTGTGCGTCTCAGCTGGGCAATGGGAGAGCGGGGGCAAGGGATTTTTGCTACCGGTTCTCTGAACCACCCGCCTCCATCGCTACTGGATCAGGCGATCCGGTCTGAACCGGAAGCATTTCACCCCTGGTTTGACTACAGGTGGGCAAAGGCTCATGTGCAGTTTGAAAAGGCTGCCAGAAACTGCGTTGGTTCATAGAGCAAGGGTCTGCAACCTTAAACACTCAAAGAGCCATTTGGACCCTCACCCTCTCCTGGAAAGACCCTCATTTCAAGAGGTCTTAGTGGGACCCAGGACGGGTGCTTTGGGGTTGCGACTGGATGACCATAGTGCCTTGACCATTGCATTAAAGATTATTTTCATTGCCTTTTGCTTTGTTCTACGCTGTTTTTTTTTTTTTTAAAAAGAGGGGGGGTCTTTTATCTACACTCACTTACGTAAGACCTGCTGTTTGAGGTGAGTGGCCATATTGTTTCTTTAAATAAATAGCCAAATAAAGAAGCGAAGGAGACGAAAAACCAATGAAGTCTAAACATTCATCACCGAATCCACATTCTGCAGGTTTAAAGCCGGTCTCCTGGAGAACCGGCCAGACAGCAAAACCTTCGTCTAGAAACAATGGAAAAGTCTGAGAAAGCAGCCGTAGAAGGATGGTGACTTCTGGCAGAGAGATAATGCAGAGCTGCGGGAGCGAAAAAGGGGGGCCGGGGAAACCGACCTCACCCCAACCGTTTCCAACCAAGTGGGGTTGCTTGTTGCTTAGTTACCGAGATGTTGCCAAAGAAGACGGAGCTGCTATGGTCTGCAAACACTGGACTGTGTTTAGAATAGCAGTAGCACTTAAGACTTACAACCTTCTCTAAGCGGCTGACAGAGTCAGCATCTGGCCCCCAACAACCTGGCTCCTCATTTTACCCACCTCGGAAGGATGGAAGACTGAGTCAAGCTTGAGCTGGTCAGGATCGAACTCCTGGCAGTGGGCGGAGTCAGCCTGCAATACTGCATTATAACAGCCATACCACTATGGCTTCCTTCCTCTCCCTTCCTTCCTTCCTTCCTTCCTTCCTTCCTTCCTTCCGTCCCTGAGTTGGTGGCCTGGTGGCTCAGCAGACTGATAGCATTGTGATTAACACCAGCTGCCTGCAATTACTGTAAGTCCGAATCTCACCAGGCTCAAGGTTGACTCAGCCTTCCATCCTTTCTAAGGTAGGTAAATTGAGGACCCAGTTTGTGGGGGCAATAAGCTGACTTTGTATAAATATACAAAAGTATGAAGGCTATTGCTTAGCGCATTGTAAGCCGCCCTGAGTCTCCGGAGAAGGGCGGCATATAAATCATATTAAAAAAAAAAAAAGCTGGTGAGGATCGAACTCCTGACAGTGGGCAGAGTTAGCCTGCAATACTGCATTGTAACAACCATACCACTATGGCTTCCTTCCTTCCTTTCTCTTCTTCCTTCCTTCTTTCCTTCCTTCCTTCCGTCTCTGAGCTGGTGAGGATCGAACTCCTGGCAGTGGGCAGAGTTAGCCTGCAATACTGCATTGTAACAGCCATACCACTATGGCTTCCTTCCTTCCTTCCTTCCTTCCTTCCTTCCTTCCTTCCTTCCTTCCTTCCTCCCTCCCTCCCTCCCTCCCTCCCTCCCTCCCGGTTCAGTGATCATGCACTCTGATCTGATTGTCAGAGCTACCGCTTTGTCCGAACCGGTTGAATCCCACTTGCGACTGTTGGTACCACATCTTGAAGCCACAGAAGAAAAACCCATCAGATGCTAGCACCTCTGTGGTGAGCTTCTGGTCCATTTTCAGCATTGGTAGCCTTTTGATACAGGACAGGTGAGGTCTCACATCACGCTCATCCATGCTTGTGCAACGGATGTTCCAGGATTGTATCTGTCCCTAAATCCTTTTGCATCTCCCACTTTTGAGATAAGACTAGATCAAGAAACAGACCCCCCCCATAAGAAGAACTGAGGTTTAACTTTATTGTTAATGTGGCAAAATAACACCCTCTCGAAAGCTTCTCCTTCCCTCCCGCTTATGCCGAAGAGACACAAGGCGGTACAACCTTGAGTTTCTTTCTCACCCTTTCCTGTTTTCCCCAGCGAAGCTGATGTTTTTGCAACAGCAACCTCTGTGCTGTCCCTAAGCCCACCTTCCCCCTCCTCTACACTACAGCTGCTCAAAGGTGTCAACACAATTTTCCATAGTTGGAGGCGGCAGACAAGACAAAAGCTAACATCTAAGCCTTAAAATAGATTAAAAAAAAAACACACACACAAAAAACTCCCCACCCACTAAAAATCAGGAAACGGTGAAACATCCTGTCTCCGTTCAGGTGCAAGAAATGGCCCCAGTCCCTTTGTACGAGAACTTCAGTCCTCTTTCTCTAAAGCTATCGAATTGCTCATCCCTGCACTAAACCAGTTTGTTTCCGATCATAGTTTATGAAAACAGCCACCTGGGTTGGGTTATACTCTCATTACAGTAGTGGCCAAAATTGTGGAAACCTTTTGGGGAAAAGTGTATTTTTGTGGTTTGATGGCTAATAACACCACTTTTTTTTCTTTTTGGGGGGGAGTTTCAAGATAATCCTATTCCACTGCTGGAATGGCCTGAGAATAGCCCAGATCTTAACCCAGAGGTGGGCTTCAAAAATTTGAGCAAGGGGTTGTCTGCCCAGTTGCTGGATGGGTGTGGCCATGGTGGGCGTGGCCTAGTTGGCCTCCTGCACCACAGTGGTGGGGGGGGCGTCTTTGCCCTCCCCGGGCTCTGAAGGCTTTCCTTGAGCCTCCGGGAGGGCGATAATGGCCTCCCCAGGCTCCGGAGGCTGGAAATGGGCCCGTTTCCAGTCTTCCCAAACTTCCGGTAGGCCCATTTTGCGTCCTCCCTGAGCCTCTGAGCCTCTCCCTGAGCCCCTGAGCCAAACTCCCTGAGCCTTTCTAACCAGAAACTGGTTAGTCAGAAGCGACCCAGCAATAAAACCCAGTTAATAGAAGCCATCATTCAATCTTGGTTTCAACATTATAACAGCTGCAGAACTCAAAGACTTGGTTCACTCCATGGGAAGACGTTGTAAGGCCGTCATTCATGCTACTACGTATTAGTTACTTAGTATTACTAAGTATTACTAAGTAATACTAACTATTAACTGACGTGGTGATAATTTTTGCATATCTCGTTTTTTCTATGTGTTTCGCTTTCCTTCTTTATACTGTCACTGCTATTCTAATAGCAAATCCTTCGTGAAAGTTATTGCATGACATTCTTGATTAAATTATCTTTCCGTCGATATATGATTTTATGGCACTACTCCCCACAAACAAGGTAGTGTTATTAGCTAGTTTTAGAAAATACACTTTTTCGCAAAAGGTTTCCACAATTTTGGCCACGACTGTACATGCTCCAGAGGTGCAATCCTCTCTTTGCAAAGCAATGGTTAGCAGTCCTGTCTTGCGGAGCAAAATGGGAAAAAGAGAACAAAGCTAGCCCCCGCCCCCACCCAACTTAGGAAACACACAAGCAGGGGCTCTTCTCAATGATCAGGAAATATCATCAGGAAATGATCTTTAACAAGATAACGTGCAAATTTCTAGCCTCAGATGCAAACTCTTGCTTCCATCGGTAATCAACGCAGATGTGTCCCTAACCTTGTAGAATGCAGAAAGAAGGAAAAATAGTGTCATGATATTTAACGGAATGGAAAAACAAATGAAAGGTTTGCATACCGCCCTACAGAGACTGCACGGCCTCTGCGAAATAGGAAGAAAATGGAGTTTACCCACAATGCACTCAGAACCACAATCCTCGAGTAACTTTGAGGTCTCCAAGCTCAACTCTAGCAAAACTTCCAGTTCTTCTCTGCAGTAGCCCAACTGCCCTTCACCAGATCCCATTTAGAATAGAATAAAGGTAAAGGTTCCCCTTGTACATATGTGCTAGTCGTTCCCGACTCTAGGGGGCGCTGCTCATCTCCGTTTCAAAGCCAAAGAGCCAGCGCTGTCCGAAGACGTCTCCGTGGTCATGTGGCCGGCATGACTCAATGCCAAAGGCGCACGGAACGAACGCTGTTCCCTTACCATCAAAGGTGGTCCCTATTTTTCTCCTTGCATTTTTTACCTGCTTTCGAACTGCTAGGTTGGCAGAAGCTGGGACAAGTCACGGGAGTTCACCCCGATACGCGGCACTAGGGATTTGAACCGCTGAACTGCCGGCCTTTAGATCGACAAGCTCAGCATCTTAGCCACTGAGCCACCACATCTCTTAAAATAGAATAGAATTCTTTCTTGGCCATGCATGATTGGATACACAATTTGTTTCCGGATGCATAAGCTCTCGCTGCGCATGCAAACAGCAAAGTGGTAAGTCATAGATCATAAACCATAAGATACAAACAACAAGCGATAAATCATAAGATACCAATAGGAGAAGATAGTAGGAAAGATGAGAAGAGGAAAATATGAGGATAATAGCAATACAACTTACTACGTGGCTGTATTTATATGTAGAAGTATGTACTATGTACTACTATGGCTGTATTTATATGTGGTAGAATGTACTAGGTATGTAGTACATTCTACTATTTATATGTAGTACATGCTGAGCGCCAAAGAATGGAGGCCTTTGAACTCTGGTGCTGGAGAAGACTCCTGCGAGATCCCTTGGACTGCAAGGCCATCCAACCGGTCAGTCCTAGAGGAGATCAACCCCGACTGCTCTTTAGAAGGCCAGATCCTGAAGAGGAAACTCAAATACTTTGGCCACCTAATGAGAAGAAAGGACTCCCTGGAGAAGGGCCTAATGCTGGGAACGATGGAGGGCAAAAGAAGAAGGGGACGGCAGAGAAGGAGGTGGCTGGATGGAGTCACTGAAGCAGTTGGCGTGAGCTTAAATGGACTCCAGAGGATGGTAGAGGACAGGAAGGCCTGGAGGAACGTTGTCCATGGGGTTACGAAGGGTCGGATACAACTTCGCAACTAACAGCAACACCACAGTATCTTCCAGCTTTGAACTGGAAACTGTCCTACAAACAGTTTCTAGGGATTGGGGGCATTGTGATTTGCAAATTAATCTGCAGGTTGGCCCTTTGTGCTACAATCTCCTCGTTTCGAATTCCTTTTTTGGTCATTGCCTTCGCAATTCGGGCAAGCAAGAATAACTCCGCGTGAAGCCAACCCATCGTTCTCTTCCCATCTCGTCGTCTTTCCCAACAGGAAATCCTTAGCAGCAGCCGAGCAGGAAGCTGGCTCTGAAAATCCCGCTGGGCTTCCGCTTCCTTTGGCTCAAACAGGAAGTCTCATTGTCCCGGGTTTCAGCTGGGCCCAGCGGTTCGCCAAAAGACATCACCGCGGTGGAAAAGGATACCCAGCCTAGTTCTTCCCCTTCCCCTCTTCTTCAGACGAATAAAGCTAAAAACCTGGTATATTATTAGATCTCTCCCCCCCCCACCCCTCGATAAATATATCCTGCGGAAGAATGGCAGCATGATAGAAGTTTTTTTTTGTAAAAAAAAGTATCTTTATAATAATCTAGAGTTGTTTGACAAAACAATGAGGGACAAAGGACGGGAGGGGCATAAAAACAACGGGAATCTCATTAAACACCGTTTTTCCTCCTCTTTGCTAGGATCCTTTCTGACCACAACAATCAGACAGAGAGGCAGAATTCTTAGCCTCCTTCCTTCCGATACTCTCAGGAGCATCGAGGCCAAAATGAGATTTTTGGTCCCCTCTGCTGCTTTGGAAATGTGGCTCTAGCCTCATGCTTTGAGAAAGCCTGTCCAGCTACTGGGAGGGACTTCAGATATCTGTCTCCTATGGCTCTTGGCTCGGAATGGCACAAAGGTTTCCCCGCTTGTAGGAAGAAGGAGGAGAGTTTGACTTCTATTGAAGCTGGTTAAGAAGACTAAGGATCTCTCTCCTCTCCTTCCTTCCATCCTTCCATCTCCTTCTATCCTTTCCCTACTACTTCCTTTTCACTCCTTTCCCTCCCTCTTTTTCCTTCCTTCCTTCCTTCCCTCCCTTCTCTCCTTTCCCTACTTCCTTTTCTCTCCTTTCCCTCCTTTCCCTTCCTTCCTTCTCTCCTTTCCCTACTTCCTTTTCTCTCCCTTTCCTTCCTTCCTTTCCTTCTCTCCATTCCCTACTACTTCCTTTTCTCTCCTTTCTCTCCCTTCCTTCTATCCTTTCCCTACTTCCTTTTCTCCTTTTCCTTCTTTTCCTCCTTTTCCTACTACTTCCTTTTCTCTCCTTTCCCTTCCTTCCTTCTAGCCTTTCCCTACTTTGTTTTCTCTCCTTTTCCTTCCTTTTCTCTCCTTTCCCTGACTTTTTCCTTCATTCCTTCCCCTCCATCTCTCCCTCCCTCCCATCCTTTCCCTGCTACTTCCTTTTCTCTCCTTTCCCTGCCTTTTTTTCCTTCCTTCCTTCCTTCCATCCTTCCTTCCTTCCTTCTCCTTTCCCTCCATCTCTCCCTCCCTTCCTTCCCTTCCTCCCTCCTCTATCCTTTCCCTTCTATTTCCTGTCCTCTCCCCTTTTCTCCCTCCAAGCAACTTTGAATAAAGAAGCAATTTACCCGAGGGGGAGGAAAAAGCCACCAGTCCTTACTCAAATTTCAACAGGTTGTGGAGAAGGTAGGATTAGAGCCAAGTCAGTCCAGGGGGATCAAAAAAAGAAAGAAAAATCTGGTAGCCACACAAGCTTGTACCTTTTCATAAAACATGTTCCAGAAAAGGTGCTACAGTCCCAGATTTCTAATTTTGTAATTGTTAGCAAACAAAACATTAGAACTTAAGAGCAACCTTTGCAGAACTGGCCCTAGTTGAAATCTGGGTGAGTGGGTGGGAGTGGGGCTTCTGTTTTCTTCTCCCCACTGCAACACTAAAGATACTTACATGGATGTTCTGTATTTAATGTCGTCCTTTTCAGCCAGCTGTTCACAAGTGAGATTCATGTGTTCCTTCCAGAGGCCTTGGCATTTTCTGCAGGTTTCCTGGAAAAGAAGGCAGGGACGTTAAACAAGCAAGGGGGACCCACCAAAATCCAGGTTACCACTCAGGGATGCTGTAATGAATCCTGCACCGAGCAAAAGTTCTGGAGTTACAGTCAGTCCTCGACATATGATCATTCATTTAGTGACTGTTTTAAGTTCTTCTCCGTGGCAAACCTCTCTCCGAAATCTCAAGAGTGTCTTTCATAAAAAATTCTAAGAGTTTATCCATTCCTCTCTGGACAAGGTACTAATACCACTCTACAAAGCTCTAGTAAGACCACACCTAGAGTACTGCATCCAGTTTTGGTCACCACCAAACTTGATGAACGTATCTTTTATTTTATGTACTCCGAGAGCATATGCAGCAAGACAAATTCCTTGTGTGTCCAATCACACTTGGCCAATAAAGAATTCTATTCTATTCTATTCTATTCTATTCTATTCTATTCTATTCTATTCTATTCTATTCTATTCTAGTCTAGTCTAGTCTAGTCTAGTCTAGTCTAGTCTTCTATTCTATATTCTATTCTATTCTATTCTATTCTATTCTATTCTATTCTATTCTATTCTATTCTATATTCTATTCTATATTCTATAATCTATTTTATTCTATTCTATTCTTCTATTCTATATTCTATATTCTATGTTCTATTCTATTCTATTCTATTCTATATTCTATATTCTATATAATATATTCTATATTCTATTCTCTATTCTATTCTATTCTATTCTATATTCTATATTCTATATTCTCTATTCTATTCTATTCTATTCTATTCTATTCTATTCTATTCTATTCTATTCTATTCTATTCTATTCTATTCTATTCTATTCTATTCACACTATAAAAAAGGTGTGGAGACTCTAGAAAGAGTGCAGAGAAGAGCAACCAGGATGATGAGGGGACTGGAGGCTAAAACATACGATGAACGGTGGCAGGAACTGGGCCTGGCTAGTCTAGTGAAGAGAAGGACCAGGGGAGACAAGATAGAAGTCTTCCAATATTGGAAGGGTTGCCACAGAGAGGAGGGGGTCAAGCTATTTTCTACAGCACCCGAAAGCCAGACAAGGAACAATGGATGGAAACTGAACAAGGAGAGATTTAACTTGGAAATAAGGAGGAATTTCCTGACAGTGAGAACAATCAACCCATGGAACAGAAGTTGACTTTGGAAGTTGTGGGAGCTTCAACACTGGAAGCTTTCAAGAAGAGACTGGACTGCCCTCTGTCAGAAATGGTGTAGGGTCTCCTGCTTGGGTGGGGAGTTGCCCTAGGACAGAGGTCAGCAACCTGCGGCTCTGGAGCTGCATGTGGCTCTTTCACCCCTCTGCTGCGGCTCCGTCGCTCAAAATATGCATCACAACCGCCAATGTGCGACACCCGCCGGCACGCAATTTATTGAGCTTTTCAACCCCCGGTAGGCCAACCATGGATAAATCCAAGAAAAGAAAAGTTTCAGAAGAAAACAGAACGTTTAATTCAACTACATCTTCTAGTTTTGTGGCCGCTCAAGAAATAGTCAGGCACGGGAAGGGTTTTTGTGGCTCCCAGTGTTTTCTTTTCTGTGTGAAATGGGTCCAAATGGCTCTTTGAGTGTTTAAGGTTGCAGACCCCTGTACTAGATGCCCTACAAGGCCCCTTCCAACTCTGTTAATCTGTTAAATCTCAGTACTGTGGTTTTTAAACAAAATACGACCTTTTTCCCCCTCTCTCCAGCTTTGCTTTCAGCCAGCGCCAACTGCCCTACATCGTATGGCTTTGCTCACCAGAGATCTCAAGCAATCGATGCATTTCGACCTATGGATTCTGGAAGAGGCAGACGCTGGTGTTCCTCTCTCTGAAGATAACCATCTCCAGAACTTCAGGAGAACCTCTCTTCCTTTTATTTATTTATTTTTATCTTATTTTGATTTATATGCCGCCCTTCTCCGGAGACTCAGGGCGGCTTACAGTGTGTTAAGCAATAGCCTTCATCCTTTTGTATATTTATACAAAGTCAGCTTATTGCCCCCACAAACTGGGTCCTCAATTTACCTACCTTAGAAAGGATGGAAGGCTGAGTCAACCTTGAGCCTGGTGAGATTCAATCTTACTTTAATTGCAGACAGCTGGTGTTAAATTACAGTGCTTCTGTCTGCAGAGCTATCCAGGCTCTTGTTGTTGTTAGTTGCGAAGTCGTGTCCGACCCATCGCAACCCCGTAGACAACGTTCCTCCAGGCCTTCCTGTCCTCTACCATCCATTTAAGCTCTCTTCCTTACTCTTAGGAAAAGGGCCCTCCAAAGGATGAACTCATTCAGCAGCTAATATTGCCATCTTGTGGCTCAGAGGAAACCCCAGGCAGGATGCTGGACTCCATCCCGCCCAAGAACCAGGCTAAGCCTGCATGTAGGGTGATACAAAGGATGAAACAGGTTGTCAACAGCTGCAGAGTGGAGGAAGAAGACTGCCAAGCCAACTTTTAACTGCTCTGGGAAAATGTAAATGTTGACATGAGTCACGAAGCTATGGAGGCTGGATGGTTTCCATCAGCAAGCGATCCAGAAGGATTAGCTACACTGCTCCTTGCAAAGCATCAAAGGTATTTGAGTCAAAACTATGAAGCTCTGCGCAATGGAGAGAGCAGAGGGTGGGCACTGAGCCTGAAGTCTCTGTCTGTCATCTCTCTGAATATATTAATCATCTGTCTGCCTGCCTGCCTGTCTGTCTATCTATCATTTCTCATATCTATCTATCATCTCTCTAATTGCTCTAATCTGTCACTCATCTATCGCTCTGATCTATCTATCTATCTATCTATCTATCTATCTATCTATCTATCTATCTATCTATCATCTCATATCTATCATCTCTCATATCTATCTATCATCTCTCTAATTGCTCTAATCTGTCACTCATCTATCGCTCTGATCTATCTATCTATCTATCTATCTATCTATCTATCATCTCATATCTATCATCTCTCTAATTGCTCTAATCTGTCACTCATCTATCGCTCTGATCTATCTATTTATCTATCTATCTATCTATCATCTCTCATATCTATCATCTCTCTAATTGCTCTAATCTGTCACTCATCTATCGCTCTGATCTATCTATCTATCTATCTATCTATCTATCTATCTATCTATCTATCTATCATCTCATATCTATCTATCTATCTATCTATCTATCTATCTATCTATCATGTCTCATATCTATCTATCATCTCTCTATCTCTAATTGCTCTAATCTGTCACTCATCTCTCTGATCTATCTATCTATCTATCTATCTATCTATCTATCTATCTATCTATCTATCATCTATCTATCTATCATCTCTCATATCTATCTATCTCTCTGATCGATCGATCTATCATCTATCTATCTATCTATCTATCTATCTATCTATCTATCTATCTATCTATCTATCTACCTACCTACCTACCTACCTACCTACCTACCTATCCATCCATCCATCCATCCCTCTATCTATTTTTCTAATGAAACAAAGGACTGGGGTGACATGATAGCAGTCTTCTAATATTTGAGGGGCTGCCCCAAATAAGGAGGAGTCAAACTATTCTCCATAGTACCTTAAGGCAGGACAAGCAGCAAAGGGTGGAAACTAATCAAGGAGAGAAGCAACCTAGAAGTAAGGAGAAATTTCCTGGCAGTGAGAACAATTCACCAGTGGAACAACTTGCCACCAGAAGTTGTGAATGCTCCAACACTGGAAGTTTTTAAGAAGATGTTGGATAACCATTTGCCTGAAGTGGTGTAGGGTTTCCTGCCTAAGCAGGGGGTTGGACTAGAAGACCTCCAAGGTCCCTTCCAACTCTGTTATTCTGTATTCTATACTATCCATTTCTCTTCTCTCAAAAAAACCCCCAACAAATTTGTCGGTGCTCTGTCATTTCCCATCAAGCAAATCGCTTAATGGATTTAAATGTCCCAAAGGAAAAACTAAATGACCAGGATCCGTGCAGGTCTTTAAACTATTATTTTGTTTTATTTTTGTTTTCTCTTGGATGGGACGAAGCGATCCCCGCAAAACAAACACACAGGAAGGTTTCAACACCCAGGGGAAATTTCCATGTTTATTTGCACGAGTCTCTGTTATGACTCTGCTGCAGAAGTTGTAGGTTGTGCAATGAAGTTATTTACGGCCATGGAGAGGGGTTGTGCAAGGGAAGAAGAAAAAGCTGCGTTTTGAAGCGTGCGGCAGGGGGGGCCTGTAGCAAAACAATCCTCTGAGCATCTGAGCCGGGCATTCTCCAACAGAGTGACCTCCGGATGGGTTGGCACCAGACATTGGAAGATGCTTTCTCTACACCCCCACAATAGGGCATCAGGTTGGAGAAAAAAAAGATTCAGATCGACCAGAAGACCAGGTGAAGGCAGACAGAAAAACAAAGAGGAATATGGAACAAAAAAAAAAAGAGGAAGTGGCAAAGGATAATGCTAAGTCTTGCATCACAATTCCAGATTGTGAGAATTTAGAAGCATTGCATTCTTGGGGCATGGAGGAGGTATAGAAATACCGTATTTCCCTGAAAATAAGACCCTGTCTTATATATATATATTTTTGAACGCTGAAATAAGTGCTTGGCCTTATTGCCATGGACTCAAAAGCCCAATTGGGCTTATTATCAGGGGATGTCTTATTTTGGGGGAAACAGGGTAGATGGATAGATAGAGGGATAGATAGTTATAGATGATGGATGGATGGATGGATGGATAGAGGGGTAGTTATAGATGATGGATGGATGGATGGATGGATGGATAGACAGATAGATAGATAAGTGACAGATTAGAGCAATTAGAGATAGATAGATGATAGATAGATAGATAGATAGATGACAGATTAGAGCAATTAGAGATAGAGAGATGATAGATAGATATAGATCAGAGAGATAGATAGATAGATAGATAGATAGATAGATAGATAGATAGATAGATAAGTGACAGATTAGAGCAATTAGAGAGAGATGATAGATAGATATGAGAGATGATAGATAGATAGACAGGAGGTGTTATTATTTTGGGAGGCGTGGAGGGAGATGGGGCTCCTCTTGCCCTCTTACCTGATTTCCAGCTCTGTCTCCCTAACCCTAACCAGAGGAAATGGCGGGGACCGGTTGTGCATGCATTTAAATATTTTGGGGGAGGGCTTATTTTTTGGGGGGGGGGCTTATTTTAGCGCATGGACTCAAAAGCCCGATTATTATCCAGGGAGGTCTTATTTTCAGGGAAACAGGGCAGATTAAGGTTAATTTCAAAAGCGCAGATCTCCGCAGACCTCGCTTGGTCATCTTTTCCCCCAAGAACAAAAGATACCCTTCAACTACAGGTGGTCCTTGATTTACGACGGCAATTGAGCCCCAAATGTACGTTGCTAAGTGAAGCATTTGAGTTTTACCCCATTTTAGGACCTTCCTGAGCCACCGTGGCTAAACGAGTCACTGCGGTTGTTAAGTCAGTCACACGGTCGTTAAATGAACCTGGATTTCCCACTGACTTTTGCTTGCCAGAAGGTTGCAAAAGGGGATTTGCGTGACCCCAGGATACGGCGACCGTCGTAAATATGAGCCAGTGGCCAAGGGTCTGAATTTTGATCAAGTGGTCATGGGGATGCTGCAAGGGGTGCGGTGGCCTAGAGGCGGAGCTCTCACCTCACCATCAGGAGGCTGTGAGCTCAATCCTAAGTAGAGGCGGATATTTCTCTGTCTGGGCAGGATGAGAATGTAGCTGCTGAACAAAACTCCGCATTGGCGACAGGGAAGGGCATCCGGCCAGTAAACACTCTGCTGGCTCCATTCAGTTGCCCACGCCGCAAGGGATTATGGGGGTCGTTAAAAGAAGATGATGATGATTGTGGGGATACTTCAAAAGTCGTAAGTGTAAAAAGTCATTTTTTCAGTGCCATTGAACGGTCACTAAATGGATGGCCGTAAGTCGAGGACTATGTGTACACAGAAGAGAGTTGGCCAATGAAGAGGCTTGAGAAAGCAAGAGAAAAACCAGCAGGGATCTCCATCAGTGTGTGTCTCCAGCCCCCACTAAGGGTTGATGGAGATCTGGCGATGGGAACCTGTCAACGATTAATGGTCCAAGTCATAATATTTACGACGGAATTATAAACTAGGACACAGAGACAGAGAGAGAGAGAGAGAGAACAGATGCAATCTGCTAGTTCTCAAGCTCCATCCTCAGCTGAGCATATCGATAATCCAATTATTGACACGAGGAGTTATTCCAGAGAAAGCAAGGATAAGAAACAGCTCTGCTAGATAAAATAGATTCAATAATTATACGCCTGCAGACTCAAATTTGGGGGTCCAAGGGTCATTATCCCCCCCCTTTTTCTTGCGTTCCTTCAGGACATATTGAGAAGTAGAGACATGGCTTGAACACTCCTGTGAAAAGAATTTGAGGGGGGGGGTGTCTCCTGCAGCGGTGGGTATTGTTACCACCAGTTCGTCGCATGCACGCACTCTTCGCACGCCTTCTGCACATGTGCCCAGCCTTCCACACATGTGCCTGGCCTTGAAAACGTGCCTAAATAGGACGGCATAGAGCCGGGGCAGGTGGGCAGGCCCACCCATGATCTCCGCTACCGGTTCGTATGAACCAGTACGAACCGGCTAAATCCCATCTCTGGTCTCCTGCCTCCGTTTCCTTCCCTCCCTAATTCTACTTCCGCCTTGGACAATCGATGCCGTCAACCCTGAAGCTGACTCGGCCGAAGCCATCTTGGAGCTTCGGTGCTGCCACACTGGAGCTGAGGGATAGGGAGACGGGATTAGATATAGCTAGTCAAAACAAAACACTTTCTCTTGGGAACCAAGGTCGTTCTCACACCTGGGCGGAGAAAGGAGGAGTGATGTCACCAGACCAGCGGATGCTGCCTTTCTTGGGCCATGTGTCTGATTGTTTGGGGTTGAGGGGAAAAACTTTTACTTTTAATTAGGTGAAAACCCGTGGGACTTTTCAGAGTGGGTTTTTCACCAGGTAAGTGCCAATATGGTATTTTCTAATAAAGCTTCTTCTTTGAGGAATCTAATTGCCTTGGAGTGTCGCTCGAAATGGATTTATTACTTGACAGATGCATTCCTTCGTTCGGGTTTTTCCCAAGCTGAGGTCCTCCAGATACAAATAGTCCTTGACCTACAACGGTTCGTTCAGTGACCATTCAAAGTTACAATGGCGCTAAAATATGTGACTTATGTCCGTTTTTCACAGATATGACCTTTGCAGAAACCACACGACCAAAAATTCAGAGGCTGGGCAATTGGTTCACATTTATGACCGTTGTTGTGTCCTAAGGTCAGGTTTTGTGACCTTCTCACAAGGGGAAGCCAGATTCACTTAACAACCGGGTGACTCATTGATCAGCTGCGATGCTACGCTTCACGACGGTGGCCAGGAAAGTTGTAAAATGAGGCAAAACTCACTTAAAGAATGTTTCACTTTGCAATGGATATTTTGGGCTCCGTTGTGGCCATACGTTGAAGACTGCCTGTCCTTTAGGACTGCAGCTCCCATAATTCTCGGCCAGCATGGAGCGATTGTGTGTGGGGAGGGAGGTACAAGAATTACTGGCAGTGTTTTCACACACGCGCACCTCGCACCAAACCATAAACGTTTAACAGAGTGTGTTGAAATCAACCACAATACGCTCTGTGAAAACCAAAAAGAAAAAGAAAATGAGAGTTGAGTTAGTCCCCAGTTCTAAATCTGGACACGGCCTACTTCAAAACCCTCTTAGGAAACTTCTCTCCAGCCTACGACATTCAAAGACAGAAAGAGAAATTTTTAGACGTAGTTATCAAGAAATGGAACATTTCCACGGGGTTGAAGTAGTGCTGGCTCCCACCAAACTCGCACCCTTTCCAGCCTGTACCATATTTCCCCCTCCCTCTTTCCAAAGAAGAGAATATATTTAATTTCGTTTCTGTTGGAAATCGCCTTCATTAGATCCTTATCAACCTCAGAGATTGAAGGTGAAAAGCAAGCTAAAAAAAGTAAAACCGTACAAGTAAAACTTCCTTCTCTTTTGTCCCGCTCTCGTCGTACGCTGAATAAAATGAATAAATAAATAAATAAAAACAAACTAAGGGAAAAAATGTGGCCCCGAACAGCCAAACTATTTGAGGAAGGATATCTGTGTTTTGCCACCCGTTTTCTTTCTTCTGCTCCTGTTTTCTTGGAATAAATCTTTGCATTTGTTATCTTTCATCGGGAAAGATCAGAGCGTGTGAACGTAAGGTAATATTATACTCAACAGACACGGAGGAACGGAGACAGATAGAAAGCTGCGCTCAATTCAAGCCGGCAAACCACAACGGATGTGAAAACTGAGCTAACACACCACTGTGGATTGCATATGAAGGCACCGTTTGCGATATTAAATACTGGAGTTTAAAAAAAGCTGTCCATAAAATACCCCAGAGTTTGACAAGAAGCAACTTAAGAGACAGCATGAAACTTCTCGTTAAATGTTATGTAAGAAGAAGAAAAACCCCAGCGCCCCCCAAAAAACACCCCAAATCCTACAGCCCAGCTGTGAAGAACTTTTAACAGACTTATTGCTATAAAATTAAAAATCACAAAGGCAATCCAAAGCAAGGAGAGATTCAATCTGGAAATAAGAAGAAATTTCCTGACAGTGAGAACAATCAACCGAAGGAACAGAAGTTGCCTTTGGAAGTTGTGGGAGCTTCATCACTGGAGGCTTTCAAGAAAAGACTGGGCTGCCATCGGTCAGAAATGGTGTAGGGTCTCCTGCTTGGGGGGGGGAGGGGGTTGGACTAAATGACCTACGAGGTCCCTCCCAACTGTTATTCTATTTTATTGATTGGAATACAGCTGGATCTCGTTCTCCAAAGGGCCGGAAGGATCAGGCACAAAATTCAGAAGAAAAAAAGAATGCTGCTCTAACAACACAGCTATCAAGAGCCTTTATAGCACAGTGGTCTAAGCAGCCTGTTATTAAAACCAGCTGCCTACAATTACTGCTGGTTCGAATCTCTCCAAGGCTCAAGGTTGACTCAGCCTTCCATCCTTTCTAAGGTAGGTAAATTGAGGACCCAGTTTGTGGGGGCAATAAGATGACTTTGTATAAATATACAGAAGTATGAAGGCTATTGCTTAGCGCATTGTAAGCCGCCCTGAGTCTCCGGAGAAGGGCGGCATATAAATCAAATTAAAAAAACAAAAAACAGTGCATATTTCCCATACAGTGTTAGGAAATTAAGAGAATATTTCTCAGCAGAGTTCCAAACTTTTTTGGAGGTTGGCTTCTCAGCCCTGAAATCTCACAATTGTGACAACAACACCTGCCCAACGAGGAAGGTCATCACCCCCCACCCCACCCCAGAGAATAATTGCCCGTTGTGGATCGCTTATTTGAAAAGCGACCTTGGAAGAACTTGGCTGAGTCTATTTTGACCCTTCGGACCAGCTGTGTCTTTCTGAAAACATCGCCAGATGTTGGAAGGGAGTGACCAATCTTTTGTTCCCCTGAAGGACAAAAACAGGCGAGCTACATTTTTTTTCTTTAGAGCAGCAGGACGCACATTCTCTGCAAAAGCCATGTTACTCCAACTATTGGGAGGTGAGGGGTGTTTGGCGAGAACTGGTAACACAAATTTTCAAAATCTAGGGTTTTGGAGCCTCCTGCTGGCCGTCCCTGGTCTTTACAACCACTGCAGAAACCTGAAAGTGCAGTTTCTCCTCTAGAGGGCCGTATGCCTCTTGAAACTCAAAAAAACTAGATTAGAAAAGGAAGCAGTTCTAATTTTTCCCCCCCTCCTACCTTCATCCCTGCAGGGAAAACGTCTGGGATTACCTAGAACAGGGGTCAGCAACCTGCAGCTCTGGAGCTGTGTGTGGCTCTTTCAACCCTCTGCTGCGGCTCCCTGTCATTCAAAATATGCGTCACAACCGCCAATGTGCGACACCCGCCGGCACACGATTTATTGAGCTTTTCGAGAACCATGGTTATAATCCAAGAAAAGAAAAGTTTCAGAAGAAAACAGAACATTTAGTTCAACTACATATGCTAGGGAGCCTTGGTGGCGCAGCGGACTAAAGTGCTGTTAAGTAGCACTTAGCTGCCAGCTGCCTGCAATTACTGCGAGTTCGAATCTCACCAGGCGCAAGGTTGACTCAGCCTTCCATCCTTTCTAAGGTAGGTAAAATAAGCTGACTTTGTATAAAAAAGAACACCGCTTGGGGGGGCCAAAAGCCCTACTAAGCAGGTATATACAAAAGTATGAAGGCTATTGCTTAACGCATTGTAAGCCGCCCTGAGTCTCCGGAGAAGGGCGGCATACAAATCGAACCAATAACTAACTAACTAACTAACTAACTAACTAACTAACTAACTAACTAAATAAATAAATAAATAAATAAATAAATAAATAATAGCATTTCACCCCTGGTTTCTCGCCCTTGTGTAAGGACATAACCATCCCCAATCTCGCCAAACCTTCCTTCCCTTGAGTGCCCCTCCATCTCTATTACTACAAGCGTGTGTTTAAATTAAGGGCTTAATTGGTTTACTTTTTTTTTTTTTACCTTTATTTAATACGTTATAATCAAACGCTGGATTCTCCAGATCATGCGGTTTCCAATTATTCCCCCCCCCAGGCAATTAAACGGTTAGTTTAATTAAAAAATCCAAGGACTACTGATCCAGAGCCAATGGATCTAATGTTGGGCTGAATTCAAGCGAATTTTTCTTTCCCTTTATCCAATTTTTGGAGGGGCGCTGACTGAAAAAACAAAACAAAAACTGGCTCGGTGTCCCGGACAGACGATAAATATTTTAAATAAAATAAATGCCATCGTAGAGCTTAACCATGAAACGGAAAACCACTGCGAGCTGAAAGGAATTAGGATTTTCCGTTCCTTAAGAAAGGCGCTGAAGAGCGAGCGTTTATATTTAAAACGTTGTCTTAAAAAGATGCAATTCCTTGCAGGATTGAACCTGGGTCGGTCACTGGGACCGGATGTTTTAGTTTTCCGAGCTTTCGGACTCGTCCTGGAGCCCATCCACAGGGAATTTCTCTCTCACCAGAATGTGTGAGCTTTGGGCTAATCTATGCGTAGTAATTTATATGGTGCCTGGTTGCGTGTGGCTTTTTAGTTGTGGATTGGGATGTTGATGGCCGATACATATGTTCAGTTTTGCAGTTTACTAAGATTGTTGGCCGAGCAGGCACAAAAACAGCCAGGGAAATGATTAAAAACTTGGGAAATGGGTCCCTTGTCAGTCAACAGGAGTGTTGACTTACCACCAGCTGATCAGGTACTTAGGACCTGAGGGCTTGGCAGCACAAGGAATAGGTCACCAACACCCAATCAACAATTATTCCTCCTCTTCTTCCTTTCCCAACCTCCCCCGCCCCCAACACTGATGATGTTCCCTAGCTGGGTCATGAAACGTCTGAAGAAAACCACCAAGGTTCTCAGGGAGAACCAAGGACCCCGTAGTCCTTCTCCTTGTTCTCCTCCTTCCTTTCTCCACCACTCGACCCCACACAACCCACTCCTTCCTAGCACTGATAACGTTCCCTAGTTGGATAACGCAACGTCTGCAAGAAAACAAGCAAGCTCAGAGAGCACCAAGGACTCCTCGTTTCAACCCTGAGCTACAAAAGTTCTCCCCTTTTGAGGGTTTTCAATTCAGGATTTTGCAAAAGAAGCAGGCACTAAGAGAACGGAGTGAAAATGAAAGCGCCATCACTGGTCAAGAGAAAAGACCCGGTTCCTTCGCCATTATTTTATTTTATTTCGCCATGTAACACCGCTCCTGCGCGAGCTGCACTGGCTCCTGGTGGTCTTCCGGGTGCGCTTCAAGGTGCTGGTTATCACCTTCAAAGCGCTCCATGGCATAGGGCCTAGCTATCTTCGAGACCGCCTGCTGCTACCGACGGCCTCCCATCGACCTGTGCGCTCCCACAGAGAGGGCCTCCTCAGGGTGCCATCAGCCAAACAGTGTAGGCTGGTGACCCCCAGGGGGAGAGCCTTCTCTGTGGGGGCACCTACCCTCTGGAATCAGCTCCCCCCAGAGATAAGGAGAATCCAGGACCTCAGTGCCTTCCGTCGTGCCCTTAAAACCCATTTTTTCAAGCAAGCCGGGCTGGCTTAAGAAGAAATTCTTAAATGTTTTTAAATGTTTTAAACGTTTTAATTGGTAGTGAGTTTTAATTGGGCCAAATTTATATATCTTTTAATTGTTTTTTAATATTTGTCCTGCATGTTTTTTAATTCTGGCTGTACACCGCCCTGAGTCCTCAGGGAGAAGGGTGGTATAGAAATTCAATAATAAATAAATAAATAAATAATAAATAAATAAATAAATAAATATTTTATTCGAGAGAGGCAAAGACCTTGAGCTGGCCTTTGGCACCTCTGTTAGAAGAAAAAAGAACAAGAGCCAGCCAGCTCCCAAGATGGCCTCTCCTTCCAGCCAAACACGAGGGCGGTTTAACCTTGAATCCCCCAACTTTGTTAACCGTTCCGCTTAAAACTCCTCCTGCATTATTGATGGCGGCGCATCAAGTCCAGCCATCACGCTGACGTTTTAAAACTGCTCTTGGTCGGGGAAAGAGAGCAAGCAACCCCAGCGCTCTCACTAAAACATAAGCCAGCCCAAGAAAATAACGGAAGAGCCGTGTAAGGAATGGCGAAATTAAGGCCTCTCGGTCAGCGGTGAAAATCCTCCGAGTTTTGCCACCGGTTCGCTGCATGTGCAAATGTGCTGCACACCAAACACGTGCTTTGCATGCGCAAGCACGGTACACACCAAAGGCACACTGCACGCACACTGCACGCCAAACACATGCATGCCCACCGCAGGCGCTACCATAGAACAGTGTGTGTGTGTGTGTGTGTGTGTGTGTGTGTGTGTGTGTGTAACAGCTGTGCGCGCAATTTAGATTCGCTAGAAAGCAGCGAATGTAAATCGTGCGGCACAGCTGATCGTCGGAAATACCAGTTCCAATGAACTGGTAGCGTTTTTTTTTACTACCGGTTCTCCCGAACCGGTGCGAACCGGTAGCATTTCATCCCTGCTCTCGGTCCATCAAGCAACACCAGCATTTAAGAGCTTCTAAAGATGGTCAACAGCTCTCTTGAGGTCCTGAAGGAACAATGGCTCCCTGAAAAATTGCTTCCGTAAGAAGGCTCTTATTCGTAGCCATCTGTCTGCAGATGTGAACCAGAAAAGCAGGATGGAACATACGTTCTTCGAATCTTGGCTTCTATGAACGGGGGGAAGAATACGCGGAAACATGGAAAGGACCTCCATCTCAGACCACAAGAGGTTTTTTTTTTAAAAGATCAAACGTCAAGATATTTAATTGGCGAGGGGATCGTCACGCAAGGAAATGATAACCAGAGGGCTTGGTTGATGTACTGCTCGGGTTCACAACATCAAGCGGCCTTGGCTTGAGAGTTCTGTAATTTTTAACTACTGTGGCTTGTTAAGCCATGATTTATGGTTCCGTGGGGCATGTTAGCTAAGCCGCTGTGAATTTATTCATTAAATCTTACGTTATAACTGTAAACAGTTGCTGAATGCCTTGAGGGCCAGTTGGAGATTATAATCGGGGATACCTCGTTCATCTAGGGCTGGTTCTGAAGGCTCCCCAAAAGTTGTCTTACAATTTATTTATTTATTAGTTTGATTTATATGCCGCCCTTCTCTGGAGACTCAGAGCGGCTTACAATGCGTTAAGCAATAGCCTTCATACTTTTGTATATTTATACAAAGTCATCTTATTGCCCCCACAATCCGGGTCCTCATTTTACCTACCTCGGAAGGATGGAAGGCTGAGTCAACCTTGAGCCTGGTGAGATTCGAACTTGCAGAAATTGCAGGCAGCTGGAAGCTAAATACTACTTTAACAGTAGTTTAGTCCACTGCGCCACCAGGTTCTTATCAATTGCTGCAGAACCAATCAGATCTACTTGCATATTCAACTTTAGCTCAAACAAAGTCCTTGATAACACCATTTTTTCCCCCAACTAACTCTGTCCTCTCCAAAAGGAGAATATTCGTAGCTCGGGGTTGACATGAGAGATCCTTGGTGCTCTCTGAGCTTGGTGGTTTTTCTTGTAGACGTTTCATGACCCAAGCAGCAGCACTGATGATGTTGCCTAGTTGGGTCATGAAACGTTTGCAAGAAAACAAGCAAGCTCAGAGACCCTCTATCTCCACCCTCTTTCCTTTAATTCTTGTAGTTGGGACTATCTAGTTTATCTCTGGAGAATACACAGACTCCAAGGTGCAGGCTTCGTCCAATCCTAATCTTCTCTCTTTCTACCTCCAACTCATAAAGACACCTGAACAAGATGCGTTGATGTTCTTCAGAAGCTTCCAAGCGCCCCTCTCTCTATTGGTAGACCCTGTCATCTGCACCTCTATAACTGTCTGGTTTGGCTCTGCAACCCACCAAGACAGACACAGACTTCAGAGGATCATTAGAACTGCAGAGAAAACAATGGCTACCAACCTGCCTTCCATTGAGGGTGTGTATACTGCACGAGTCAAAAAGAGGGCTGTGAAAATATCTACAGACCCCTCGCATCCTGGACATCAACTGTTTCAACTCCTACCCTCAAAACGACGCTATAGAGCACTGCACACCAGAACAACTAGATACAAGGACAGTTTTTTCCCGAACGCCCTCACTCTGCTAAACAAATAATTCCCTCAACACTGTCAAACTAGTTACTAAGTCTGCACTACTATTAATCTTCTCATCGTTCCTATCACCCATCTCCTCCCACTTGTGACTGCATGGCTGTAACTTGTTGGTGTATCCTTATGATTTATATTGTTTCCTAGTATGATTCGATTGCTTATTTGTACCCTATGACTGTCATTAAGTGTTGTATCTTATATTTCTTGACGAATGTATATTTTCTTTTTATGTACACTGAGAGGATATGCACCAAAGACAAATTCCTTGTGTGTCCATCACACTTGGCCAATAAAAAACTTCTCTCCTCTCCTCTCCTCTCCTCTCTTATTCTTCTATTCTATTCTATTCTATTCTATTCTATTCTATTCTATTCTATTCTATTCTATTCTATTCTATTCTATTCTATTCTATTCTTGCTTACAAAGGAGACACACACATATATACACACACACTCACACTTAAGAGTTAAACTCTAAGTGCAAAGGAAGCAACACCGAATTTCAGGTCCTCCCCGAGCTATCACTTCCTCCTTCTGCTCCACAATGTTCCCCTCTGAAGAAAGGGGTTAAGCAAGACAGCTGGACTTAATTCTGTGACCAAATTAGGAAACAAATGACAAAGGGCTCTCTAAGATCATCACAAGACACACTGTGGCCCAGAGCTTCGCTTTGGCCTTTCTGGCTGGGAGTGCAGAATGCAGCAGCTGGACGCTGCCCACGTGAGGCCCAGCCGTCCGAGCATAGCTGTGGAGGCAGACTGGCAGCCCCAGAGCTGACGGTGGCTGAAGTGCCTTCTTCAATGTTCATGGAGGCCACCGAGGTTGGCCTCCATATCGCATCCCTCTAGAACAGTATTTCTCAAGCTTGGAAGCTTGAAGATGGGTGGACTTCAACTCCCAGAATCCCCCAGCCAACACTGCTCTAGAAACTCCATATCCAAGAGCAGGATAGCAGAAAAGTACAGGTAGAACACAATGGAGCCCAACTTTTACGTTGCTCAGTCACCACAATTGTTGAGTGAGTTTTGCACCATTTTATGACTTGCCATAAGGGTCGCGCGGTGGCTCAGCGGCTAAGACGCTGAGCTTTGTCGATCGAAAGGTCGGCAGTTCAGCGGTTCGAATCCCTAGTGCCGCGTAACGGGATGAGCTCCCGTGACTTGTCCCAGCTTCTGCCAACCTAGCAGTTCGAAAGCAGGTAAAAAACAATGCAAGTAGAAAAATAGGGACCACCTTTGGTGGGAAGGGAACAGCGTTCCGTGGGCCTTTGGCGTTGAGTCATGCCGGCCACATGACCACGGAGACGTCTTCGGACAGCGCTGGCTCTTCGGCTTTGAAACGGAGATGAGCACCGCCCCCTAGAGTCGGGAACAACTAGCACAGATGTGCGAGGGGGACCTTTACCTTTATCTATGACTTGCCATAGTCGTTAAGTGAATAACTGCAGTTGATAAAGTTAGTAACCCGGTTGTTAAGTGAAATCTTGTTATTCTATGAAACTCAACGGGGGAAGGCAGACTCACTTAACAATCACGTTGCTGACTTCACCTGTGCAGAGGTTCGCTTAACAACGGCAGCAAGAAAGATCTTTTAACTTAGCAACTTTCTCGTTCGGCAACGTAAAATTTCCAGGCTCAATGACGGTCGCAAAGTCGAGGATTACCTGTTTAATCCTACCCATACGGGCTGTTCGAACACTTAACGAAGTTCCTACTATCTCGCCTTCTCCTTGGCCCGAAACAAGAATGACCTCACTCCAGAGAAAGTAACTGAAGCCGTTTCTCCCCCCCTCGGAACGTAAACATTTCTGCGGGCCGCTTGGGATAACTTGCTAGGGAGGTTTCACCCTTTGAAGAGGTGTGCACGCGTTGTCAGGACACGAAGCAAACCCACAACCTGCGTGGCGGAATTGGGAACCCTGGTTCAAGTTAGCCTGGAACTCTCCCGGGGGGGACGCTGGAGGAAAACCGGATATTCTCGCCTCTCCTTGGGGGGGGGGGGGGGGAAAGCAGATTTATCATGATTAAAAAAAAGGCTGTTCTGCTAACGGGTTACAAATTCTCCAGGTTGCAGATACAACGAAAGTTCTCCGGGAGCAACGGAGGAGAATGAGGTGTGCGAAGACTAGGCGACGAGGGGAAGGTAGTTAACTCTGCATTTTTTGCAAACTGTACAATTCTTGCAGACGGCGGACTGTTGCAGGGAGGGGCTGCCAAGCCAC
The DNA here is from genome assembly GCF_029215685.1 of Pituophis catenifer annectens. Lineage (NCBI taxonomy): Eukaryota > Metazoa > Chordata > Lepidosauria > Squamata > Colubridae > Pituophis > Pituophis catenifer. Next base: position 18,258,936 of record NW_027256896.1, on the reverse strand, counting down.
GTCTGATATTCTAGCAACGGAGGAAAAGGAGTCCTATACGCTGGGAGGGGACGTGGTGAGCTTCAAAAGGTGAGTGAATGAGGTGAGTCATTTCCCCGATATCAGCCTTTGGCTCACTTTATTTATTAGATGTCACCCTGTCTTTATTTTTTTATTTATGTACAGATGGCTCAGGGTGGGGGAATATAGATAATAATACTCCTTTCTCTCCCCGTTTTCCCCACAACAACCCTGTGAGGTGGGTTGGGCTGGGGGTGGGGGAATGGCCCAAAGTCACCCAGCTGGCTTCCATGCCGAAGGCGGGACTAGAACTCACCATCTCCTGGTGATTAGTCCAAACTCATCCAGTGACTTTCATGCCTAAGGTGGGACTAGAACTCCCAGTCTCCTGGTGATTGGCCCAAAGTCACCCAGCTGGCTTCCATGCCGACGGCGGGACTAGAACTCACCGTCTCCTGGTGATTAGTCCAAACTCACCCAGTGACTTTCATGCCTAAGGTGGGACTAGAACTCCCAGTCTCCTGGTGATTGTTCCAAAGTCACCCAGCTGGCTTCCATGCCGAAGGCGGGACTAGAACTCACCATCTCCTGGTGATTAGTCCAAACTCATCCAGTGAATTTCATGCCTAAGGTGGGACTAGAACTCCCAGTCTCCTGGTGATTGGCCCAAAGTCACCCAGCTGGCTTCCATGCCGACGGCGGGACTAGAACTCACCGTCTCCTGGTGACTGTCAAAAAAGCCACCCGTTCATGCTTGAGGCAGGACTAGAACTCACTTTCTCCTAGTGATTGGCCCAAAACCATTCAGTTGACTTTCATGCCTAAGGCTGGACTAGAACTCACACATCTCTAGAGACTGGTTCAAAGTCACCCAGATGGCTTCCACGCTGGGATGGGGAATTCTGGGAGTTGAAGTCCAGACATCTTAAAAGCTGCCAAAGTTGAGAAACACCAGTTTATAATCCTCCCCAACTCTATGGCTGAAACGTTACGGGGGAGGGGGGGAAGCCCCCAAAGCAGTATTCAACTTTGACTGGCCTAACAAGGTAAAGGTTCCCCTTGCACATATGTGCTAGTCGTTCCCGACTCTAGGGGGCGGTGCTTATCTCCGTTTCAAAGCCAGAGAGCCAGCGCTGTCCAAAGACGTCTCCGTGGTCATGTGGCCAGCATGACTCAACGCCAAAGGCGCACGGAACGCTGTTACCTTCCCACCAATGGTGGTCCCTATTTTTCTACTTGCATTTTTTACCTGCTTTCGAACTGCTAGGTTGGCAGAAGCTGGGACAAGTCACGGGAGCTCACCCCGTCCCGTGGCACTAGGGATTCGAACCGCTGAACTGCCGACCTTTTGATCGACAACAAACAGCCCCCCAAATAACAGCGTCTCTAGGTCACTGTCCTTCTAACCTTTTGCCCTGGAAATGAACAGGCCATTAAGGCAGGACCTCACCCTGTCTGGACATCGGCTCTTCCCCATCTGGGACCCTGATTTTAGAGAAGCCGAAGCAGCTCAGCCATGACTTCATGCTGACAAACCCAAGCCTCTTTCTGCCTTAAAAAAGTCGCTAGGAAGGTCAACCACAGCTTCCTGCTTGAACAAGCCCTGAAAAAGCTCGGCTGGAAAGACGGACAAACAGCTTTGCCTCTTATGGATATATTTTTTCTGACTTGATCCGGCACCGAAGCCGAATCATCTTCTCGCTGGATGGCTATATATGGAAGGAAGAGTAAGGCAGAACCTCCATCAATCCCCCCCCCCTGCGAAGTTTCACTTCCCAAATCTGCCCCGATCTATTTTTAATTCCAGGTTTTTTTTAAAAAAAAAAAAATCTTGTTTTTGGAAGGTATGGGATAGCGCAAACCCCCGCTAATAAATGCTAAGTTTGGACAGAGAGAGAGAGAAAAAAGAATATATATTTTTTTTTAAAAAAAAAAGAAAGAAAGAAAAGAAAGAAAAAGGGAGGAGTGCGGAGAGGATCAAGGCAGCCTTCTTCCTGAGAAGTCAGATCCCAAATATGTTGAGCCTCTTGCGGCTGTTTTGGAAAGGGCTCGAGTTATTCAGCCTTTCGGGATTTAAGGATTGTTACACGATTTACATCTGAAAGGACTCTATTGTGGGAGGGGGGAAAAAAAGAAAAGCTCAGCTCTAGTTCGAAAGAAGAAAAAAAAAAAACCAGGAAGAGCTGAGCTACGGAATGTCTGAAAACGTTGTCTGAAAAACGAGGGTCTCCCGCTTGAGTTTGGGGGGGGGGGCGTTGGTCTAGACCAGGGGTCTCCAACCTTGGCAACTTTAAGCCTGGAGGACTTCAACTCCCAGAATTCCCAGAAGCTTTGCTGGCTGGGGAATTCTGGGAGTTGAAGTCCTCCAGGCTTAAAGTTGCCAAGGTTGGAGACCCCTGGTCTAAAAGAGCTCCAAAGGTCCCTTCCGATTCTTGTTATTCGGGTTTTCTGCAAAACCGTTTTGACCGGAGTAGAAAGAAAAGAGACATATTGCTGGAGAAAAGCGAGTTATTCCATAAGAGAGGAACATCTGGAAAATGGACAACATCTGGTTAGCAAGATTCCGACTTCACCCCCCCCCAAGGAGACAGTTACGGATCTTTAAAACGAGCTCAGTTGCATGCAAATTGCTTCCTTTCCAGTCCAGGTGCCAAGAAGGTGTACACAAACACACAAAATATTCCCTGCCACCAAATCCCATTGTTCTGATTTATTATTCCTGGTTCTCTGCTTGGCCCATAGCATCAACCGCAGGAGTGAGCTGCTGAGGGTTCGCGAGAACCTCTAGTTAAGATTCTGTGCAGTTCGAAGAACCCCCAAATCCCACTCCTGGCTTTTTTTTTTTTACTTTTAAAAGCATTTTTACGGCCGAAGTTGTTGTAGAAAAAATGCTTTTAAAAGTAAAAAAAAAAAAAAAGCCTCTGATGATCGTGCGGCTCAGCTGGGATCATCAAAGGCTTTTAAAAGAAAAAAAAAAGCCTTTTTTTTCTTTTAAATACCTCTGAAGATCCAAGCCGAGTTGCCTGATTGGCAGAGGGTTTTTTTAATTTCAACTAAATCTGACCCTCTCTCCTACTCCTCTTTCCCCTCCCTTTTCTTCCTCTCCCTTTGCCCTTTCTTCTATCTGTCCCTCTCCTCCTCTCTCTTCTCCCTTCCTACGGAGAGATGAACCGGTTTTTTTTTGCTGCCGATTTTACCGCGGACGACAGCAACCTAACGCTCCGGAACACCAGTCTTAGGCCTGGCCAGGAAACTCACACATACACATACACACACACAAAAGAGAGAGCACAATTTCTGACTCAAGTCTTTTTCTCTTCTCTTTTGTTTCCTCCCTGGTTAGGCTTTCAGCAACACCACGAAAAATCTGCTGTCCTTTTAAGGTAGAAAAATGCCTGCCCCGACTGGGCGGGGTGGGGTGGGGTGAAGAAGAGCCAACGCAGGCAGAAAACTTCCTTTTTCCTGCGGCTTTGGCAAAGGCTCAACGGAGCTGTGTTCTAGAAGGGGAACTCCACATCAGCAAGTAGAGAGAAAAGGGGGAAGGGGGGGCGGGCGGTGGGTGGGTGGGTAGGAAGGCAGAGCTTTGCAAAATCAAGACAAGTGGTTTCTCAGGAGGAAAAAAAAAAGCCACTCTTTATGGGGGTGGCTCGGTGGCTAAGACGCTGAGCTTGTCGATCGGAAGGTCGGCCGTTTGGCGGTTCGAATCCCTGGTGCCGCATAACAGGGTGAGCTCCCGTGACTTGTCCCAGCTTCTGCCAACCTAGCAGTTCGAAAGCACGGAAAAAAAAAACCGCAAGTAGAAAAATAGGGACCACCTTTGGTGGGAAGGTAACAGCATTTGGTGTTTAGTCATGCCAGCCACATGACCACGGAGATGTCATCGGACAGCGCTGGCTCTTCGGCTTTGAAACGGAGATGAGCGGCGCCCCCTAGAGTCAGGAACGACTAGCACAACCCCCCCAAAAAATAAGCCCTCCCCGAAAATATTTTAACGCAGAGCTGGAAATCAGGTAAGACAACAAGAGGAGCCCCGTCTTCCTCCACGCGCCCCAAAATAAGACCTCCCCAAAAATAAGGCCGAGTGTTTATTTCGGGGTTCAAAAAAATATAAGACAGGGTCTTATTTTCGGGGAAACATGGTAAGAAGAGGTGAAAGTCCAGAGCTGCCGGACACCAAGGTAAATCAATCACCTTTGCGTACAGAAGGTCTCGCGTTTAAACCCTTCGACCGAACGTAAGAGGCCCCAAGGCCAGGCATTGCAGCACTGAAGTGAAAAGGAGGCACTCTTAATCCCAACGGTTTGAGCTCAAAATGCTCCACCGAGCAACGTTGAGTCATTCAAAGCAAGTTTCTGGCCACAGGAGTTTTGCTGCATCCAGCTTCGTTTGGTATGTTAGCCGTGCCTCCTTTCCAGTAACGAGATAATTGAGGTTTAATTAGAATGATGGCGGCAATTAGTCTCTCTTAGCGTGGAGGGCTCACTAGAGCGTTGGTGGGAGCAGGAAAAAACAGCAAAAGAAGCTGCTTTTAGGAAATAAGCAGGGGACGGCTGTTTGTAGTTCAGCTCGTTTTTTTTCTGGAGGGGCGTCTGTGCAATAGGGAACGAATGTTAGGATTTTGACCCTTAGGGGTGCCCCCAATGGTCAAGAGATGACCAACTCTACACATATCTAATAGAAAGAATAGAGTAGAGTAGAGTAGAGACTAATAAAATGTAGAATATATAAAATATATAGAATAGAATAGAATATATAAAATAGAATAGATTATATAGAATAGAATAGAGACTAATACAAGGTAGAATAGAATAGAGTAGAGTAGAATAGAGACTAATACAATGTGGAATAGAATATATAGAATAGAATAGAAAATATGAAATGGAATGGAACAGAATAGAGAGTAGAGAGTAGACGGTAGAGAGTAGAGAGTGGAGTGGAGTGGAGTGGAGTGGAGTGGAGTGGAGTGGAGTGGAGTGGAGTGGAGTGGAGTAGAGTAGAGTAGAGTAGAGTAGAGTAGAGTAGAGTAGAGTAGAGTAGAGTAGAGTAGAGTAGAGTAGAATAGAATAGAATAGAATAGAATTAGACACTAATACAATGTAGAATAGAACAGAACAGAACAAAACCAGAACCAGAACAGAATAACAGAGTTGGAAGGGACCTTGGAGGTCTTCTAGTCCAACCCCCTGCTTAGGCAGGAAACCCTCCACCACTTCAGACAAATGGCTGTCTAATCTCTTCTTAAAAACTTCCAGTGTTGGAGCATTCACAACTTCTGGTGGCAAGTTGTTCCGCTGATTAATTGTTCTAACTGTCAGGAAATTTCTCCTTAATTCTAGGTGGAGAGTACAGGTAGCTCCTGACGTACCACCATTCCTTTAGCGACCGTTCAAAGTTCCAACAGCACTGGAAAAAAAAAGCGACTCATGACCATTTCTCACCCTCATGGCCGCTGCAGCATCCCCATGCTCAGGTGGTCAAAATTCAGAAGGCTTGGCAACTGACTTGTCCTTGTGACGGTTGCAGCCTCCCAGGGGATCCCCCTTTTGCGACCTCCTGACCAGCAAAGTCGACGGGGAAAGCCGGATTCACTTAACCACCGTGGCAAGAAAGGTCGCGAAACGGGGCAAAACCCACTTAACGGCTGCCTCACTTAGCAACCGAAACGTCGGGCGCCCTTGGGGTCGTAAGTCGAAAACGACCGACATTGTCGTGGTTGCCAGGCGAGGTGAAAGGGAGTTGGGATAGATAGATAAATAAATAAATAAATAGTTAAACGACCCGTATTCTTGGCTTCTACCCAGCCTCACAAAAGGAAGATGGGCAAACTACTCTCTCTTTCATAGATGAATTATCACCATGGCAACCGCATCCTTCACCTTCTGGTCCTTCCCAGCTCAATGGGAAACGCTGCAGTGACTTGTGCTGAGACTGCAAAACAGAAACAAGACTTTTCGGGCCCATACGGGGAAACTGCACCGAAACTGCTGCCGTGGTCGGCAAGTTTACCGCCGTTGTTGAGAGAGACACAACACCACACATCCTTGACCGGTACGTGGCCGTCACATCTGATGAAGCTAAGGGGCCAACGCAGAGACTCACGACGCTTGCCATGTCTTTTGGGAAGTGGGGGTGTCACGTGATCCACCTCCTCTGCAACCTCCTGACGAGCGAAATCAACGGGGAAGCCAGATTCGCTTAACAACCGTGTGACTCATTTAGCAACGGCAGGGATTCGTTTGAAGCGCCGCGGCGAAAAAAGTCGAAAAATGGGGCAAAAGTCACTTAACCAATTTCTCGCTTAGCAACGTCAATTCCGGGGCTCCATTTGCGGTCGTACGTTGAGATGTACCCAGTCGTGGGATTCAGCCGGTTTGCACCAGTTCGGGAGAACCAGTTGTTAACTTTCTGAGCAGCTTGGTGAATTGCTTGTTGGAAGAACTTGCATCATTAGGGCAGAGAACCGGTTGTTAAAATTATTTGAATCCCACCCCTGGATCTACCCCGTATATCAGAAATCAAGCTTGATGAACAAACAACAGGGCAGGCTCGACATGCATTCGCGGAGAAGGAAATCATTCTTATTGGACTTCTATTTTATTTTATAAGCCAACATTGGAAAGAGAGAGAGAGAAAGGAAATCTGAGATTCAATGCACAAAGTTTTCCCCCTTCCTTTCTTGTCTTAGATGTGGCTTTCTGGATGAAAGCATCTGCTTTCTTGGTGTAACTACTAGGAACTTTAATTACATCCAAATTGGGAACACTGGTTCGAATAAAATACAGCCAAGAGTCGTAAAACTAAAACCTGATTTTGTTTTGCAAGTCCTTGTTTAAGTTAGCCGCAGTTTGTTAGACGCCAAAACAAGCCACGGGTCACTTATAATGAGGAATGGGTAGTAAACGGTGATTTATGTTGGATCCGAAGCAAAATTATTTCGGCCGGAGATGCTTGGATCCCGGCTTTCAAAGCTACTCAAAACGAGATTAAAATTAGAAACCCTTTTAAGGCTTTGGGGTATTTCAAAAGCAAACATTTATCGATTCAATACAATGCTGCTTCCTGCACCACATGGTTTTCCACTGCCATCAAAAGCCATAATAAAACAGTCAGATCTTTCGCCCCAGACTCAAATCAAGAGAGAAGTGGGTTCAAATCCTGAAGCCAACTCAATACACCGTGTTTTTTTTTTTTTTTTTGATAAACAGCTTTTTTTGCATTTAGAAAGAAGAATTCCTTAGAGAAAGGGTGAAGTTATACCAGGGGTGAAATCCAGCAGGTTCTGGAGAACCGGTAGCGGAAATTTTGAGTAGTTCGGAGAACTGGCCAATACCACCTCTGGCTGGCCCCAGAGTGGGGTGGGAATGGAGATTTTGCAATATCCTTCCCCCAGGAGTGGGGAGGGAATGGGGATTTTGCAGAATCCTTCCCCTGGAGTGGGGAGAGAATGGGGATTTTGCAGTATCTTTCCACTGGAGTGGGGAGGGAATGGGGATTTTGCAGAATCCTTCCCCTGGAGTGGGGAGAGAATGGGGATTTTGCAGTATCTTTCCGCTGGAGTGGGGAGGGAATGGGGATTTTGCAGTGGAGTGGGGAAGGAATGGGGATTTTGCAGTATCCTTCCCCTGGAGTGGGGAGGGAATGGGCATTTTGCAATATCCTTTCCCTGGAGTGGGGAGGGAATGGGGATTTTGCAGTGGAGTGGGGAAGGAATGGGGATCTTACAGTATCCTTCCCCTGGAGTGGGGAAGGAATGGGGATTTTGCAGTATCCTTCCCCGCTCCAGGGAATGGGGATATTGCAGTATCCTTCCCCCAGGAGTGGGGAAGGAATGGGGATTTTGCAGTATCTTTCCTCTGGAGTGGGATGGGAATGGGGATTTTGCAGTATCCTTCCCCTGCCACGCCCACTGAACCGGTTAGTAAAAAAAAAAATTTGAATTCCACCACTGAGTTATACCATACGACAGATAACTGAACAAAAGAGGTCTAAAATGCTGGTGTGGTTTATTTCGGGGTTGGTTTTTTTTTTTTAAATAGGAGGCTGCGTAGAATTCATTCCCCACTGTGGGTTAACCAATGGTGCCATCTAGCGGCTTCCATCCCTAAGTGGACTTTTGTGCAGTTGCACGCTTTTTAATCAATGAGAGTGTCCCATTAAATAAATAAATAAAAAGCTTTCATTGAGCAGATCCTTTTCCAGAGCTAAAAATAACCCCCATTCCTGGGCCAGCCAGCAATCTACGGCTGGCTCAGGAATTCTGGGAGTTGAAGTCCACGGGCTGCTGTAGTTGCCCTCCTCTGCTTTAAGTCATGGGGAAATAGGGGTGGGTTCTAAATTTTTTTTACTACCGGTTCTGTGGGCGTGGCTTATTTTGTGGGCGTGGCTTGGTAGGGGGGTGTAATGTGACTGGGTGGGCATGGCCAACTTTTTCTTTTTTCTTTTACTTTTAAAAGCATTTTTTCTACAACCTTAAGAGGTTGCAGGACAAAAAATGCTTTTAGACGCCTCTGACGATCAGGCAACTCAGCTGGGATCGTCAGAGGCTTTTAAAGGCATTTTTTTCCCCCTACAACCTCTTCGGCTGAAGAGGTTGTAGAAAAAATGCTTTTAAAAGCCTCTGATGATCCCAGCTGAGCCGCGCAATCATCAGAGGCTTTTTTTTTAAAATTTTTAAAAGCATTTTTTCGGCCGAAGAGGTTGTAGAAAAAAATGCCTTTAAAAGCCTCTGATGATCCCAGCTGAGCCGCGCAATCATCAGAGGCATTTTTTTTTTTTAATTTTTAAAAGTATTTTTTCGGCCAAAGAGGTTGTAGAAAAAAATGCCTTTAAAAGCCTCTGATGATCCCAGCTGAGCCGCGCAATCATCAGAGGCTTCTTTTTTTATTTTTTAAAAGCATTTTTTCGGCTGAAGAGGTTGCAGAAAAAAATGCCTTTAAAAGCCTCTGATGATCCCAGCTGAGCCGCGCAATCATCAGAGGCTTCTTTTTTTATTTTTTAAAAGCATTTTTTCGGCTGAAGAGGTTGCAGAAAAAAATGCCTTTAAAAGCCTCTGATGATCCCAGCTGAGCCGCGCAATCATCAGAGGCTTTTTTTTTTTTAAATTTTTAAAAGCATTTTTTCGGCCGAAGAGGTTGTAGAAAAAATGCTTTTAAAAATAAATAAATAAATAAAGCCTCTGATGAGGCGCCGGGGAGCTGCTCTTTCCGGTTTCCGATACTCCCCCCGCGTGCGCGCACATGCTCCCATTTCGGCACCTTGGTGCCAAAAACGTTCGCCAACACTGTGCTAGGCGAACAGTCGATTTGCTTTTCATAAACCGGCACAACCTACCTTCCTGCAGCATGGATTGGGACAGCTGAAGCGCTTCACCTCCTTGTCCAGGAGAGCCGGGAAGTTGCAAAAGGGACACCTAGAAACCAGAGAGAGAACGAGTGAGGGGCTTTGAAGGGGAAGCTTGTCGAAAGCAAGGCATGGCAATGGCGATGCCGGTTGAAATGCTGTTCTGCCCCAGCTACGGACCCCAAAGAACGCAGCACACACAAACTCTATACAAATGCTTATTTTACTCATATAACTCAGTCTTTATCAACCAAAGACTGTTAATAAACTGTCTTAACAGCCTACCAGAATTCTAAGATAAGGTAATCATGGTCTTACTAGAGTTGGCAGAAAGCCCCGAAGCAATTTTGCAGAGAATCTAGACACGAAGGAGAGTGAACTAAAGTTGTTCCCTACAGCTTGCTGCAATCGGCGTTCCTCCTTAAATAGGCTAAGGGAGTGGCCAATTAGCCCCAAGCCTTACTCTCGAGGAGACCTCCTTCTGAGGAGCCACTCCTGCCTTTTGGCAGCTCTGTGCGCCCATGCATTTAGAAGAGGCTCCTCCTCTTCGTCCTCTTCACATAAAGGAGCTTCTGGAGGTTCTGAAGGCCCTGGCTGAATCCCCGCCTCTGGCACCACGTCTTCTCCAGCCTCCTCACTGTCCGACTTGAGCGCCAGCTGCACAGGCTGCTGGCGTACCACCACACTAGCCTCCTCGCTGTCGGAATCAGCTACTAGCTGCACAGGCCGCTGACGGGCCACAACAAATGCGGACGTTAACAGCCATCCCAGCCTTCCTTCTCAGCGCAGGTAATCCTCGACTTACAACTCAACTGCTCAAAGTTATACCAGCACTGAAAAAAAAGCAAAACGACGAGCGGTCCTCGCACTTAACGATCGTTGCAGAGTCCCGAGGATCGCCTGTTGGTGACCTTCCCAGCCGGCTTCTGACAAACGAAGCCAATGGGAGAAGCCAGACCGCGCAATTTCACTCAACAACTGCAGTGATTTGCTCAACAACCCCCGGGACGCAAAGGTCGTAAAATCGGGCGACCTTTCTCGCTTAGCGTGGGAATTCTGGGCCCCGATTTGCGACGTTAAGGAAGGAAAAATAACCTCATTGAGGTTCCTGGCCGGTAGAGAGATCAGAGGGTCTGCAGAAAAGGAGAACGGCATCGAGAAAGAGGAAACAGATGCGTTGTCACACACCTGGTTTACAGATGCCTCTACGCAGACCAAGCTTTACCGAGCTCTTAAGAGCCAGGATTCGACATGTCTCCGACTCGTGATGTGGATTGGGGAGGCCCCACCAGCAGCCGTTACCACATAGAGAGCACCTTGAAAAGGTGGGAGGATGCTCCTAAGCCCCCCCCCACACACACACACACAAATGTCCCAATTCAGCCTGGACAGCGAGCTTTACCTGACAAGTTCATCCGCGCAAGCAGCCGCCACTTCCTCCTCAGCTTTCCTCTCGTAGTATTTACAGAGGATGTTTTCAGGAAGCACTTTCTCCAGTTCGGTGGCGGGGAAGGAACACGTGCAGCTCCCTTCCATGCAGCTGAGCTCCGACTGCGTTCAGGGAAGAAGGAAGAGGAGGAGGAGGAAGAAGAAGGGAGGACATGAAGGTTACAGGCCCCGAGTGAAGGTTGTGCATGTCAGGAGTTGGGGTGGCTCAGAATGCAGAACTGCTGGCAGACTATGCCCCACTGCCAGGAGTTCGATCCTGACTGGCTCAAGGTGGACTCAGCCTTCCATCCTTCCGAGGTGGGTAAAATGAGGACCCAGATTGTTGAGGGCAAGAGGCTGATTCTTTAAACTGCTTAGAAAGGGCTGCAAAGCACCGTGAAGCGGTATATGCTATTGCTTGGGAAGGAGGGAAGGAAGGAAGGAAGGAAGGAAGGAAGGAAGGAAGGAAGGAAGGAAGGAAGGAGGAAAATTGAAGACGAGAGGGAGGGAGGGAGGAAGCAAGGACAAGGAAAGAGGGGGAGGGAGGGAGGAAGGAAGGAAGGAAGGAAGGAGGAAAATTGAAGAGGAGAGGGAGGGAGGGAGAAAGCAAGGACAAGGGAAGAGGGGAGGGAGGAAAGGAGGAAAGAAGGAGAAAAATTGGAGAGGGAGGGAGGGAGGGAGAAAGGAAGGAGAAAAATTGGAGAGGGAGGGAGAGAGGAAGGAAGGACAAGGGAAGAGGGGAGGGAGGGAGGAAGGAAGGAGAAAAATTGGAGAGGGAGGGAGGGAGGGAGGGAGGGAGAAAGCAAGGACAAGGGAAGAGGGAAGGGAGGAAATGAGGAAAGAAGGAGGAAAATTGGAGAGGGAGGGAGGGAGAAAGGAAGGACAAGGGAAGAGGGGAGGGAGGGAGGAAGGAAGGACAAGGGAAGAGGGGAGGGAAGGAGGAAGGAAGGAGGAAAATTGGAGAGGGAGGGAGGGAGAAAGCAAGGACAAGGAAAGAGGGAGGGAGCGAGGAAGGAAGGAAGGAAGGAAGGAAGGAAGGAAGGAAGGAAGGAAGGAAGGAAGGAAGGAAGGAAAGAAGGAAATGAGAGGCAGGCAGGGAGGCATGTTTCATTACCCAAACGAGGTCACATCAGCAGTGTTAGTAATCCTCAGACTAGCACTGATGATGCTCCCTAGTTTGGATCATGAAACATCTGCAAGAAAAACACCAGGCCCAGAGAGCACCAAGGAACCCACAAGTCCTCCTCCTGACCTCCTTCCTCCCCCCTCTCCACAAATCCCAACTGCTTTGGGTGGTGCCCTAAAGAGAGGCTCCTCACCTTCCCGGAGCCAAAGACGGCCTCCTGAGCGTATTTTATTAAGCATTCCTTGCAGAACAGGTGTCCGTCGGCGCACTGCGTCAGCTCTTCGAACGCAAATTCCCCGTAGCAGCAGCGGCATTCGATCAGCTGGCCATCCTGAAAAGCAGACGCCAAAGGTGAGTTCTTAGCAACTGTAGTACAGTGGACTAAAGCACTGTTATTAACAGATTAACATCTGCTGCCTGCAATTACTGCAAGTTCAAATCTCACCAGGCTCAAGGTTGACTCAGCCTTCCATCCTTTCAAAGGTAGGTGAAATGAGGACCCAGATTGTGGGGGCAATAAGCTGACTTTGTATAAATATACAAAAGTATGAAGGCTATTGCTTAACGCATTGTAAGCCGCCCTGAGTCTCTGGAGAAGGGCGGCATATAAATCAAATTTAAAAAATAAATAAAAAACTGCCTAGAAGTGGCTCCCTTCTCTTGGCACAAAGCTTTAATGCAGAGAAAGGGACACCTGTGCGAGCCCACCTCAGGCGTTATCAAAGCCCGATCGGCTTCAAATGCACCTTGACAACACGAAACAAATATTTCATAGGCCCAATTTTGAAGAACAGGAAGCATCTGATAAACCATGGGTGGAAGAGGTGAAACAACCGAGTTAACCACGAACCAACATTGCTAACAAGTTGAACATTGAACATTGGGCGCTGTCTAACAAAATGAAATTCGATGGTGAAAAAAACAAAGGTTCTACATTTAAGCAAGAAAAACAAAATGCAACAGGTACAGTTTATGTGGCACCTCGCTCAATAGTAGTAATTGTGAGAGGGAACTTGGGGTCCTAGTGGACAACCATTTAGATATGAGCCAGCCGTGTGCAGCAGCTGCCAAAAAAGCCAACACAGTTCTAGGCTGCATAAACAGAGAGATAGAATCAAGATCACATGAAGTGTTAAGACCACTTGATAAGGCCTTGGTAAGGCCACACTTGGAATCCTGCATCCAGTTTTGGTCGCCACGATGTAAAAAAGATGTGGAGACTCTAGAAAAAGTGCAGAGAAGAGCAACCAAGACGATTAGGGGACTGGAGGATAAAACATAGGAAGAACGGTTGCAGGAACTGGGTATGTCTAATTTAATGAAAAGAAGGACTAGGGGAGACATGATAGCAGCCTTCCAGTATCTCAGGGGCTGCCCCAAAGAAGAGGGAGTCAAGCTATTCTCCAAAGCCCCTGAGGGCAGGACAAGAAGCAATGGGGGGGAACTAATCAAGGAGAGAAGCAACCTAGAACTAAGGAGAAATTTCCTGACAGTGAGAACAATTAATCAGTGGAACAACTTGCCCCCAGAAGTTGTGAATTCTCCAACACTGGAAGTTTTTTAAGAAGAGACTGGATAACCATTTGTCTGAAGTGGTGTAGGGCTTCCTGCCTAAGCAGGGGGTTGGACTAGAAGACCTCCAAAGTCCCTTCCAACTCTTGTTATTCTATTGCATTCTATTCTAAGTCCTTGTTAGATTTGTGCGGAGAACAAGAGAGAGAGAGAGAGAAGAACCATTGCAATACAGAGGAAAGGAAATCATGGCGCCGAAACAGACCCCTTGGAAGATAAGAGAGCTAAGGAAACAATATCAATTCTTCACCCACAAAACTAAATGAAAAAGGAATAAATTTTAGATGGCTGATCCCAGAGGGCACCTGAAGTCAATTGGAATACTAGAAAAATATAGATTGGACTCTACCCTTAAAGCAGAGGATTTTTACGAGAGGCATACGAGTATTTTTGAAGAGAAAACACAAGGTGCACAAGAAGATAAAGAATTCAAAAGAAAACACGTGGAGAAAAAAAAAACACATTGCTAACATGTCCTAGTCCTTGACTTATGACCATAACTAGCAAGGGGAAATTTGTCGTTAAGTGGTACACTTGTTAAGCGAGGTATCACAGGGCCACCCCTGGTTTTAGGCCCCTTTTTTTTCCAGCGGTCATTAAGTGAGTCACTGCAGTTATTAAATGAATTATGTGGTCGTTATGCAAAGCTGGCTTTCCCCATGAACTTTGCTTGCCGGTCGCAAAAAATGGCAATCACGTGACCCCATAAAATCATGTTGATTGCCAAGCGCTCAAATTGTGACCGTGTGGACTTTTGGACGGTTGTGACTGCCATCACAGCTCGATGCAGCCAGTGTTTTTTTTTTCATAAAGCGACACAATACGATTGGTCAGAGATGCCTTCAGACTACTTACTTTTTGATACTGCTCCTCGTTCATCTGCAGGGCAAGAAGGAAGTCTGCATGCTGGCAAGAGAGAAAAAACACACTTAAGCACTGGCAAGAGTGAGAAATAGAGCATCTGTCTTTATTAGTGACTGGAAACCCCTTGTGCACCGTTTAAAGATAAACTTGTGATTTGCAATGGATGGCTGTGAAAGAGGGTGAGAAAGAGGACAGGGAAGAGAGAGGGAGGGGAAGAGAGAGATAAGAGGGAGGGGAAGAGAGAGGGAAAGAGAGAGGGAGAGAAAGAGAGAGAAGGAGAGAGAGAGAGAGGGGAAGAGAGAGCGGGAGGGGAAGAGAGAGGGAGAGAAAGAGAGGGAGGGAAAGAGAGAGAGGGAGAAAAAGAGAGAGGGAGGGGAAGAGAGAGGGAAAGAGAGAGGGAGAGAAAGAGAGAGAAGGAGAGAGAGGGAGGGGAAGAGAGAGGGAGAGAAAGAGAGGGAGGGGAAGAGAGAGGGAGAGAAAGAGAGAGGGAGGGAGAAGAGAGAGGGAAAGAGGGAGGGAGGGGAAGAGAGAGGGAGAGAAAGAGAGGGAGGGAAAGAGAGAGAGGGAGAAAAAGAGAGGGGGAGGGAGGAGAAGAGAGAGGGAAAGAGGGAGGGAGGGGAAAGAGAGAGGGAGGGGAAGAGAGAGGGAGAGAAAGAGAGGGAAAGAGAGAGAGGGAGGGAAAGAAATGATATTAGAAAAGTTTTTCTTTTTTATTGTTGCTAAACGTAATATTTCAAATGTAGGGGGGGAAATGAAGAGGCATAAGATTTATCACAGTTTTCTTAGAACATTTAGCTGAACTCTACCCTGTTTATCATTATTTCAGGTAGTAAAACCTCATTATTCAGGTTAAATTGCCGTGTTGGCACTCTGTGATAAATAAGTGGATTTTGGGCTGCGGTTTGGGCCCTCGGTCTCTTAAAAGGTTTGTAATCACTAATAAAAATTGTATATATAAAAAAAGAACCTGAATGAATGAATGAATGAATGAATGAATGAATGAATGAATGAATGAATGAATGAAAACAAATTACAAGTGTATCCCACTCAGAATACACAATTTATTTTAAGGAGTTTTTGCACCGTTTTTTACTATACGTTCAACCTACAGTGCTCCGGCCTTTGATTTTACGGAGATATGGATGTACAAGAGAGGGAAGAAAACCCGCACCCCATTTCCCCTCCCTCCCAGGGCTTGTAACTACCTCTGCCATCTCTTTGATCTTCTGTTCGTAAAACTCCCTCTCCAGCTGCACCGGGGGCAGGAGGGAGAGCTGGTCGTAACTCCTCCAGTGGCGCCTCTTGTTCTCCAAGAAAAACATGCGCTTCTCAATCTTCGTGTCACCTGGAGCATCGTTTGAAAGCCATGACGGTTAAAAAGGGAGAGAGAGAGAGAGAGAGGGAGAAAAGGAAAAATCAAATGCTTCTCTTAATGAAGACCACCTTAAAGCCGGAATCCGAGAAGCTTCTTCATCTCTGTAACTGTTGGCATGTAAAAACAAGAGGCGATTTTATCCAGAGAGATGGGTCTCCACTTCAGTGTTTCAGCATGAATGTTTGAGAGAGACTGATCTGGTAGATCTTAAGGTGGGAAGTCTATGCAGATTCTCAGTCCTCCAGGTCATGAAGGCAACTCAACTTCCTTGTTTTTTTTCTTTTGAAGACGTTTCGCTTCTCATCCAAGAAGCTTCTTCAGCTCTGACTGGATGGTGGGGAATGGAAGGATTGATACTCCTTGCAGACAGCTGGTCATTTGCATCCTTTCAGAGGGTCATTGAGGCCACTTGGAGGTTTCTCTGCAGAAGTTCCAAGAAGGCTCCACACTCATTTGCACCACTCAGTTGACTTGGAGGACTCAGATAAACTTCCCAGTAGCCTCAACGACTTTCTAAATAGAATGCAAACGACCAGCTGACTGCAAGGAGTACAAATCCTTCCGTTCCCCACCATCCATTCAGAGTTGAAGAAGCTTCTTGAATGAGAAGTGAAATGTCTTCCGAAGAAAAAACCAGAAAGTCCCATTGCCTCCTGAAAAAAGCACCTTTGAGATAACCATGATCTTGGATGACTAAGAATCTCAACAGACTTTGCACTATACAATTTGAGATGAACACCCTTGGAATGATGTGAGAGTAGGAATGGATTTCCAGAGGAAAAAACTGTCAGACTACAGGAACAATTTGCACCACTCAGGTGACCCTGAGGACACAGATAAACCTCCAAGTGGCCTCAATGATCCTCTGAAAGGATGCAAATGACCAGCTCTGTCTGCAAGGAGTATAATTTAATTTAATTTAATTTAATTTCCAATTTATATACCGCCCTTCTCCCTGAGGACTCAGGGCGGTGTACAGTCAAGATAAAAAACATAGAATACAAATATTAAAACATTTAAAAATATATATAAATTTTGGCCCGAAAGTTAAAAAATCATTAATTAAAAGAATTTAAAAATTTCTTCTTAAGCCAACCCGGCTTGCTGGAAAAGATGGGTTTTCAGGGAACGATGGAAATCCTTCCATTCCCCACAATCCAGTCAGAGTTGAAGAAGCTTCTTGAGTGAGAAGTGAAATGTCTTCAAAAGAAAAAAACAAGGAAGTTGAGTTGCCTCCATGACCTGGAGGACTGAGAATCTGCATAGACTTCCCACCTTAAGATCTACCAGATCAGTCTGTCTCAAACATTCATGCTGAAACCCTGAAGTGGAGACCCATCTCTCTGGATAAAATCGCCTCTTATTTTTACATGCTGCCACCAACAGTTTTGAGTCCACCTCTGCAAAAGCACCCTCCATCAGAAGCCGCTTACCCTGCTCAAATTTGAAGTCTATGTAAGAATACTGATTCATTTCTTTCCTCCTTTTTCGCTTCCCACTGGTTTCGGGAGATAACTCCTGCCACTTTTTGATGGCATCGGAAAAGGCCTAAAAGAAGAGGGAGGGGGGGAAAAAAGCCGTGAAACCAGATGTGAAGATGGAACCACAGATGTAAATTAAATCGTTCATTGCTATCTGGAATGGGGAGGATTTAAGTCTGCATGCTAGAAGGCAGGGAAGCCTTGGGCAGCCTCCCCTCCTCAAAAAATCCCAGGTGCAGCTGCGCCTTTGAAAGGTTGTAAACCAAGTGTCAACTTTTTACAGGGGCGGGAGAAAATTATTATCCCTACAACTGCAGAATAAGTCATCTGAAGGTGGAGCTTCTAGGGATGGCTAAATTAACGTCTTTGATCAGAGAGGAAAAAAAAGGATCTACATTTATATTTTACATGTACAGTGATCTGCATTTCTTTATTTACTGGAAACCCGAGTTATAGAACTTTTGCATGAAGGGGAGGAGATGCGAGGGGATGCATTTATGACTTGTCGCTTTGATGATTTTTTTTAAAAAAAACACACCCTGGAAAATTTAAACAAGCGGGGTTTCTTTTTTCCCCTGCCATCGCAGATAAAGAGATGATTTTGTAATTGAATTTTTTTATTTGCTGCAAAGGAAACTGGGAAACCTCTTCTCTGTTTTTATTCTCTCTGGCCTTTTTCTTCCTACTTTCTCCTGCTTCTAACTTTTTATTAGTTTGCGTTGGTTTTTGTAGGCTTTGTTTTAAATAAAACGATTGTTAAAAAAAAAAAAGAGAGAGAGAGAATCCGTTCATTTCTGCTTATAATTAAATTGTCGATGGAAGCCAAGCCAATACGTAACTTTATCCAAGTTTCTCTCTCGTGCTCCTTCTGGAGGCTGGAGAAGTTTAGCACCCCATTTTAGTGGAAAGGGCAGACCTTATCCCATGAAAAATGAGGGCACCCCCATGCTTGAAGGCCCCACCGCTAATTTCCCTAAACTAATTTCAATCCCTCTGCAAAGGACTCTCCTGCACAAAGACACTCCTGCACAAACACGATATCAATCCAATCTTTATTACGGTCATAGGCCAGCGGGGTGCACCCTGGTACGGAGGAGCTGCTGCCAATTAGGTTGGCGGCTTATCTAAATGAACACCGGCCCTGGATGGAAGACACAACAGAATCTCACTGGAGCCAAACACATCAGGGAGGTGGCAGTGGCTTGATCTGAACCCACTGGAATCAATCCAATGGGCTACCCTCGCCTAGGAACTCACTGCTCGCTTCAGGAGTTCGATTCTGAGCGGCTCCAGGTTGACTCAGCCTTCCGAGGTTGGTAAAATGAGGACCCAGATTGTTGGGGGCAAGAGGCTGACTCTGTCAACTGATTAGGGAGGGCTGGGAAGTGGGATATAAGTCTGCTATAGCTTGGGAAGGGAGGGAGGGAGGGAGGGAGGAAGGAAGGAAGGAAGGAAGGAAGGAAAGGTAGGGAAGGAAGGAAGGAAGGAAAGGTAGGGAAGGAAGGAAGGAAGGAAGGAAGGAAGGAAGGAAGGAAGGAAGGAAGGAAGGCAGGCAGGCAGGCATAGTGGTGCAGTTGTTACAATGCAGTGTTGCAGGCTAATTCTGCCCACTGCCAGGAGTTCGATCCTGACTGGCTCAAAGTTGACTCAGCCTTCCGTTCTTCCAAGGTCGGTAAAATGAGGACTCAGATTGTTGGGGGCAAAGAGGCTGACTTTGTAGACAGTTTATTGTGCTGTAAAGCATTATGAAGTGGTATGTAAGTCTGTTATTGCTTGGGAAGGAAGGAAGGAAGGAAGGAAGGAAGGAAGGAAGGAAGGAAGGAAGGAAGGAAGGAAGGAAGGAAGGAAGGAAGGAAGGAAGGAAAGAAGGCAGGCAGGCAGGCAGGCAGGCAGGCATAGTGGTGCACTTGTTACAGTGCAATTTTTCAGGCTAATTCTGCCGACTGCCAAGAGTTCGATCCTGACCGGCTCCAGGTTGACTCAGCCTTCCATCCTTCCAAGGTGGGTAAAATGAGGACCCTGATTGTTGGAGGCAATAGGCTGACTCCGTAAACTGCTCAGAGTGTGCTGTCAAGCACCATGAAGCAGTATATAAGTGTTACCTGCTTTGGGATCTTACGTGGAAATCACTTGAAGGCCCTGAGATTTGGAAAGAATTGACTGCAGTCATAGATAGAATAAAGCAAAGGAAAACTCGAGGTAAATGAAAACTTTCTGTTTACAACGGCATTTGGTCAGTCGGGAATTGTGCATTTAGTATCACCCGAGCCGAGCCTCTGATACGCAGAGAGGTAAGCAATGCAGAAATAGATTAATATTAATAGAGTCTGTTAACGTTATGGGCTCTTAACGCTTTTAATCATTAAGCTGCTATCTGGATTTTGCCGACTGCCCTGCTCTTGGGAATCGAGGTTTTCTGCACTATTCCTTTCAGCTACGGTTATTTGTCTGGGAAATGTGAGAGGCAGTGAAATGCTTTTTGATAAACAGGAAAGAGATGGCCAGAATTATCCAGAGCGGTTGGAGTTGCTTCCCCCCAACCCAAGTTTCACAGGCTTTTCTCTGCTGATAGTCCTCGACTTAGGTAAAGGTAAAGGTTCCCCTCGCACATGTGTGCTAGTCGTTCCTGACTCTAGGGGGCGGTGCTCATCTCCGTTTCAAAGCCGAAGAGCCAGCGCTGTCCGAAGACGTCTCCGTGGTCATGTGGCCGGCATGACTCAATGCCAAAGGTGCACGGAACGAACGCTGTTCCCTTCCCACCAAAGGGGGTCCCTATTTTTCTACTTGCATTTTTTACCTGCTTTCGAACTGCTAGGTTGGCAGAAGCTGGGACAAGTCACGGGAGCTCACCCCGTTACGCGGCACTCGGGATTCGAACCGTTGAGCTGCCGACCTTCCGATCAACAAGCTCAGCGTCTTAGCCACTGAGCCACCGCGTCCCTTTTGTCCTCGACTTACAACCATTCATTTAGTGACCAAAGTTGCAACAGCATTGAAAAAAAAAAGGGACATTACAATTTTTCACACTTAACAACAGTTGCGTCCGTCCCTGTGGTCATGTGATCAGAATTCGGACACTTGGCAACCGTATGTATGACAGGTCGCAGTGTCCTCAGGTTCAAACGATCAATTTTTGCCAACTTCTGACAAGCAAAAAGTCAACGGGGAAGCCAGATTCACTTAACAACCGTGTTACTCGCTTAACAGCCGCAGCGATTCACTTAACAACCGTGGCAAGAAAGGTCACAAAATGGAACCAAACTCACTTAACAACGGTCCCGCTCAGCAGTGGAAACTTGGGGCTGAATTGTGGTCGTAAGTCGAGGACTACCCATATCAGAGGTAATCTTTGAATTCCGGGCTCCCAAGGGATTTCTTTTCTGAGCCCAGGCTGCGCTTCTAAAAGGAGGGGGTGTTCCTAGAAAGGAGGGGGAGAAGAGAGAGGGGGGGAGAACCTTTCGGGTGATTGCATAGTGTCCCTTGAGTTCGTGGAGTGCCCACTTGATGTCTTGGCTGCTCAGCATTTTGAAGTCGGCCATGAGGAGGTCAGCGGCTTGAATGAAGCAACGCTGGTCGAGTGGATCCAGTTTGGAGAAGTCAAAATAGTCCACTTTAGGCACCTAAAGGAGGAAGAGGAGGAGGAGGAGGAGTAAGAAGAAGAAGAGGAGGGAGGAGGAGGAGGAAGAAGAGGGAAGAAAAAGGAGGAAGAGGAACAAGGGGAGGAGGAAAGGAGAAGGAGGAGGAGGAAAAGGAAGAGGAAGAGGAAGGAGGAGGAAGGGAGGAGGAGGAAGAAGGAGGAGTAGGAAAAGGAGGAGGAAGGAGGAAGAGGAGGAAAAGGAGGAGGAAGAAGAGGAGGAGGGAGGAGAAGGAGGAAGAAGAGGGAGGAAAAAGAGGAGGAAGAGGAAGAAGGGGAAGAGGAAAAGGAAAAGGAGTGAGGAAGAGGAGGAAAAGTGAGGAAAAAGAGGAGGAAGAGGGAGGAAGAGGAAGGAGGAGGAAGGAGGGAGGGAGGGAGGAGGAGGAAGGAGGAGGAAGAGGGAGGAGGAAGAAGAGGAGGAGTGAGGAGGAGGAGGAAGAGAGAAAAAAGAGGAGGAAGAGGAAAAAGAGGAGGAAGAGGAAAAAGAGGAGGAGGGAGAAAAAGAAGGGGGAAGAGGGAGGAGGAGGAGGAAGAAGAGGAAAAAAGAAAAGAAAAGTTAGGCATTTTTTTTTTAGGTAAACTTTCTTAGGTACACGTTAGAATTTTTAAGGCAGTTCTGAAGATACAAACCGGTAGCCCCCGACTTATGGCTTACATTTGGGACCAGGGTTGTTAAATGAGCCACGCCCGATTTTTACAGCCTTTTCCGCCACGGTGGTTAAGCAAACCACGCAGGCATTAAACGAATCCTTCTTGCCCCATTGACTTTGCTCGTCCAAAGCCGGCTGGGAAAGTTCATCCACGGGCATCACCCACACCCCAGGACGATGGCTGCCGACTATCGTTAAGTCCAGGCTCATTGCCGAGCACCTGGATTCTGATCCCGTGACCTTGGGGGACCCTATGACGGCTGTAAGCGCGAGGACTGGCCATAAATTCCTTTTTTTTTTCAGGGCGACTGTAGCTTCGAGCAGTCACTAAACAAAGGATTGTAAAAAACGAAGGATTATAAACAGAGGAAAAATCTCCACTTGCCTTTGTCTCGTCTTGGCTGGAAAGGAGGCTGCTGTTTGGATTTAAAACCATACTGAGTTCCTTCTTTGGATAGTCTGGATTTTCCAGGAGAAAATTGCAAAGTCTGGAAAAAAAAGCAAAAGGAGATGGGAACCTCTGGAAAGAGCTGCCTTTTGGAGAATCTCCCTTTGGGCCATCAAGCTGTCAGGTTTCGATGCTATCTCAAAATAAATGAATTTCCAAACTGCCGATCTTTAAGGAAATTTTCTCTTTATTCGAGCACGGCGATCTGATCCTGGCTCTTTCGCGGTCAGTACTGACCTTTGCCCCCCAATCCCTCCCTTTCCGATCCCCAATTCTCTGCTTCTCATTGACTATCTTCCAAGTCACTTTCCCGATTCCTTCTTCGTCAGATCACAGGAATGTCTCCCCCCTCTCCCATCTCCGAGGAGACAGAATCTTCAAAGGGATTTAGCAGGCAAAAGTTCAGGCTTCTCTTCCCTTTATTTATATGTCAGTGCTGGGACGCACTGACATATAAGCTTTTAAGCTTTAAAAGCAGTTTAAATGCTCCACAACTTCCAACAACATGGTGGTTGGGGAGGGGGGCTAAGAGATTTGGGGTATCCGATTGGTAGTCTCATCGGGGCCGCGGGGTGCTTAGATCTGGCTGCACAAACGGAGCTAGCAAAACAAACTAAAAGCAAAACAAAAGGAGAAATGGCAATAGGATGGAAGGCTGAGTCAACTGAGAGCTGGTCAGGATCGAACTCCTGGCTGTGAGCATAATTAGCCTGCAATACTGCATTCTGGAAGGAAGGAAGGAAGGAAGGAAGGAAGGAAGGAAGGAAGGAAGGAAGGAAGGAAGGAAGGAAGGAAGGGCAATAGCAATAAGACTTATATACCGCTTCATAGTGCTTTGCAACCCTCTCTAAGCGGTTTACAGAGTCAGCCTCTTGCCCCCAACAATCTGGGTCCTCATTTTACCCACCTCGGAAGGACAGAAGGCTGACTTGACTCTGAATGTTTCCCCTATTTTTTTTTATTTTTTTTTTATTTTTATTTTGATTTATATGCCGCCCTTCTCCGGAGATTCAGGGCGGCTTACAATGCGCTAAGCAATAGCCTTCATCCTTTTTTGTATATTTATACAAAGTCAGCTTATTGCCCCCACAAACTGGGTCCTCATTTTACCTACCTTAGAAAGGATGGAAGGCTGAGTCAACCTTGAGCCTTGGCGAGATTCGAACCCTGCAGTAATTGCAGGCAGCTGGTCTTAATAACCAGCTTAATAACAGGGTGCCTTAGACCACTGTACTACCAAGGCTCTTATTGCACTTGAGCATGCAAGGAGGGACTGGAAAGGAGAAAGGGGAAGAGGAAAGACAAAGAAAAAAAAGGGAAGAGAGCAAGGAAGGGAAAATAAGGAAAGAGGGGAAGGAAGGAGAAAGGAGAATGAAGAGGGAAGGAAAGAGAAGAGAAGAGAAGAGAAGAGAAGAGAAGAGAAGAGAAGAGAAGAGAAGAGAAGAGAAGAGAAGAGAAGATTATAATGAGAAGGAGGGAGGGTCTACCTTAGCACTTGGCCACCACGGGTGTCCCTGACACAAGTGATGTCAAGCTGGCCACGCCCCCTGCCCCTCCCCCTCCCTCAGGTCAAACACAGCCCTGATGCGGCCTGCAATGAAATCGAGTCTGACACCCCTGGCCTAGACCAAAACAAAAGGTTCAGGCGAGAGAGCTGGGACACGACGTCAGAATCATCTTCGGTTGGGTTGCAAGGAAGGGAAGCTGGCCACAAACTCTGCGAGTTCTGGGCCAGGTTCGCTGGCTTAAGGGCTGACTCCACACCCGGCTTTTTTTACACTTACATGTTTAAGTCGTTGCAGTTTTTGCTTTGTATCAGCTCTTCGATGTACTCTCTCGTTGCGTCTGGAAACCGGGCTTCCTAGAAAAAGAGGAAGGGTGGGTGAATCCAGTGGTGCAATTCAATTGTTTTTACTACCGGTTCTGTGGATGTGGCTTGGTGGGCGTGGCAGGGGAAGGATACTGCAAAATCTTCATTCCCGCCCCACTCCAGGGGAAGGATACTGCAAAATCTCCATTCCCTCCCCACTCCAGGGGAAGGATACTGCAAAATCCCCATTCCCTCCCCACTCTAGGGGAAGGATACTGCAAAATCCCCATTCCCTCCCCACTCCTGGGGGAAGGATACTGCAAAATCCCCATTCCCTCCCCACTCCTGGGGGAAGGATACTGCAAAATCTCCATTCCCTCCCCACTCCTGGGGGAAGGATACTGCAAAATCCCCATTCCCTCCCCACTCCTGGGGGAAGGATACTGCAAAATCCCCATTCCCTCCCCACTCCAGGGGTAGGATACTGCAAAATCCCCATTCCCTCCCCACTCCAGGGGTAGGATACTGCAAAATCCCCGTTCCCTCCCCACTCCTGGGGCCAGCCAGAGGTGGCATTCTAACTTAATATATTTTTAAAATATTTTTAATTGGTTTGTTATTTTAAATTGGGGCCAAATTAATATATATCTTTTTAATTGTTTTTGATGTTTGTATTGTATGGTTTTTATCTGGCTGTACACCGCCCTGAGTCCTTCGGGAGAAGGTGCGGTATATAAATTCGAAATAAAATAAAATAAAATAAAATAAAATAATAAAATAAAATAAAATAAAATAAAATAAAATAAAATAAAATAAAATAAAATAAAATAATAAAATAAATAAAATAAAATAAAATAAAATAAAATAAAATAAAATAAAATAAAAAATAAAATAAAAAATAATAATTAAAAAAAATAATAAAATAATATAAACCACCGGGGCTCAAGCCACCGTTAAGGCTTACCGTTTCTCGGGTGAGTAAGACAAGGAGGTCTTTCTCCTGTAGAGTAGCAGTCTGCTTGGGAAGCTCACCGGCGCTGGTATCCAGCGACCCTTGGACTGGAAACGCTGGACCGGCCTGCTCGTTTATTACCGCCTGCTGGCCTCCGTTTTCCTCTGGGGGGTGAGCTGGTTGAGGGGAAGCAGGGCCTGGGATTCCATCTTGCTGAGGCTCAGGCCTGGGGAAAGCCGGCCCGGGGATCTCTCCTTGGTATACTTTCGGCAAAGGTCCCAGATCTCTTTCCAACAGCGCCGGCTGAGAAGGAAGAGGATTGACCCCAGTCCGTGCCTCTTTCTTCGCCGGCTGGAAGTACGGATGATCCAGCCGCATGTTCTCCTGGACGCAGTGCAAAACCCTCCCGAGGTTGGGCGCCAGCCGTGGCTGAACCCTCCGATCTCTCTCTTCTTCTTCTTCTTCTTCTTGGTTGTCTCGATCGGCCCTCACTTCCTCCAAATTAATGACCTCCGGGGCAACTTCTCTCTTCGGAACCACACTGGGCCCGGCCTCTGTCTCGCTGACCTCCTTGGGGTCAACAGGATCCGGAGAATCGGGTAACTCCAAGACTTCGGTCTGGCTCGGTCTGCCCGGTCCAGCACTTCCGGTCTTCGGGCAGTTCCGCCGTGTCCCAGGCAACCTCGGAGAAGTCGAGGGTTTGGTCTTCTGGTCTTTGTGAGGGAGGGCCACCACTTCGCCGTTAGATCCCCCTTCCCCCGTCTTGTTAATGACTTGCCAGGGAGCGGCGGGCTTGATGACGTTGGGCCGCAGGAATTTCTTGGTGGCTGTCTTTACAAGGAGGCAGAGAGAGAGAGAGAGAGAGAGAGAAGAGTTAGATTCGTCATTCGTTTTGGAAATAGGGGCTAGGTCTAAAATTCCTGTCTAGATCAGGGCAGGGGTGGGTTCTAAATTTTTTTTTACTACCGGTTCTGTGGGCGTGGCTTATTTTGTGGGTGTGGCTTGGAGGTCATGTGGCTAGGTGGGCATGGCTAGCTGGTCATGTGACCGGGTGGGCACGGCTATGTGTATAGGGACTACTCAGAGAGCTGAAGAGTGTCATTTCTGGAAGGTCCTCGCACTTACGATCAGTCCTCGCACTTATGACCCGACTCATTTGTTTGCTTTTAACACTGATCAGCTGTAGGGCGGCCCTTTGAAGCCCCACGGCAAGAGTTTAAACAGTTTTTTTTCCCTCTAGTCATCAGCTGGGACTCAGGAGGCAGCAAAAGATTGGGGGTGGGACTAAATAAAAGGTAAGAATAACGTGGGTGGGTGGAAGGGCGGGGGGGGGGAGAACCGGTTCGGTGACGTCATATCGTCACCGCTACCGGCTCAGCCGAACTGGAACGAACTGGGAGGAACCCACCACTGGATCAGGGGTGTCAAACTCGATTTCCTTGAGGGCTGGATTAGAGTTGTGTTTGACCTTTGGGGGGGGGGGGGCTGAGCGTGGCCAGCTTGACATCACTTGTGTCCGGGGGGGGGGGGGGGCGCCTGTAGTGGTCTGAACGCTCTGCCAGTCAAAAACGGGCTCCCGAGCTCCGTTTTCGCCCGCGATGGCCTCCTGCAACCCTCTGCAGCTCCGTTTTTGCTGGCAGAGGGCTGCAGGAGGCTGTTGCGGCTGAAAATGGAGCCTGGGAGGGCGACGTGTATTTTTGGCCTCCATGCATTGGATTTTCACTCTCCCAGGTCCCCAGAACCACTCTGCAGGCCCAAACCAGGTGCATTTTTGGGTGAAAACAGGCCTGGTTTTGCCAAAAAATGGGCCTTGCAGAGCACTGCAGAGTACTTCTGGGGACCTGGGAGGGCGGAAATCCGACGCACGGAGGCCAAAAACTTATTGTTTTTCTTGTTTTCCTCCTGTAAATTTAGGTGCGTCTTATAGTCCGAAAAATACAGTAAGCAGTTCTCAATTTAAATCCAATTGCTTAGCCACCATGTAAAACTACAACCCACCTTGAGAATGGGATTTACAACCCTGATTCGGAGTTCCCGATGGCCAGGTTCCCCTGGAATCATGTGACTGCATTTTGGGGCCACATTTGCAGTCATTAAGCCTGCAGGACTTATTTATGGATATTTGCTGAGGACTACCTGTATACCTGTATACCATTCGGTGCTGTTCTGGGATGTTTTGAATAAAAGGTGTATTCTAAATCCTGTTTTATTTTTCAGGATCGCAAATAAATCTTTACGCCCCAAAAAAGAGAATTACAAATTTATGCTACCTGGATAGTCTTAATTTCTTCTGGAACCAAAGAGAACAAAATTACCAGCAACACACACAAAAAAAGGCACAACTTTTGCTTGCGGCAGCCCTTTAAAATTACAACTTTGACCTTCTGGTCCAACAGCTCCCACTTGTCAAAATATCTCAGAGGAAAGAATAAAAAGCAGCTGGGATGCATGTCATGAATTTTAGGTAATAAACCTCTCATCAGCTCAAAGAACATTTAAGCAGCTGGAAAACAGCAATCTGGCATTTCAAGAATGCAGGCGGAAAACTGTGCTTTGCTTTAAGCCTTGGGACATTCCTCAAACTTTGCACCTGGTTTACACACCAGACAATTTTGCTTGAGGTTTCGTGCAAAGTGTGACCCTGGCTAATTGTAGCCGATGCACCAAACTGTGGTTTAATAATTAAGGCTTAGCCACGATTATTAGTCTAAGATAAACCCAATTTTAGCTGCAGCCTATTTGGAAAACGTACAAAAATCAGTTTGGGAAGGCCCTGAACTCAAGAGTATTCGGGAGTTATGAAACTCATCGTTGGGAAAAACGCTCAGCTCCTTCACCAAACTGCAAGAGAAAAAATGGGAGTTTTTTTCTTTGTTTTGTTTTCTGCACTGTTGAAAAGATTTTTTTTTTTTAGAAAATACCATGGAGAAATTCATAATTCTTCTTCCCCCCCTCCCCTTATATTTCAAGAAGAGAGGGATGCGGTGGCTCAGTGGCTAAGACGCTGAGCTTGTCGATCGGAAGGTCGGCAGTTCAGTGGTTCGAATCCCTAGTGCCGCGTAACGGGGTGAGCTCCCGTGACTTGTCCCAGCTTCTGCCAACGTAGCAATTCAAAAGCAGGTAAAAAATGCAAGGAGAAAAATAGGGGCCACCTTTGGTGGGAAGGTAACAGGGCTCCGTGCGCCTTTGGCGTTGAGTCATGCCGGCCACGTGACCACGGAGACGTCTTCGGACAGCGCTGGCTCTTCGGCTTTGGAACGGAGATGAGCACCGCCCCCTAGAGTCGGGAACGACTAGCACATATGTGCGAGGGGAACCTTATTTACCTTTACCTTACCTCCATCAAGATGACCACGTCTTCATCATCCTCATCTTCCCACTGCTGGCGAACAGGTGTGTCCAACATCACAGGCAAGTCTTCGTCCGAGGAGTCGGATATCGTGATGAGTCCCTCGTCTCGGTGGTTAATCCTATCTGAAAGGAGGACAAGAAGGTT
This sequence comes from Pituophis catenifer annectens, assembly GCF_029215685.1. NCBI lineage: Eukaryota > Metazoa > Chordata > Lepidosauria > Squamata > Colubridae > Pituophis > Pituophis catenifer. The sequence continues at coordinate 18,230,761 of NW_027256896.1, read as the reverse complement.
CGCGGCGGCTCGTGCATGGTGTCCGTCCTTCCAACTCCAGACTGAAATACGTGGCCCGAGCTTGCATGGAAATAAGGCAGGAGGGGAAATCCCAGGACAGAGGTGGACACAGGCCTTCGTGGCCTGTGGACTTCAACTCCCAGATTTCCTTGCGCAAGGCACTTCACCACCCACTTTGCTTAGCAACAGAAATTCCGGTGGCCGGAAGTTGAGAACTACTCGAGAACTTACCTTTCCCTCGATGGCTCCGGAAACTATTCAAGTCGATGACTTCTCTCTGACCTCCGTCTTCCATGTTAGAAGGTTACGCACCTGAGCATGACATCCGCTTGGTCAGGAGCCCCTGGAAAAGGGAGGAGGACCGTTTGACCACAAGGCTTTTGCTTGAGCTTGTTACTGCAGTCTCCAGGAGCAAGAGCCTTTAGACTTATATACCGCTTCACGGTGCTTTTACAACCTTCTCTAAGCGGTTTGCAGAGTCAGCCTCTTGCCCCCAACAATCTGGGTCCTCATTTGACCCATCTCGGAAGGATGGAAGGCTGAGTCAACCTGGAGCCAGTTACAATCAAACTCCTGGCAGTGGGCAGAATTAGCCTGCAATACTGCATTGTAACAACTGTGCCCCTGTGGATGGATGGCTTCCTTCCTTCCTTTTTCCTCCCTCTTTTCCTTCCTTTTCTTTCCTTCCTTCCTTTTTTCCTCTTTTCTTTTCTTCCTTTTTCCTCCCTTCCTTTTTTCCTCCCTAATTTTCCTTCCTTTTTCCTCCCTCTTTTCCTTCCTCCCTTTTTCCTCCCTTTTCCTTCCTTCCTTTTTTCCTCCCTACTCTTTCCCTTCCTTCCTTCGATTTTCCTCCCTCTTTTCCTTCCTTCCTTCTTTTTCCTCCCTCTTTTCCTTCCTTCCTTTTTTTCCTCCCTACTCTTTTCCTTCCTTCTTCCTCCCTCTTTTCCTTCCTTTTCTTTCCTTCCTTCCTTTTTTCCTCTTTTCTTTTCTTCCTTTTTCCTCCCTTCCTTTTTTCCTCCCTACTTTTCCTTCCTTTTTCCTCCCTCTTTTCCTTCCTCCCTTTTTCCTCCCTTTTCCTTCCTTCCTTTTTTCCTCCCTACTCTTTCCCTTCCTTCCTTCGATTTTCCTCCCTCTTTTCCTTCCTTCCTTCTTTTTCCTCCCTCTTTTCCTTCCTTCCTCTTTTTCTTCCTTCCTTTTTCCTCCCTCTTTTCCTTTCTTCCTTTTTTCCTCCCTACACTTTTCATCTTTCTTTCCTTCCTCCCTCCCTCCCTCCTTCCCTCCCTTTTCTCACACCTCATAATCATCACAGGATCAAAATCAAGGGGGAAGGCACTCAACGACTTAACAACTGCAGCGATTCACTTAACAACCGTGGCAAGAAAGGTCGCAAAACGGGATAAAACCAGGGGTGAAACACTACCGTTTCGCACTGGCTCGGCTGAATCGGTAGCGACGGCGGTAATTCAGAGAACCGGTAGTGTTGGCAGTGCGAGGCTCCACCCACCTGCCCGGATGTCGTTACTTCCTGGTTTTAACCAGGAAGTAACCTGTTTTTTATCCTCTGCACATGCACAGGCGGCTTTCCGCATCCACAGAGGGTCCAAAATCGCATGTGACGCACGCACACACTTTCGAACTGGTAGGGAAGGTAAGTAGATTTCACCCCTGGGTAAACCTCACTTAAATGTCTCACTTAGCACCGGAAATTTGGGGCTCAATTGTGGTCGTAAGTCGAAGACTCCCTGCAGCTGCGGTTCTATTTATTTATTTATTTATTATTTATTTATTTATTAATTTAATTTGTATACCGCCCTTCTCCCAGAGGGGACTCAGGGCGGTGAACAGCCAAAATTAAAAAAAACATACAAATACAAAAGTTAAGATAATTAAAAAAGAATTAAATCATGAGCTTCCCAATTTGAAACCCCCAAATCCATAAAATTTAAAATCCCAATTAAAAACCATTTAGGCTAAGTTCTAGACCACACACGCACAACAAATCAAGGCTCGTGTATTGCAACCACTGTTTCCGTGTGCCTAAAGGAGCTTCAAGATTCTGCCTTAGCTCCCTCTTCCTAGCCACAGCTGCTTAAAAGGCTCCACACCATGACTTTTTTTTCGGGGGGGGGGGGGTCTTCCTCCTCCAGGGATGCGTTTGGTGACCGTGAGCGCGTGGGCGTGTATGAGCGGGGAAGACTCACTGCGAATAACAGAGAGGCTATAATTGAAATATGACATATGGATCTCAACAAGAGGTGGCAGGACTGCGCAATAAACGGCGCGCTTGGGAAACGCACCGCCGTGCCGTTTCAACTCCGCTCTCGTTGCCAAAAGCCTGCAGCAAACTTCTATTCAGAATTGTTCCATGACACCAGCCCCGTCGTCAAATTCCGGGCACGCCGGTTTTAAGAGCCTTGGTACTACAGAGGTTTAATGCACCCTGTTATTAACACAGCTGCCTGCAATTTCTGCAGGTTCGATTCTTACCAGGCTCAAGGTTGACTCAGCCTTCCATCCTTTCTAAGGTAGGTTAAATGAGGACCCAGTTGTGGGGGCAATAAGCTGACTTTGTATAAATATACAAAAGGATGAAGGCTATTGCTGAGCACATTGTAAGCCGCCCTGAGTCTCCGGAGAAGGGCGGCATATAAATCAAATTAAAAAAAAAAAAAAAAAAAAAAAAAAAGAGATCCGGCATCTGTTTGGGTGTCAATAAAATCCTTCCAAGAGGCAGAGAACAGAGGCACAGGTGGGGGGCCATAAAATACAACAGACCTGTCCACTGATCTTTATCTACCTGTGTTTCCCCGGAAATAAGACCCTGTCTTATATTTTTTTTGAACCCTGAAATAAGCGCTTGGCCTTATTTTCGGAGAAGTGTCCGGAAACTTATTTATTTTATTTCATCAAGCCGAGCTGGCTTGATCCCACTGTTTTGGTTAAATTTAATTGATTTTAATTGGGTTGTTTTATTTATTTATTTATTTATTTATTAATCAAATTTCTATACCGCCCTACTCCCGAAGGACTCAGAGCGGTGAACAGCCAAGATAAAATACAGATAATCCAAATATTAAAAAAGTCCCTTAAAATTATTAAATATTTCGGCCGAAACACAGATTAAAACACCCAATTTATAAAATCACAAATTAAAAAATTTAAAAAATTTAAAAGATGGGAGTTAGGCCAGGCCAGCTTGCTGAAATAGAAAAGTTTTGAGAGCACGGCGAAACGTGCGCAGGTCCGGGATCTTCCGTATCTCTGGGGGGAGCTCGTTCCAGATGGTAGGTGCCCCCACAGAGAAGGCTCTCCCCCTGGGGGCCGCCAGTTGACACTGTTTGGCCGACGGCACCCTGAGGAGCCCCTCTCTATGGGAGCGTACTGGTCGGTGAGAGGCTATTGGTAGCAGAAGGCAGTCTCGTAGATACCCCGGTCCGATGCCATGGAGCGCTCTAAAGGTGGTAACCAAAACCTTGAAGCGCACCCGGAAGACCACCGGGAGCCAGTGCAGCTCGCGCAGGAGGGGGGGTCACATGGGAGCGCCACGTCGCTCCCATAACCACCTGCGCGGCCGCATTCTGGACCAGCTGGAGCCTCCGGGTGCTCCTCAAGGGGAGCCCCATGTAGAGAGCATTGCAGTAGTCCAAGCGGGAAGTAACGAGAGCATGAGTGACCGTATTTAACGAGTCCCGATCCAGAAAGGGACGCAACTGGCGAATCAGGCGGACCTGATAAAAAGTCCCTCAATTGTGGCCAAAAATATTTAATTATTTTTAAACTGTTTTTAAATTTTGTATGTTCTGTTTTATTCTGGCTGTTCACCGCCCTGAGTCCTGCTGGAGAAGAGCGGTATACAAATTAAAACAAATAAATAAATAAATTATTTTGGAGTGCGTGAAGCAAGTCGGGGCTCCTCTTGCCGTCTTACCTGATTTCCAACTCTGTCTCCCTAACCCTAACCAGAGGAAATGGCGGGGAGCATTTAATTTAATTTAATTTATCGCATTTCTATGCCGCCCAACTCCCAAGGGACTGCTGTACATGCGGTTAAATATTTTCGGGGAGGGCTTATTTTCGGGGAGCTTATTTTAGCACATGTGCTCAAAAGCCCAATTGGGTTTATTATCAGGGGATGTCTTATTTTCGGGGAAACGCTGTATTTCTTTTTTTTTTTTTCCCCTCTGGAATGCACGGAGAGGGAACTTTTGAAGGGAAAAATCTCTTGATTTGTTGGGCCGCGATTGAAAAAACATTTCACCTCCGACCGGTCGAAGGAAGTTTGCCAGGACTGGATGCCCCTGCGATCGATTATCCTGAATGCAAAAAATTCTCCCCAGCTCTAACGACAAACCAAAAAAATGGTTCAGAAGAGGCCTGTGCAACAGATTCCTTCCGAAAGGAACAGAAAGTTCAAGAGGACACAGTTCAGGAATCTTCCTTGTGACAGCAGCTCACGACTTCCTCCAGAATCTAAACTGCGTCCAAACTCATCTTTTCGAAGGGGGAACCGGGGATTCGTTTCTTCTATCGGCACAGAGAGAAGGAAAAAAATGAACCCACCAGCCGGTGCAGATCAAACAGAACAAAAAGTTGCAACAAGAAACCACTGTCAAGCTAGGACAACAAAACCTCATCTTATATATATATATATTTTGGATGGGAGATCCCAATAGTTGAATACATTACAAAGTATTGTATTGGGGTATCCAACTGGTGGCACTTTTAAGACTGGTGGACTTCAACTCCCAGAATTCATTGGCCATGGCAACTTGTGTGGACTTCAACTACCAAAATTCCCCAAGTAACTTTAAGACTGATGGACTTCAACTCCCAGAATTCCCCAAGTAACTTTAAGACTGATGGACTTCAACTCCCAGAATTCCCAAGTAACTTTAAGACTGGTGGACTTCAACTCCCAGAATTCCCCAAGTAACTTTAAGACTGATGGACTTCAACTCCCAGAATTCCCCAAGTAACTTTAAGACTGGTGGACTTCAACTCCCAGAATTCATTAGCCATGGCAACTTGTGTGGACTTCAACTACCAAAATTCCCCAAGTAACTTTAAGACTGGTGGACTTCAAATCCCAGAATTCCCAAGTAACTTTAAGACTGATGGACTTCAACTCCCAGAATTCCCAAGTAACTTTAAGACTGGTGGACTTCAACTCCCAGAATTCCCCAAGTAACTTTAAGACTGGTGGACTTCAACTCCCAGAATTCCTTAGCCATGACAACTTGTGGACTTCAACTCCCAGAATTCCCCAAGTAACTTTAAGACTGGTGGACTTCAACTCCCAGAATTCATTAGCCATGACAACTTGTGTGGACTTCAACTCCCAGAATTCCCCAAGTAACTTTTAAGACCCATGCTGGCTGGGGAATTCTGGGAGTTGAAGTCCACCAGTCTTAAAGTTGTCAGTTTGGAGACCCCTGCTGTAGAGCTTAATCACACATACACACACAAACACACACAGAGACACCATGCTCTGCTGCTGACTCCCAAGGCTAAGGAAGAAAACCACTCATATCCCAAATCTACAAGGCTGGGACTAGAAAATTCCTACAAACCATCTCAGTAAATCCATTCCATCCAAGTTATTCTCACAACAGGCAGCAGACAAATTCAGGATCTGCCCTGCTTCTCTCCACCCCCACCTCCCCCCCAAATTCCTGGCTCTCCTTTCCCCCAACCCACAACAGTTCAGATGAGCAGGCTGCCTTGTGTTTTCATTGCACACAAAACTAGATTTGCAGGTAAAATGGACTTTGTCCCTGCCAGCAGTTACAAACCAGGAAATTTAATTCTCATAATCCCCATGAACGACTTTCCAAGGAGAAGCAAAGACTGTCTTAGGGAGGGAAAGGGGGAGGGGGGAAGAGAGGAAAAGGGAGCTTGTGGGAATGGGGTGGGGGGAGAAAACAGAAAAGGTGGGAGAGAGAATTTAAAGGGAGAGTTGGAAAGGGCCATTCCATAAATGGGAGAAGAGCAAAACGAGCAGACACGTAGCTAAAAAAAAAAAAATGCAAAAAGGAACAGAATTGCGTGTCTGATTTGTTCAACCGATAAGCCACGTTTACATTCAGGTGGGAAAATCCTAATTTAAAACCCCCAAAGGTAAATGAAAGCAAATGTTAATGAAGAATTAAAACCTGATTTTCTTTTTTTAAAGTTCTTTGGAGATTTTCTACATTCAAAACTTCAAGAGGATTCGGAAAGTCCATGAAGCATTTTGGCCTGGAGACCAGAAGGGTTGAGACAGAGGCAGTCCTTCAAACTATTTTTTGACTCCGGGCTAGGTAGGTTTTTTTTAAAAGTTAGCAGCACAGGTCAACTTACGACCCCGCAACTGAGCCCCCGAGTTTATGTTGTTAAGTGAAGTTTTGTCCCGGGTTATGACTTTTCTTGCCACCTCGGCTAATGGAAGCCCTGCGGTTGTTAAATGAGATTGTTAAGTTAATATAACATATATATATGTTTATCTATCTATCTATCTATCTATCTATCTATCTTTTTCTTTTTCGTAGGCTTTTATGTGCATATTCTTTCTAGCCTGGTTTAACCTACGTAAGCTGTAGAACATCTTAGCTTACGTAGGTAAAACCTGGCTAGAAAGAATATGATATATATATATATATATATATATATTAGTATATGTATATGAAATCTTAATCGGTTCACCGCCCTGAGTCCTTCGGGAGAAGGGCGGTATAGAAATTCAATAAATAAATAAATAAATAAATAAATAAATAAATAAATAAATAAATAAGTAAATAAATAAATTGAATCCGGTTTCCTCGCTGACTTTGTCGTAAGGTTCGCAAAAAGGGGGAAATCACGTGACTCCGGGAACACTGCAACCGTCATAAAGGTGAGTCAGCTGTCAAAAAATTCAAATGTAAATCCAACGGTCGTTAAGTGTGAAAAATAGTTCCCTTTTCCCAGTGCCGTCGTAACTTCGAACGGCTGCTAAACAAACTGCCTTAAGCAGAGGCTACCTATATTGTCTTCAATTGGGGAGGGCGAAGCCATGATTTTAGATCTCCGAGTCATTTTGGTACTGTGGGAATCCTTGGGGAATTGGACATAGATTAAAGCAGCTTGAAAAACCGGGAGCAAATTCCAATATACACAATAAAGTGGTGTTTCTCAACCTTGGAAGCTTGAAGATGGGTGGACTTCAACTCCCAGAATCCCCCAGCCAGCGCTGCTGGCTGGGGGATTCTGGGAGTTGAAGTCCACCCATCTTCAAGCTACCAAGGTTGAGAAACACTGCAATAAAAGCTGATTTCAAAATCAAGTCAGCCAGCACCAATTTGGCCAGCAAAGAAAGTTTAAAAAGGATAAAAGGCCCAGCGGAGGACAAGTCCGAGACAGTCAGGATGCCAACAACATAAAAAGTGAATTTATAGCGGGCCAAACCACATCTGGCTATAAAACCCAGAAAGGGTTTTTTTTTTTTTTTTAATTTGATTTATATGCCGCCCTTCTCCGGAGACTCAGGGCGGCTTACAATGCGTTAAGCAATAGCCTTCATCCTTTTGTATATTTTATACAAAGTCAGCTTATTGCCCCCACAAACTGGGTCCTCATTTCACCTACCTTAGAAAGGATGGAAGGCTGAGTCAACCTTGAGCCTGGGGAGATTCAAACCTGCAGTAATTGCAGGCAGCTGGTCTTAATAACAGGGGTGCTTTAGACCACTGTACTACCAAGGCTCTTCTCTGGCTTAACCCCAGGGTGAAAAGCAGCAGGATTTGAAACCGAGACTCGGCTGTTTATAAGAGAAACAGGTGCTGGGCCATCCACCAATGCCCCCCCCCCCTTCTCGAAGGCCTTGCAGGGCGGTGGAGACCCCCAGAAGCAACATGCCAGGAAGGGGAAGGGGAAGAGGGAGGCTGAAGGATATCCTAAAGAGGAAGGGGTTGAGAGAGGTGGGGGGCGGGGGGCAATGCTTGGTAAAGAGCCTTGGTAGTACAGGGGTTTAAGGCACCCTGTTATTAAGCTTATTAAGACCAGCTGCCTGCAATTACTGCAGGGTTCGAATCTCGCCAAGGCTCAAGGTTGACTCAGCCTTCCATCCTTTCTAAGGTAGGTGAAATGAGGACCCAGTTTGTGGGGGCAATAAGCTGACTTTGTATAAATATACAAAAGGATGAAGGCTATTGCTTAACGCATTGTAAGCTGCCCTGAGTCTTCGGAGAAGGGCGGCATATAAATCAAATTAAAAAAAAAAAATGCTGTTGGAAAATCAAGCAGCAAGAATTAGGGAAAAGCAAAAGAAAACCAACCAACGAAACTCGCAAAGCGGAAGAGAAAGTGAAATGAAAAAGAGGATTGGATTAGCTTGGGGGGGGGGCGGCAGTATTTATTTCCAATAAGGAAGAGGGAAAGCACGCCAAAGGGGGGCATGGATTGGGGTGGGGGTGGAGAAGGGGTGAAATTAAGGGGGCTGAGGTGGGAGCCCACCTGTCTATCATTGGGCGGGGGGGAGAGGAAAATAAGCAGACAATATTTGGGGAGGGGGTGATTAACCACTGGGGGCAGGAGGGAAGGAGAGGCAAACCTCTTAGGGAAAGAGGAAGGGGGAGGAAAGAGGAAAGAGCCCCCTTCCAGGGGTGCCAAGTCCGGAAAGTAGGGCAGGGGAAGGCCAGGAGGGGAGAAAACAACCCCCTCCCCAGAAATGGAAGGGGGAGAAGACCCTACCCCCAGGAAAGTAAGGGGACGAGGAAGAAAAGACCCCCTCCTCCATAAAAGGAAGGAGAGGGGACGGGGAAGGAAGAGAAGACCCCACACACATAGGAAAGGAAGGGGAGGGAATGAGGAGGGGAAGGGAAGACCCCTTAGGAAGGGCAAGGAAGGGGGAAGAGAAAACCTTTCCCCCCCACCAGAACTGAAAGGGGATGGGGAGGAACAGAAGACCCCCCCTCCAGGAAAGGAAAGGGAGGGACCCCTCCCCAGGAAAGGAGAAGTATAAGAGGGGGAAGACAGCCCCCCCCAAAGGAAAGGAAGGAAGGGGACGAGGAGGGAAGGGAGAAGAAAAGACCCCCCCCCATAAAAGGAAAGAGAGGGGATAGGGAAGGAAGAGAAGACCCCTCCCCCAGGAAAGAAGAGACAGAAGAAGGGGAAGACAGCCCTCCCCCCCAACCCAGGAAAGGAAAGGGACGAGGATGGAAGGGGGAAGAGAAGACCCCCTCCCCATAAAAGGGAAGTGGAAGGAAGAGAAGACCGCTCCCCCCAGGAAAGGAGAAGCGGAAGAGGGGGAAAATATCCCCTCCCCCCCACCAGGAAGGGGGGGAACGGAAAGATCCCACCCTCCCACCCTAGAAAGTAATGGGATGAGGAAGAAAGGGGGAAGAGAAGACCCCCCTCCCCATAAAAGGAAGGCGAGGGGACGGGGAAGGAAGAAGGAAGACACCCCCCCCCCAAGGAAAGGGAGGGAGAGGACCCCAAGAAAGAAGGAAAGGGGTGGCGGGGACCCCAAGAAAGAGGAAAAAGGTGGGGGTGGTGGGAAAGACCCCCCACCCAGGAAAGGGACGAGGAGGAAAGGGGGAAGAGAAGCCCCCCTCCCCATAAAAGGGAAGTGGAAGGAAGAGAAGAAGCCCCCACTCCAGGAAAGGGAGGGAGAGGACCCCAACAAAGAAGGAAACGGGTGGCGGGGAAGCCCCCCACCCCACCCAGGAAAGGGACGAGGAGGAGAGGGGGAAGAGAAGCCCCCCTCCCCATAAAAGGAAGAGAAGAAGCCCCCCCTCCAGGGAAGGAGAAGAGGGAGGGGAAAGATCCCCCCCCAGGAAGGGGGAGAAGACCCCACCCCCAAAGGAAAGGGAGGGCGGAGACCCCAAGAAAGAGGGAGAAGGAGGGGGTGGCGGGGAAGACCCCCACCCCACCCAGGAAAGGGACCCAGGAAGAGAAGCCCCCCTCCCCATAAAAGGAAGAGAAGAAGCCCCCTCCCCACAGGAAAGGAGAAGCAGGAGGGGAAAGATCCCCCCCAGGAAGGGGGGGTGAACAGAAGACCCCTCCCCCAAAGGAAAGGGGGGGCGGGGACCCCAAGAAAAGGGGAGAGGGAGGGGGCGGAGGGGAAGACCCCCCCCCACCCAGGAAAGGAAGAGAGCCCCCCCTCCCTCCCTCCTCCCCTCACTCACCGCCCGCTGCCCCGCTCGATCCCTGGCCGGCTGCCCCGTCCGGGCCTTCGCAGGCCGGCCTGCCCCTCGCGCTCCGGCCCGACCCCCGCGCGAGGCTCCGGCGCTTCCGGCTTCCTCCCTCCCTCCTCGGCGCCGCCCCCTCCCTCCCCCCCTCCCGCACGCACGCACGCACGCACGCAGCGCCGCCCCCCCCTCCCGCCTGCCACGTGACCGCAGGACGTGTAAGGGGGGCGGGGCCGGGGCAGGGAGCACGCGGTGCCATAGAGCGCGCGGAGGGAGAGGCGGCACCATAGAGAATGAGAGAGAGAGAGAGAGCAGGCGGTGAGGCTGGATGCCTTCCTGGTTTGGGCTGGATGGAGTTGAGGGTGGCTGGTTGGTTGGTTGGTTGGGGTGAAGGCGGGGAGTCTCCAGCAAGTCAGGCCAATCGCAGAGGAATAGATGGAAGGAGATGGGCCAGGATGACCTGCATCTTGCAAGGCTCACTGACCTTCTGTCTGTCCCTCTATAACATCATCTCCTATCTCTATTTCTATGTAACCTATGTTGCCTCTCTATCTACAATTCTCTCTAATCTCTCTGTATCATCTGTCTTATCTATCGGTATATCTACAATAACTAATCCACTTCTATCTATTCATCTATTATTTATCTCTATCTCTATCTCTATCATCTATCTCTCTATATCTATCTATCTATCTATCTATCTATCTATCTATCTATCTATCTATCTATCATTATCTATCTATCTATTCTATCTACCAGTATCTATTTATCTACAATATCTAATCTACTTCTCTCTTTCTTTCTCTAATCTATCTATCTATCATTATCTATCTATCTATCATTATCTATCATCTATCTATCTATCTATCTATCTATCTATCTATCTATTCTATTCTATTCTATTCTATCTATTCTATTCTATCTACCTATCTACCGGTATCTATTTATCTACAATATCTAATCTACTTCTCTCTCTTTCTCTCTCTAATCTATCTATCTATCTATCATTATCTATCATTATCTATCTATCTATCATTATCTATCTATCTATCTATCTATCTATCTATCTATCTATCTATCTATCTATCTATTCTATCTATCTATTCTATCTATCTATCTACCGGTATCTATTTATCTACAATATCTAATCTACTCTCTCTCTAATCTATCTATCTATTCTATCTATCTATTCTATCTATCTATCTACCGGTATCTATTTATCTACAATATCTAATCTACTTCTCTCTCTTTCTCTCTCTAATCTATCTATCTATCTATCATTATCTATCATTATCTATCTATCTATCATTATCTATCTCTATCTATCTATCTATCTATCTATTCTATCTATCTATCTACCGGTATCTATTTATCTACAATATCTAATCTACTCTCTCTCTAATCTATCTATCTATTCTATCTATCTATTCTATCTATCTATCTACCGGTATCTATTTATCTACAATATCTAATCTACTTCTCTCTCTCTCTCTCTCTAATCTATCTATCTATCTATCTATCTATCTATCTATCTATCTATCTATCTATCTATCTATCTAATCTATCATTATTTATCTATCTATCTATCATTATCATCTATCTATCTATCTATTTATCTATTCTATCTATCTATCTACCGGTATCTATTTATCTACAATATCTAATCTACTTCTCTTTCTCTCTCTAATCTATCTATCTATCATTATCATCTATCTATCGGTATCATTAACATCTGGCAAGAAAAAAAAGTGAAGATGTTCCTATTTTATTCCATTAGAAAATGGAGTATATTAGGCTTGGCTTCCTTCTGCTTCTTTGGAATAATAAATATCGCAATCCATTCCATGAACAAAAAGGTCTGTCCCTTGGAAAGAAAATTACAAAATAGAATAGAATAACAGAGTTGGAAGGGACCTTGGAGGTCTTCTAGTCCAACCCTCTGCTTAGGCAGGAAACCCTACACCACTTCAGACAAATGGTTATCCAACGTCTTCTTAAAAACTTCCAGTGTTAGAGCATTCACAATTTCTGGAGGCAAGTTGTTCCACGGATTAATTCTTCTGTCAGGAAATTTCTTAGTTCTAAGTTGCTTCTCTTCTTGATAAGTTTCCATCCATTGCTTCTTGTCCTACCTTCAGGTGCTTTGGAGAATAGCTTGACTCCCTCTTCTTTGGGGCAGCCCCTGAGATATTGGAAGACTGCCATCATGTCTCCCCTAGTCCTTCTTTTCATTAAACTAGACATACCCAGTTCCCGCAATCGTTCTTCGTCTTTGTTGCTCTTCTCTGCACTCTTTCTAGAGTCCAAACATCGTTTTTACATCCTGGCCATGTTTCCCTTTAGATGATACTGTACTGTAAACAGCAGTAAGTGGTTGTTTACACAAAACCACAAAGGTAAATATTGTGATTTTAAGGGTATTCCTGTGTCTGATTTTTTTTCTCTTCCATTTGTTAGTTACATTTGGTTACCATGAACGTTTCAACTTATGATAACATATATTTTTCCCTAACATATTATCCACGAGGTGGAGCTCAATGATCAAAAACTAACATTGACTGGAGCAATTCTGGAAGGGAAATGATTTGAAATTAAACTCGCTGCTTCTGGGAAAATGAGAAAATTCACAGACAGGCGCCTGTCTCGATCTGATTCAACAGTGCTGGCTGGAGAATTGTGGGGAGTTGAAGTCCTTGCATCTTAAAAAGAAGAGGGAGTCAAGCTATTCTCCAAAGGACCTGAGGGCAGGACAAGAAGCAACGGGTGGAAACTCATCAAGGAGAGAAGCAACCTAGAACTAAGGAGAAATTTCCTGACAGTGAGAACAATTAATCAGTGGAACTCCTTGCCTCCAGAAGTTGTGAATGCTCCAACACTGGAAGTTTTTAAGAAGATGTTGGATAACCATTTGTCTGAAGGGATGGAGGGTTTCCTGCCTAAGCAGGGGGTTGGACTAGAAGACCTCCAAGGTCCCTTCCAACTCTCTTATTCTATTCTAGTTGTCAAGATTGGAAAACACTGGACTATTTTGGATCATGTATTGGGTCCCTCCAGAAAATGGATCGAGTACCTAGGTGAAAAACACCTAGCTGGCAGTGAACGTTTTACTTCGAAGCAACCCATCTCTCCATCCTGTCAAAACAAGCCATCCATTGTGGGCAGCCTGGAAGGTTTGCAAGTCCTTGGCCACAGGGGAGGAAAAAAAACAGAAAAAAAAACCAACAGCGACCTGTTCAAATGGCTCACGTATTACCTTTTACCCCATGTATGCAGGTGGGAGCCGGAGGCAACGGAACAACTCCAGGCCCAGCGGCAACATTAGTCCGACCCAATTGAGCAGCTTGCCGGGTTATTGTTTTGCCAGAGGCTAAGGTTTAAAACGTCAGAAGGGCATGTTTGTTCAACCAGAGGAAGGAGGAAGTAGCAGCTCGGCTGGCCTGGAAGTTTTGCTTCTCACAAAACCCAGGGAGAGATTGAAAAGCGTAGCCAGTTTCGGCAACATACGAAGGAATTTTTTTTTTTTTAGAATTCTTTATTGGCCAAGTGTGATTGGACAGGCAAGGAATGAGCATAAGCTCTCGGTGTACATACAAGCAGCCAAGTGACAAATCACAATGATAATCATAAGATCCATTCATCATAAATCATAAGGTACAACACTCCACGAGAGTCATAGGATACAAAAGAAGCAATCGACATAAATCATACTGGTGGGTTTTTTTTTTTTTTTGCTGGAAGGCAGGTTTCAATAGATGGGTTGAGCAATGTTGACGCCTTCTTGGCTTCTCCATTCCTAGAGCAGGAGGGTTCTTCTCAAAATCTTTGCTTTCCTCACTCATCCGGATGACTATTATGTGACTTAGGATGGGGCTGCTCAACTTGGAAGGTGCAGCTGGTCTAGAACATAGCAACCCCCCCCCCCCCAAGAATTTATGAGCACACCTCCCAGGGGGAGGGCCTTCTCTGTGAGGGCTCCAACCCTTTGCCCCCGGAGATTCGGAATATCCCTGATCTCCGTGCTTTCCGCTGTGCCCTCAAGACCCTGATGTTCCAACAGGCGGGGCTAAACATATGAACATATGAATGATTTTTTTTAAAATGTTATCTAATTCTGGGTTTTATTTAATTGGCCAAACTAAGTAATAATTTTAATTAGCAATTTTATGATGTTTGTGTGTCTATTTTTTTCTTGGCTGTACACCGCCTTGAGTCCTACGGGAGAAAGGCGGTATAGAAATATAATAAATGAATGAATGAATGAATGAATGTTCGCCAACCGTACTGGATGCCAGGAAGATTCTGGGCATAAGTCAAGAAAGCTAGTTATGAACTACAAAGCGATCTATGGCACCCTGTGGTCTCCAATTGCTTGAGTCCAATCAGGAAGGTGGGGGGGGGGGTCATGATCCAAGGCCCATCACTTATAAGAGCATCCTCTGCCTGGACCCAGGAGATGGGCCTTGTGTGCGAGACTTAGCTATGGAACCCCGATCTTCTCTAGATTTGGGTGCCCCTGATTTTACAGAAAACTCTTTAAAAAAAAACTGGGTTTTGCCCGAGTACGGCATCAAGATATTTTGTGCCCATCTTGACTCATTTTTTAAAAAGATGGTTTTATGGTATTTTTAGGTTTCGAGGGAAGGGGTTATTATTGGGTAGTTTTTAATGTATGCCTTCCAGCATTGCATGTCAATTATAACAAACTGTCCTTAAAAACACCTGCTAGCTAGCATGCATGAAGCAGGGGTACCCCAAAACCGCTGTTTGGTATATTAGAACTACAATACCCAAAGATCATAAAGGTGAGGATTGGTTGTTAAAGCTACCTTTTTCATCACCGTCACAATGGTTGCTAAAGAAGACAATTGCTAAACGAGGATTGGACCTGTAGGGCTCTTATTCTGCATTGGAAGACGTCTCTGGATAGGATTCCCAATTAAAGGATCATACAGAAGGTGACGAAAGGTTGGCAGTCAGCGGTTCGAATCCCTAGTGCCGCGTAACGGGGTGAGCTCCCGTGACTTGTCCCAGCTTCTGCCAACCTAGCAGTTCGAAAGCAGGTAAAAAATGCAAGGAGAAAAATAGGGGCCATCTTTGGTGGGAAGGTAAGAGCGTTCCGTGCGCCATTGGCGTTGAGTCGTGCCGGCCACATGACCACGGAGACGTCTTCGGACAGCGCTGGCTCTTTGGCTTTGAAACGGAGATGAGCACCGCCCCCTAGAGTCGGGAACGACTAGCACATATGTGCGAGGGGAACCTTTACCTTACAGGTGATGATAAGAAGACTCTCACAGTTCACAAACTGTTAGGCCCTCCCTAGTACAGGTAGTCTATTTACAACAGTTTGTTTAGTGCAGTGTTTCTCAACCTTGGAAGCTTGAAGATGGGTGGACTTCAACTCCCAGAATCCCCAGCCAGCAGCGCTGGCTGGGGGATTCTGGGAGTTGAAGTCCACCCATCAAGCTACCAAGGTTGAGAAACACTGGTTTAGTGATCGTTCAAGGCACCAATGAATGGGACTTAGGACTGTATACATCGCTACGACGATCACGACATCCCCATAGTCACATGATCCAAATTCAGATGCTTGCCAACAGGCTCATCCTTGGGACCGTAGCTGTGTGTCCCAAGGTGATATGATTCCCTTTTGCAACTTTCTGGCAAGCCACGTCAAATGATTCACTTAATAACCGTGTTACTAATTTAACAATGCCGTGGTTCGCTTAACAACTCTCACATAGCAAGAGAAATTTTGGGCTTCATGGTAATAAAAAGTCGAGGACTACCCCAATTGTAAACTCAGCTGAACCTCAGTTGTTCAACCTGAACTGAGAAAACTACTAATTTTCCCACTGTATATTTTAACACAGTCTTTCAAAACATATAGTAACAATAAAAAAATATATAAAAAAATCAAGACACAAAACTAAAGTTGTGAGAGTTTATTGCATATGTAACAAAAATGGACATGACCTTCCCGGGCCCCACCCTACTACACAATCACTGTTTATTCCAGCCGGCTCCATAACACATTAAATAGAACTAGCATTTCTTTTAAATACTTTGATTTAGACATAAAATGGAAAAAAAAAAACACATTAGTGTACAACTTTTTTTTTTTACAAAATAAAATCTGCAATATAAACGGTGAGAAGAGTAACAAGGGTAGCAGCAATATTTAAAAACCCAAGACATTACAAAAGAATAAGTTAAAAAACACATTATAAAGTGGTTAAAGAATGGATAACAAAAAAAAAAAAAATTATTGAAGGAGAAAAAAAAAAACCCCAAACAAACAAGAGACTTAAATGCATTTCTGGAAAACTTCCTGTGCCCTACAGTGCAGAGATACTGGGTTGTGGTTGAGAAAGGGAGAGGATTTTATAACAAATTGCTGAGGCCTGAGAAGTAATGTTAAAGCAAGCAATCCCTTTAAAGCAGCGACGTCCAAACTCCGCAAAACTTCGAAGACCTGTGGACTTCCCAACTTCCAGAATTCCATCCCCATGCATGGCTGGCTGGGGAATTCTGGGAGTTGAAGTCCGCAGGGCTTCGAAGTTGCCGGGGGTTGGACGTCTCTGCTTTAAACAAGCAGAAAGTTGGTCCAATTTTAACTCGGAGCTAGTCCCGCCTTTCCAATTCCTAACACTGAGCAAGTGCTGATTTCCTGCATCCCTGGGAGCGCATCAAGGCAGATGAGGCATTTCGGGGCAAGTAAACCAACCAACCAAAAATGCAGAGTGGGGGGGAAGGAAATTTGCATCGCTGGACCAGGCTCAGCTTTTCTCTGGCTACGGGGGATGCTGAAGGTCACTTCAAGAGGCTCCGGATGAGATAATCTGAGGAGAAATTGGCCCTTTCCCTTTCCCGCTGAAGTGGCGTCACAGCTAAACTCAAGGTTCCTGGAAAAAGCTGCAAATGCTTATCAGAGGGAAGACTGCGGGCCGGAGGAGGAGTTTCGTGCTCCACCCTCAAGTAAGCTTTACTCGCAGTTTTCAAGGAGGACTTCTGCTGACCTGCGCGATACTCGCGATGGAAGAGAGCATCCTACATGATGGTGGGGTGTTTTTTGTCCTAATCGTTGAACTGTCCCAAAAGCTTCCAGCAGAAGTGATCCTTAAGCCTAGCTGAGGTTAAAAAAAGCCCAGCTGTCCGTATTTTTTTTTTTTACGGTTTCTTTGATATGGGGGGACGGCTAGGTGGCGTGCTCACCTGGGGCACAAGGCAAAGCCCTTGCCAGAAACAAGTCACACCTAGCTTGCTTTCTCATCTTGCCTGAAGACCTTCACGGAGGGACCAGCCGCGCTTTCTTAGTTGATGAACGGTGGCAACTTTAGAAGAAGGCAACTGGAGGCTGAGCAAAATTTAGAGAACTTTCTTCCCATCCTCCAAGTTACCATCAGAGAGAGTCCACTCTGCACCCTGCCATCTGATCCTCCTTGTAGGGCGGGGAGAGGGGGGTCTTCAATCTTGGCTACTTTTTAAGACGCGTGGACTTCGACTCCCAGAATTCCTCAGCCAATTCCGGGAGTCGAAGGCCACGCATCTTCAACGTGGCCAGGTTTGCCGGCCCCTGTCCAAAAGTTATACTATACGCAGACTCCCGCAGGCTGCCTTTTGCATTGTTTCAAGTTGTTTGACCCGTTCGCCCGAGTCCTTGATTTTTGGACGTGGCCGAAGGCGCCACGATATGAGACAAGAACGATGCAAGAACTCAGCCTATAAATGCCACGGAAGTTATCTCTGCTGATCTTATGTGGCCTGCCTATTTTAATGCGTGGCTCGAGGAGAATTGCTTACCACACTTAACGCCGTTTAATAACTGGGAAACAGACTGTGCAAATAATTTTAGTGGGAGCAGAATTCACACCTTTATGATTTCTTTAGAGGCTTAAATTCCAGTGGCAGGGTCAATCATGATCCCCACGAAATATACAGTATAATCTTCAAGAGCCCTTGGAAAAGCAGCGATGGTGGTAGATTTCTATTGTCCAGAAGTTTGTTAAGATCCTTCCAAGATCTGAAAAAGCCTCCTTGATCTAATCCCCTCTCAGATAATCCGCAATGCATTTCAGTGGCCTCTTAAGTGCAAACGAACCCCGGAAGGACACTGCGAGTCAGTTGTTAAAAGTCAACCACAAAACCCAATCGTTTTTGCCACACGGTGCAAATATCACAAAAGGTAGATTTGCTTTCTCACGTGGAATCCTTAAGTTTTCCGTCGCCGAGGGTTACAGTCAACTGAATAAACAGGAAGAAAAAAACAATCCGGGGATCTGGACAAGTTCTCTATAGATTTTGGTTTCTCCTATCACAGTTTAAAGCTATTTTCAATTGGTTGTGTTAAGTGACGATAGAAATATCCTCGTTGACAGACAGAAACAAACAAAAAACAAGCCCACACCAACATGACCCACGTTATGAAGTTCGACACCTTGTTAATATGCTTCTTTGCAAAAGGAAGAGGAAGGAAAACTCTCACAAAGTGTCAAGGTTACACTTGATGATTAGTGGAATTTCTGACAACCACCCCCCCCCTCCCCCGGCCCAGAGAAATGTTATCTTGTTAACAATTACCGGCCTTCTTCGTTTGTGCAAATTAAAAAGAAGCAGTTTGGACAGAGGGGAAATCTTACCATTCAGATTCTTCCTTGCCCTGCAAGTTGCCTGGAGGGCAAGCAAATTGGTATCGGACTGTGAAAATTGGCTAAATTGTGTCAGGGGGACTGGGTAAAAAGAAAAAAAAGAAAAAAGGCAGAACGTGGAAACAATTGTTTGGGTTACTCAGTTTCTATAGGCCGAGGCCTGGATTAGAACTCTTTTCACGAGAGCCGTTCTATATTCCACAGAGTTCAGAAATGGAACTGGATGCCGTTTATCTTTGCTGTGAGCTATTTCCTGTGGAAAGAATTTCGGCCGTTTCACATCACAATGAAAGCATTTCAGAAAACAGAGAGAGAGAGGGAGGGAGGGAGGGAGGGAGGGGGAGAGAGAGAGAGAGAGAGAGAGAGAGAGAGAGAGAGAGAGAGAGAGAGAGAGAGAATAATGTGTGGTTTCTCTTGAGAATCTGAGCCATGCCCTGCTTTCTCTTTAACAGATGCCAGGGATGATGAAAAGAAAAAAACAGGCAATTATTCCAAAGAATGGATCTATCTCCTATGCAAAGCGTCCCTGCAAAAGGAGAAAAGAAACTCTTGCATCGTTCAAGATGGCTTGATTCTCCTGAATTGTTCCTCTTAAGAACCAAGTCATCTCATTCACAGAAAAAAAGGGGGGGAAAAAAAAGAAGCTTCCTGACAAGGAATAATAATCCTCAGTATTCCTATGCTTACGGGAGCTGCACGCTCTGCTCGGCGTTCCTTAAACGGGGTTTCCTTGAAATGTCCTAATGGGAATTCCAGTGCCAATCTTTTTTCCTTTCCTTTTATTCATTTATCTCCAGAGCGTCTGGATTTCTACAAGGGCTCAGGGGTTGCGTCGAAGACAAAACATCCACAGACACCTACCGACCAAACCTCCTCGGCAAACCGATGGCAAAGATACTCAACTACAGTTTGAATCTCCTATAAAAAAAAGACCACAGGTCGTAGACCTTATCACAATATGTGTTACAAATCTAGCAGAATCATTATCGCGGGTAACCGAAACCGAACGCTGAACCTGGCTGCCTGGGTTTTGTGTGTGTGTGTGTGTGTGTGTGTGTGTGTGTGTGTGTGTGGTTTTTTTTATTTTGTTGTTGTTGTTTCCTGGGAAACGGAAGAAAGGAAAGGGAGGGTTATCGTCGCAAGAGGGAGAAAGTATGTTTGGGGGCCTCCAAAAATAAAAAGCCTCCCTCTTCGCCGACGCCATCGAAGGTAAGGGGGAAAAAAAACAGCCTTTGCACCCTTAAGTTGTCAAGCAAATCCCAACACTTTGGACAAAAAAAGAAGTTCACAGCAAGCTTCTCCTTACAGCTTTTTTTGATTTGGTGGTCCGTGAGCTTTAGCAATATCGGTTTCCTTTGGTTGCCTGGTCACTCCACCGCAAAGCCGCAGGTCTCTTCCACGGCGGTCACTAGCTTTTCGTAAAGCTTCTCGTAGGACTCGTAAGGCGGAATGTCAATTCGGTTAAAGCTGCAGGAGGTTAGGAAACACAGGGTGCCTTTATTTATTTATTTACTAAACTTATATACAACAGTTCGTTCGGTGACCGTCTCAAAGTTACAACGGCATCGAAAAAAGGCGACTCGGGGTCATTTCTCCCAGTTGCAGCAGTGATGGGTTGCCCCCAGTTCGGACCAGTTCTATAGAACCGGTAATAAAACAGGCAGGAGGCTCCGCCCACTGACCCTGATGACATCATCAGAAAGCGTCTGCGCTTGCGTGGAAGAGCGCACACGCCGCCCCGCTGCAAACCGGCAGTAAAGGTAAGTAGAACCCATCCCTGCTTTGCAGCATCCCTGTGGCCGTGTGATCAAAGTTCAGATGCTTGGCCATCGGTTCAGTGATTTATGACGGTCGCAAGGTCACGTGATCAATTTTGGCGGCCTTTTGACAAGCGACGTCAATGGGGGGGGAAGCCAGATTCACTTAACAACGGGTTACCAACTTATGGATTTGCTGCGATTTAACGACGGCGGCAAGCAAGGTCGTAAAATGGGGGCAAAGCTCCCTTATCAATTGCTTTCACTGAACCACAGAAATTTTTTGGGGCTGAGAGGTTAGGGTTATATGCAGAAGAATAAATTGGTTTAGGCGTCAGGCTGAAGGAGGTTAATCTGGATACGCTCCACGCCTCGTTTTCTTTTCCCAGAAGAGTTTACAAACTTCATCCGGGCAGAAACAAACGCGTTTTCACAGCCCCGTCTACTCCCTGATTCGCAGCCACTGCCGAGGGACTTACCAAGTATGAGCTTTCGGGAGGTTGTCTGTGTTTGCATCTATCAAGTGGATAGTGAACAGCCTGGGTCCTGCTGCGCCTGTAGAACCTTGCAAATAGAGATTCTAGTTAAGGCCCTTCAAAAGTCTAGTTAAGGCCCTATCGCGGCGTGATAACATAGGCCCTGGCTGCCCTGACCTCTGGTAACCTCCGGTAGCAGCCCACCAAAGAGCAGGAAATCGGGACTCCTGCTTTAGGGGTGTGGACACACCTGGCACAGGATGCCGGGTGCCAGGAAGAGCTCCTTCCCAAGGCCGCTCTCTTTTGGCCCGAGATTCTGGAAAGCAGCTGCTCCTCAGAGGAGACCAGAGCTGTTCAGGCAGAGGCCCGGAAACATCGGGGACCTCAAAGCTTTGATTGGCTGCCAAGCTCTCGTTTTCACCAAGGCAGGGAGATGTTAATGGATAAGGAGTTGCTGTGTGAACTAGGTTAATTCAGGTTTTTGTCCTCATCTACCCCGCCTCTTTGTTGCAATTCTGTTTTCTCTTTAAAAATAATAATAATAAAAAAAGAGCACCCCTCCAGTACAAAGTCCGTCTCTGACCTTTCGCCCTCCCCCCCCCCTCCAAATGGGTAATCTGGATCTTGGCTTAATTCAGTGTTAAGGCAGCTTGATTTATTGTTTAAAGGGAAGTCACGTATTTTTCCAATGGAGGGTTGGGTGGGATAGTTAGAAAGGAGAGGGAGGGAGGGAGGGAGGGAGGGCCAACTGACTGGCATGAAAAAGTAGGTCTCCCCTTCCCCAGCTGCCTGCGGCCCAAGTCTGCTAACTCAGCCCCCCGATCAGTCACCTTGCAAAGCCTTGAAACCCTGCAGGGGGACCCGCGTGGAACCTGTCACAAACTGGAGCAGCCGCGCTCTCCGTTCCTCGTCGAAGGCCTCCACCGCTTGCCAGAACCACTTCACGATATTGCTGTCGGCCATGCAGTGCTTCAGACGCGTGTTGGATTTCCAGTCGTTCAGATCAATCTTATCTAGGCCACCGATGATGAGCTGGGAAATCAAAAAAAAAAAAGTCCTTTTTAAGCACCGGGACAAGGTGGCATGGTATATTTATATTTATCGCCCTTGATGGCTGCAGAGTTTTTGAGCAGGATTTTCATATTTCCATCATGCTTTTTAAAACAAAAATGACAAAGTAGATTTACTATGGGCGCTGCTAGTTAGATTGGTTAACCGCTGCATATAGGTCAAAAGATGTTTGGATTGTCAGCTGAGTCCCCACACAATTTTCAAGCAGTCTGCTTACTGCTCTCCCTTGGCAACAAAGATCTGTGAACTTCAGCTCCCAGAATTCTTCAGTCCAGGCTTGTGGACTTCCAACACCCGGAATTCTCAAGCCAGAAACTGCTTTTATGGGCTACTGTGACAGCTCTGACATCTATTTTACTCTTTTAAGTCACACATCAGATGCTCTGAAAAAAATCTTAGGAAATTGATTCATTATGAAGAAAAGCAGAGCTCTTGCTTTGGCGCTTTCAAGATGGAAGCCCTGGAATCTTCCAATTCTCTACCAGGATTTTGATTCTGCATTCTCCCTAGCATTTCAGGAGACAAATTTAACAGATTAACAGAGTTGGAAGGGACTTTGCAGGTCATCTAAATCAACCCCCATAAAAGGCAGAAGTTGTTTCTTTTCCACTATGTGTTTTAGTATCGAAACTGCCCCAAATTTAAGTTTGCCAAGTCAAAGCCCCCCAAAGAAGGGGGGGGGGCCTTGTTTTGAAGGACATTAAGAAATGAGGACCCAGTTTGTGGGGGCAATAAGCTGACTTTGTATAAATATACAAAAGGATGAAGGCTATTGCTGAGCACATTGTAAGCCGCCCTGAGTCTTCGGAGAAGGGCGGCATATAAATCAAATTAAAAAAAAAAAAAATAAAGCTTTCTGGGCATTGCTCCCCATGCTTGGACAGAACTCTAACACGTCAATTCAGAACAAGGAAAATATATGTAGAGTTATTTCTGCTTTTGAGGCTACGTGAACAGCAGCAAAAGAGTTAGTGTGAAATATACAACCGATACCTCAAGTTCCTTATGGTCAAAAGGCTTCAGGAGGTGTTGAGGAATAAGTTCATTAAAACCTTTCTGAAGGGCCAGGAATTGGGCTTCAATTCCTCTCATGAACCGCCAGTTTACATACAGCCTGGGAAAACAGGAAGATAAAATCTCAGCATTACTGCAGAATTACTACAGGAATGGTAAGAATTTTGCACGGAAGATATAAAACCTGCCCTCCAATGGAAGTCACAGGCTGTCTAAAGAAATAAACCAAATCTCTTCTGAGGAAAGTTCCAACCTTGGTGACTTCATGGACATGTCCAGATGGTATTCTTGTGTGAGCATCACAAGCAGCCTATTCTGGGAGATTGTCCAAGCTCCGTTGAATCTACAACTCTGATTTTCTGATCTACCTTGCAAACACCGGCCATGGCTAACTCTATTAAGCATAGTGTTACAATAGAAGTAGTCCTGACTACGGGTAGTCCCCGTCTTACAACAGTTCCTTTAGTGACTGTTCAAAGTTACAACAGCACTGAAAAGGGGATTTGTGACTGTTTTTTACATTTACAACCAGTGTAGCATCCCCATGATCACGTCAACAAAATTCAGCCGCTTCACAACTGACTCATACTTATGACAGTTGCAGTGTTCCGGGGTCATGTGATCCGCCTTCTTACAAGCAAGGTCAACAACCATGTGACGAGTAGAGTAGAGTAGAGTAGAGTAGAAATAAAACAAATAGAATAGAATAGAATAGAATAGAATAGAATAGAATAGAATAGAATAGAATAGAATAGAATAGAATAGAATAGAATAGAATAGAATAGGGAAGGGACCTTGGAGGTCTTCTAGTCCAACCCCCTACTTACACTAATTTAACCACTGCAGTGATTCACTTAACAACTGCATCAAGAAAGGTTGTAAAATGGGGCAAAACTCACTTAACAAATGTCTCACATAGCAACAGAAATTTTGGGCTCAATTGTGGTCGTACGTTGAGAACTACCTGCACTTGGTAGTGGTATCTTTGTGTGATCTACCTTGTTGGACTGTCAGCATCTCATTGACAGGTGCCAAATTAGCCTTCCCTGAGGGTACCTGACATATTCTTTCTTGTTCTCCTCCGTAACGGAAACATTTCTCCCGTTAGGTTTGAGTTCGTGCTGCAGAATTCTGCCGAATGCATTGTGTTCCACGCAGAAGGTATGGTCCAGAACTGGAGTGATGTCATTCTCTCTGTCAACAAGAATGGCAATGCCTACAAGTCATTTCTGC
This sequence comes from Pituophis catenifer annectens, assembly GCF_029215685.1. NCBI lineage: Eukaryota > Metazoa > Chordata > Lepidosauria > Squamata > Colubridae > Pituophis > Pituophis catenifer. The sequence goes on along the minus strand of NW_027256896.1, from coordinate 18,206,420 downwards.
AAGTGAAGATGGTTTTTCTTTATTTAGCCAGACCTATTGAAACATGTAAGTTTAAGAGCAGAGCTCTCTGTGGCCGATCTACACTTTAGTAAGCAGTTGTGCATCGTACAGTTTTTAATATTCCTCCTTGCAGGGGGTGGGAGGGGAACCCTCTGCAGCTATTTTTGATTATGGTACTTTATTGATGTAAAGAAAGTTAGTTTTATACCTGCACATAGGAATATTACTATGCAACTGAAACATAGGTAATGCAAAATAAAAAAGAGATATTTTCTGATCAAATTCTGTCCCCAAAAGATATTCCTTTGATGCACTGTTGGTTGACTTCCAGAAATTTAAAATACTTTCTCATGCCTCAGTTATGAGCGAGGCTGAAGATTAATTTAGTAATTACAGGCAAGCCAAATCAACTCAGAATCAGAATTCGGCAGAACAGGTTTCTAATGAAGTACAAGGATGACTTTCTCCTATGGAACAGTTATCCAGATGTTTCACTGCTGATTGTTTATAAAATTATCCCAGTTGTTTTCTGGGTACTTTTGGAAGTTTTTAAGTATCCGCCCTGCCGAAAGCAGCTTTAAAATCTATGTAGGCACCAGTGACTGAGGTCAGGAAAACTTTTTCGTTGGAGCTGCTCCTCCTGGGCCAATCAACACATTATAGATTATTGGATGGGATACTTACAAAATCCACACTAAGCTCTTATGTAGCTCTGGATCCACCGATTCCAAGTCAGACAACTGGATGGGTTTGCCCAGCAGCTGTTTGTAGAAAGGGACTGTGAAACCCCCGTTGATGTAATGCCCGTGGAACACCGCCAGCCCCATGATCCGACCGACAAAGTGGAAATAAGACAGATGATCCTGAAAGATATGCCAACCACCAAGGTGGTCATTCACCGCAAAGAGATGCCAGCGACGGCTACCTTAGTTGCCTTTCGCCAGACTTTAGTTGGTGTGATGGGAGGTGTCGTTTCATTATTTCAAATCCTCTAGCTGAGAAGCATCAGTACGTCCCATGAATCTGGTATTTATGCTTTTCCAATCAGTACAATTAGGTGGTTCGTTTGTTTTTTTTTACACTCAAGCAGGTAGACTTGAGTTTCTCAACCTCATCAACATTTAAGATGGACTTCGACTCCCAGAATTCCCCAGCCAGTCTGAAAGTCGAAGTCCGCACATCTTTAAACGGCTGAAACCGTATTTCACTAATCAGCTGCTTATAAGAAGCTGGAACAATCCTTTTTGTCTCGCTGAAGATTCACCCAGAGTATTTTTAGCCTCCTGCCTCTGGGGCTTGTCAGCTGCAGGTGTTTTGCCAGGAGCGGAGGGATTTCTCTTAAATGCCAAGTTCAAAGAGATTGTAGTTACTGCCGGAGGGCAAACGCAAGCAAAGCAAACTGAACAGTTACAGGGAGGCGCTCCTGGGGAAGATAACGGTGCCAGGTATTCTCTTAACCCAGCGTTTCTCAACCGTGGTGACTTTAGGATCGGTGGACTTCAATTCCCAAAGCTCTGCTGGCTGGGGAATTCTGGGAGTTGAAGCCCAGAATGTCATCAAGGTTGGGGAACACTGCACTAACCCATTTCTGTTCAGAACTTCACCTCTCTCGAATGGCAACCTCCTTGCACAGAGATGGTGTCCTTTTGGGGAAATCATAACGGACAAATAAGGGGATGCATTTGTGATTAAAATACAGAACGGCATCTTTACTGCTTTGGGTTAATGCTTACTCCGCTCAAAAGCCTAAACGTCTTACCTTTTCAAGGAGGGTGTACTTCAGCTATACACGAGCTGTTTACCTGGATCTTGCTTTAACTCCAAGACAGGAGTCGGCAACCTTAAACACTCAAAGAGCCACAAAAGTCCTAACCGGAAGGCCCCCCCCCCCCCCCCGTTCAATTCTGGAGCCAACCGGAAGTCCGGTTCCCCCACCATAGAGTCTCCTCCTAGCGCGGTGTCCTTTTTCCTCTATCTGTCCTAACCGAAAGCAACCACAGCCCTGCAAGGTAGGATACTCTAGGAGAGCGGCTTGTGCGAAGAAGAACTTTTGCTATAGATGACCTTGTTCTGGGATCTCTCCAATTCAAGGGACTAAACCACTGTGTTTTACCGGTGCCGCCCCTATCTTGAAGGTGTTTGGGGTTTTTTTAATGGCTTAAATTTAGGATTGGACTCCATCCAATCCTAACCCACTGTTAAGATAGTAGCCTAATCTATAGACACAGGGAACTGTTAGTATGTGCCTATGTTTGTTTGAAGAGATGAATTCCAAGGAGCTACATAGGCAATTAATATTTAGTGGGACATTTTTCAAACAGGGGTGGGCAACCTATAAGCAATCACCAGGTTCTCCCCTCCAACCATTTCATGCAGCTTCTCTATGGTTGCTGTTCATTATGAAAACTTGGGAGAGGGAGGGGAGAGGATGGTCAGGGGGGTGGGGAAGGAGAGGGATTACTTTCTCTTTAAAACAGATAGCCTAGAGCAGCCGAGACAGTCATTACAACAAATTCTTTTGGGTTGCTGCAACATCCTCAGACACTTTTGGGTGCTTCCTGTGATGCTGTTAACCACAAGCTGTAAGTCAGGGCTGAGTCATAGTTTCATGCTGAACTATTGTGGCAGCAAAAGGAAGTCCCTCCCCTCCCATGAAGAAAATGTCTCTTTTTCCTCCTTTAGGCAAGTTTCCCCCTCCCCTCCACACACACCTTTCCCTCGACATAAACGGAGTTTGGGTGATTTGATTAAAACTCAGGATTTCCCCCCCCCCCCTTCCTCCTCTTCTTCTCACCAGCTTGCCCTTCCCAGATCTTCCATTCTTCACCACTGGTAGAGAAAAGCTAGGCCAGTGCTGGCGAACCTTTTTGGCACTGGGTGCTGAAATGGGAGCGTGCACGCATGCGCGGGAGAGCGCCGGAAACCAGAAGAGCAGCTTCCCCAGTGCGCACGCGCAGGAGTGCTAGAAACCGAAAGGGCAGTTCCCCAGTGTGCATGCACGCGCCAGGAAGCTAGGTTTCCGATTTCCAGCATATACATGCACGCCAATCACCTGATTTTTTGGTTTCTGGCATGTATGCGTATGCGAAGACCAGCTGGCCAGCGCACATGCGCTCCCATGTGTGCAAAGACAAGCTGGCTGGCAGCATGTGCATACCGGAACCCGGAAGAGCAATGAGCAACGGCTGGCGTGCCCAAAGAGATGGCTCTGCGTGCCACTTCCGGCACATGTGCCATTGGTTCGCCATCATGGAGCTAGGCCTTCTCAAATGCTCACTTTCTGATTCTATTCTCCATCCTTTCCAATATGCGCAGGCCGGCAGAGAAGTTGCTATGTGTGGCTCCCTGACCTGGCTCAGCTCTGCGGTGGAGGCCTCCACAACAGCCCAAAGGTGGAAAGGAGTTCGGAATGACAAGCAGCTGCCCAGACCATTCCTTTCAAATTTCAAAGGAAACCAATCCGTTAGCTGGCAATTCCCTTCACGCCTGACACCTCTGGGGCTGGCACTAATCATAGGGAGGATACTGGCAAATGTCAGAGGAAGAAGGCGAAAAGGAAAAAGAGACGGATCTGTGGAGGGAGCAGCAATAACAGCCACAAGGCCAAACCTTACCTAGGGAAGGAGGGAGGACAGGGCAGGAATAGACAGGCAACATTCAGCTCTGAGCCACGACCTCCTTTTGGCCCCACCCACTTTTTGTCCCAGCTGATTGCAAAGAGCGAGGGTCATCACGACCCTCCCCAACGTTGCCCACTCCTGCCTTCGTGGAAACAAGTTCGGGCTACACCAATTAGTCCGTTAGAAGCAAGTTAGCTCAGCTTTGAGCCCTATTTCGTGTACGCTTACCTTCCACGGTCTGTGAGGGCTCGACTGAAAAATAGACATTAATCGGTTCGCAGAGTGTACGGAAAATCAAATAAGGGAGGAAAAAGATTTCACTTTGGCCTCCCAGTACTGGACTGTGTATTCTGAGGGCTACTTAGAAGAACTCAAGTGGCTGCTGCAGGGTGGGGGAAGGAGCAAGGGATTGCTAGACTGGCTGGGAAACTGTTACGGAATGTGGAAAATGAAGCTCATGTGACCGAGCAGCCACCCAGCAGAAACTAGTAGCACTGAAGCAACCACAATTTCCACAATTTTTATTCCCTCGGGAGTCATGGATCCTGGATTTTGGGCGCATTCTGTAAGTTAGCCCACTTGAGGGCTAACCAGGATTCAAAAATTATTTTCCTGTGATGCACCATCTTGCCCAGGTAAAGGTCATGACAACGAAAGTTTTAGTTTTTACAGTTTTAATTAAGTGTTGTACGCCACTCAGAATCACTTTTCGTGAGATGGGCAGCCACGTCAATTTGACAAAATGTATTAAATAAATAACATCCTGTGGAAATCTTAACATATCTTTATCTTATATATTTCCCCTGGTTTCAGAGATGGTTGCTCCTTCTAACGTTTATCTTCAAAGAACACAAATAGATCTTTGGCTTTTAAGAGTACTTACGGGGTTGATGGAGGAATCGGGATTTATTTGCAGCGTGTAAATGTTATCAGTTGAATATTGGAAAAGCCCGTAATATGGATTCAGCATTTCGTGACATAGAAGGTACAGCCATTCCCTGCCGGATGTAATTTTCAACAAGATTAGAAATGGTGATGGAGGGGGAGGGTGGGGTGAGAAATGAAAGTAAAAGTTTATCCCACTTCAGAAATTGGATTAGTTCCCAAGGTGGTCTATGACAGTCTTAAGCTCAGCATCTTTAAGATGGGTGGACCGGGGGAATTTTTAGGAGTTGAGGTCCACGGATCTTAAAAATTTGCTGAGGTTGAGAAATGCTGGTTTATGAGACAGCATAAGACGCTTTGGAAAAAGGCTGACTCCAGCAAGCAGAGATTGCCAACATTTAAGAAAAAAAACATTGTGGAGCAGAGTCCAATCACAACGGCTTTTCTGGCTCTTCCTCGCTCTGTTAAAGAAAGGCATTCAACAGGAAACAGAATAAGAACAGGCAATAGGAAGGTTGGGTTTTGTTTTTTTTTAAAGAACTGTAAAGATTTCTTTTTGTGGGGAGACGGTACCCGATGAGCTGAACACCTGAGATAACAGGTATTTAATTGCATAATGGGGAATCTTCTGCCTACCCCGCCCCCAAACCAAAGGGAGACATCTGGTTAAGGCATGTTAGAGGATTCAGCATCCGTCTAGACAGCATTAAAGCGCAGACGAGATAAAGAGATGCTGAAACTCTCCGCAAGACGGAGGTGATGACAAGGGAGAGGTCAAAGGCAGAGAAGTCCCAGACGAGAGAACAAAATGAGAGAACAGTATCAATAGACAAAACAACCAAAAAAGGATTTTTATTTTTTTTAAAGCAGCAATTTAGATGCTGATGGATTCAGCTGCCTGGGGAAATGAGTGCTCAAAATACAAGGGGAGTGATCAGCATTACAAGAGGATGCCAGGATGAAATAGAGCAGTAATCTCGGGTGAGAACCACCCAGGTTAGGTGGATCAGGAGAACCTTTTCCAAAACAAGTTAGAAAGTTTGGCTTGCCTAAGTATATTAGAGGCAAAGGGGGTCTGTGGCAGCACATTTCACATTTAAAAATTTGCAGGATAGAAAGCAGGGTAAGAAAGGTAAAGGAAGAAATGTTATTTATGTCTACCGCACTGAACAGATTCAAACGTAGAGGCAGCTTTGGTTTCTCTAAGTATGGTTCTTATTGTGGGGTCCTCGGTGCTCTCTTGAGCTTGGTTGTTTCCTTGCAGACGTTTCATTGCCCAACTAGGCTACATTATCAGTGCTAGAAGGCAGTGGGGTTTGCTTCTGTTTATATAGGAAGCATCTATATAAGGGGCCACCAAGAACAACCACAAGGAATCAGCAGGAACACTTCCAACAACACTGACAGGGCAAGCCAATAGTATAGAAAAAGAGAGAGAGACATCCTCCCCCACCCAAAAAAATATAACCCTAAAAGCTCTTTTAGGATTCTGGCCCTTACCTTGCCACTCCACCATAATCTAAGCCTTCCTCTCCCCGAAATTTCACCATCAGCCTCTTCTTCAGATCTTTCGGCCTCATCTTCATTATCTGACGGTAAGATTCCTATGCACAGAAAGAGAAGCACTTAAAAAAAAACCAAACACCATTGTTGTACCAAAAGCAGCTGAACCTCTCGCATCTCTTTCCTACCCAATATTAAGAGAAAAATGGGAATCTTTCGGCTGTTTTCTTATCTAAACGTGGTTTTGTTCTTGATGCTCAATGTTGCTCAAGTCTCTTGGAAAAGTGGCACGATGTAAAAGTGGTTTTATGAGCCGAACGGATGTTCTTAGCTATTAAGAGGTGCACTGCAGTTACTACCCTGGTCTACTGGAAAGGCAGATCATAAATAAAAGTACAGGGTAGGCTTCGACTTACGACCACAACTGGGATCCAAATTTCTGTTGCTAAGCAAAGCAGTTATTAAGCTTGTGGCAAGCCAATTTTATCACCGTCTTTTGACACAGCTGTTAAGCGAATCATTGCGGATGTTAAGTGGACCACGTGGTCGTTAAGCAAACCCAGCTTCTCCCCCCTCCCCCAATGATTTTGCTTATCGAATGTCAGTTGAGAAAGCCGCAAATGACTGTCACATGACCCCGGAACATGTCAACCATTGTCAATACGCACTGGTTGCCAAGTGTTCGAATTTGGATCGTAAAATGGTGGGGATGCCGCAACAATTGTATCTGCAGAGGCCAGTTGTAAGTCCATTTTTTTTTCCAGTGCCGTTGCAATATCAAACGGTCACTAAACGAATGGTTGTAAGTCGAGGACTACCTGTCTCAGATTCACCAGCTCCTTAGCTGGTACCCAAATCACATCGAGGCTTGGCAGGACCGATTTGCGTTTTACGGCAGGCGGATGAAACCCAGATCCTCTTCACCCAGGTTCCTGTTTACATACCTCGAATATTTCTTCCCTCGATACTTCGATGCGGCAGTGGCCAGCTTGAGGCTGCTGAAGGGAGAGTTCGTGCCGGAGGAACTTGAGCTTCTGCACCAAGTCCCGTTCGTATCGCTGAGCGGGCAGCTCCTCGCTGTCTTCCAACGAGCCCTCGTTTGGTGCTTGCAAAGGCTGGTTGGATTCTTTTAGTTGGCATTGGTGACTTAGGTGGGGAAGGAAAGGGAGAGAAGGCATGACTTCCAAAAGCAGCAGCAGCAGCAAAAAGAAGAGCGAGGCAAGGCGAGTGGGGGTCTGTTTATTTATTTAAAGAACGCGCATGGCCGTCCCTCTAAAAACACAAGGGAGTAGCTCGCAACAATAAAAAGCTTGGCCTCTGAAAACCGTGGAAGGCAAGCCAAACCCAGGGCCTCAAATCATCCTTCTGGGATGCCTTATGATCGACTCCAGACATTCACACTGTACCCAGAGCCTGGATAAAAAGGATAGTTTTGATGGTCTTCTGAAAAGCTAAAATGAGGGAAGGGGGGGGGCTGCCCGATTACTGGGGGCAAGAGTGTTTTCTATGGTGGAGGCAGCCACATAAAATGCATGTTTTTGAGGTCACCTTAGTGGGCAAACATTTCAGGGAAGGGACCTGAAAGGTGCCTACCCTATCTGATCTGGTACAACTAGAATAGAGTAATAACTTTATTGTCACTTTGAAAGTACACTAATCAGCATATTATTAAAATGAAATTTCGTTGCATGAAGCTCTCAAAGGGGTCACCACCTCCAATATACACTACATAAACATGTACTCTCGAGAGGATTCACACACACACCCAGCCTTAAAGAATTACACAACCACAGGGATGATCCAAACGTCTAATAATCTTGGGATGACAATGACGGATTTCATAGGGGGAAGCTGTACCACCTGTTAGAGCGGGCCTCGTGTCCCTCCGTCGTACCTCTTAAAAGGTAATTAATTTCTTCTGGAATAAGCATTCGAAATGGGAACAACTTGTCGTAAAAAAGCTTTCAACATATTTTAACCTTCCAAATTATTCCTGGTTCAACATTTCCTCAATGGCATCTATTTTAAGGGCTCCCAAAAAGATATTAAAATATTTCCTTATGCAGCCTACTGCTTCACTACCTCCGTATTATATTTATGGGGTCTTTGACAGGACTAATCTGGCCCTGATTCTCAACCCCAAAAACCAAGCAGCAACTGAAGGGTGACCTACTTCATTATGTGATGCAGTCTTGGGTCTGTGAACTGGGTGGTTCTGTTATTATGATCTACAAAATATATTCTTCCTGATACTGTACTTCTAACCTCCCAGCCTGGAGGCAGAGGTCCAAGTTCATCACAATTCACACTGTTAAGGTCTCTGCAAAAAGAAAAAGAAAAAAATGGAGGAGGAACTAGATTTAACTCAATGCCAGCATTATTTTAAATTATTTGAACATGCCTACAGAAAAGAGAGGCCATTTAAATCCCCAAATCTAAGGATCCTATGGTTTAATTTCCTGCAAACATCTAAATCAGGGGTGTCAAACTCAAAAGCCCGGGGCAGGCTCCGGCCTGAGGGATGCTTAGATCTGGCCTGCGGGACCTCCCTGGAAACAGCGAAGGACCGGCCTGCGATGCCTCTGTCAGCAAAAATGTGTGGCCCTCCTGAGCTCCGTTTTCAGCTGCGACGGCCTCCTGCAACTCTCTCTGCCAGTGAAAACAGAGCTCAGTTTTTGCTGGCAGAGCGCTCGGCCCACCACAGGTGCCTACAACATGAGTGACATCGAGCCAGCCATGCCCACCTGCCCCCCCACCCCGAGATCAAACACAACCCTGATGCGGCCCTCAATGAAATCGAGTTTGACACCCCTGATCTAAATGAACTCAAAAGCAGCGACCGTACCTACCTTGGTATCCTGGGATCGTGCCAGGTGCTAACCCCAGTTTGTGTATGCAAAAAGTAAACTTGTCCCTGTACTGTTGTCCTTTGCTCTAAAGAGACAGGAGAGAGAGAGAGAAAAGGTGGCTAACAGAGAAAACGCCCAAATCCCTCACAGACCTTTGTGACTAAAGCCAACCCTAGTAAAACTGAGCTAAAGCTGAAAACGGTAGTTTATTTGCTTCTCTTACCTTTGTAGGAGTTTGTCATTGTCATGACAGGAGAAAGGTAACACCAAGGAGTGTCTTGCACTTTCGTCGCTTTTTAAATTAATTTTTGCTGACTGCTCATTCAGAAACCCTATTGCTCTACTGGAGCAATGTACGGTCTTGTTTGTTTGTCATTCACATTTTATTGGGCAGCTGTTTTACGAGCTGCAAAACATTTGCATGGTTCCCTCCCAACTACCACGAGAATCTGGTTTTACTATTGCCTTGCCAACAGACCATGTGAACAGCAGTCCAGCTACAAGATCCTGATACATTCATTTGAGAAATAAAACACTGACAGTGTTAAACTACCATCTGGCCAGCTCCAGGGGGGAAAAACCCTCCCACTTACTCTGCCTCTTAGACAAAAGCCAATCACACATCAATAAACATAAACATACCAGGAGTAAAACTACGATGCCAAGTGAAAAATCCCATAAAGAGAAGTCCACAAAACGAGGCAATGCCACTTCTGGGTGCAAAACAGAATATAGAAGTCTCTTCCCCCAACACCCACCTTTCTTTCTCTCTTTCTTTCTTTCTCTTTCTTTCTTTCTTTCCCTTTCTTCGTTCCTTCCTTCCACCTTCTTCCTTCCTTCCTTCCTTCATTTCATCCACCCATCTTCCTTTCTTCCTTCCATCCTTTCCTTCCTCCCTCCCATCTTTTCTTTTTCTTCCTTCCTTCTGCCTTCCTTCCTTTCTTCTTTCCTTCCTTCCACCTTCTTCCTTCCTTCCTTCCTTCCTTCCTTCCTTCCTTCCTTCCTTTCTTTTTCTTTCCTCCCCCCCTCCCTCATATACCACCTGACTCGCTATGCAAAATGACTCTGGACGGCTACCCAAACTCACCATAGCCTTCAGGCAGATCCGGTGATGGCGACTGATGACCATGGGGTCTATTTTGGGGTGTCTGGACATGGCTTCTTACATCAGGACCCCGCAATCGCTGGACCTGCAGGGTCTGATCCTGGCCAGGGGTTTCTGCGAACCTGCAGTTCCCTCCACCGGCAGCTCCTGTGCTGTCTGTATATGGGGCTGGCTCTTCCATGTAACAGCTCAGGGGCCTCCCAGGTCCCGAGTCTTCATAAACCGTTCTGAAAGTAGGGAAGCTCATTCAGTGGACAGATTTTCACACATCACTAAGGAAGTGTTGGAATAACCGGCTTTAGGGGACGGGGCCCAGCCTTTCCAAGTAGACCTCCCTCCCTGGAAGCCAAGAACCAAGAAAATTATCTTGAAACACAAAACACAGCTGATTCACAACCAGGGTGCATAAAAATCGATGATTTTTTTATTTAAATCGGATTTTTTTTTTTATCAAATTTATTTTAATAAAATGCTTTTGGAGGAAAAGTCTATCTAAAGGTAGTTTCTATTTAAGATACGTTAATAATTTAGTTTATTCAGCATGAAATGGAGCTTCATTATGTAGCATGTGGCTGTATGTTCGGCAATATTGGGACTGTCGGTGAGTCAACAGCAAGTCAGAGGAGGAGCTGCTGCGGGACAGAGGTGACAGCTGCTCTTTAAAAATTATGATTTAAATTGAGTTGATTTAAATCAAGCCTTTTTACTAGTGATTTAAATCACGATTTAAATTGTGATTTAAATCGACTTGATTTAAATCAAATCCACCCTGTTCACAACGGCAAAATTTGGGGGAGAGGACCTGTGTGCCAAAGACTAAATTTGCATTTATCTCTTCAATGACCACACTTCCTCCAGTGACTCACTTAATGATGATAAAATGCCAAGGGAAAGCGATCTGACTTTTCGGCCCTCGTTCTTTGCTGCAATTGTGTTTTGTTTTTTTTGACCCAATCGCTAAATTTAGCTTTTATTCTTAAACTGATAGAAGAGAATATTTGTAACTCAGGGTGGAACTGTGTGGTCCTTGGTGCTGTCTGAGACTGGTGGTTTTCTTTCAGACGTTTCATGACCCAACTCAGGAACATCATCAGTGCACAATCATGGACGATGTTACCTAATTTGGAGCTTTTATTTATTACAATATTAGCGTACGATGAGAACATGACAGAAGCGAAGTATACATATACACACGGTCTACACAGTTATAAGTAAAACGTCTACGGGGGTACAGCAGTGGCCTCATAACTCGATGTCCAATTCAGCTATCCAGGCCATCGTCCTCGGTGTTGCTTCATGCAGATCTTCTAGGGGACCAGAGAACGCACCTCGTGGGACAATCTTGCACAATATGTTTAATCGTTTGCATGTCTGCACCACAATCACAACAAGGGGAATCTTTCCACCCCTAGCGATTCAGGGCAGAACACTTAATTCTATTCAATTTCGACCAGATAAAGTGAGGCAAGAAATAAAAGGGCTGCGAGAAGACTCCAAGCTCAGAGAGCACCAAGGACCCCACAAATTGATTGGAAGAAAAGCATACCTACCCTTCATTCTCCAAGAGCCCCCTGCAGTCTACCACAGACCCTCCTGTGCCTATCCTATCTCGTGTCTGCAGGCTGACTGGAATGAGAAAAAGAGAAGCAAACATTCAAAAGTTTCACTTTGCAAATAGAAGACAGCAACGAAAATACAAAAACATTTCTGGGAAGTGGTTTAATTTGACATGGCAAGCATTTGTACCCTTTTTTTTTATATAGACTCTCAAGTCTTTGGCCAGGAGCCACATGCAGAGTTCCTTCCTATGAAGGCAGATCTGAGTACTTTGCTGAGATAATTTAAGAGGCAGTGCATTTTCAAATTCTAATAATTCAATCAATCTTTAACGACAAAAAGGAAAAAAGAAGAATATAGGAAGCCTTCTATTCCTAGTGCCGCCTTAAAATTTCAGAAATTAAGGCCACTACCAATCAAAAACAATTAACAAAGCAGCCACTGCCCAATAATGCAATCCATAAAATACTTTGGCTAAAACACAAAGCCTTCCCATATTAACATGCAATTGCAAAATTCTTTTCACTCCAAAGAGCAAGGAGAGCAAAGTTGTCACACTAGGGGGCAGTCTAAAAAGGAAGACATTTTTTAACCACCCCAGTCACACTAAGAGGTATACTTCAAATAAAGGTATTCTGCTTGTTATATCCGGAGTTGAACACCACAGCTATACTTTAATTATCTGTTCAGATATTCCTTCTTACCAACTATCTGGCCTCGGATTGCATCAGTGTCTGTGGGATTTAGTTTGCATAGATCCAAACGCTGGTCTGAAATGAATAAGGGGGGAGGCAAACATTCAGCCAAGAATATATACAATTGGGAATCAGTGTTCAGAACAGAGTCACAAAATATTGCCCAAGCCAACCCAGAAAACATTTGGCAATAAAGACATGCTTACATCCCGTATCTTTTAGCCTGCTGATGGCATTGGAAAGAAGTCGGACACATCCCAGGAAGCCAGCTCCCTGTTTTTTGTGAATTTTCTTATGGTTCCAGACACTGATGGTGATAGAATCTGATTTTCCAACGTATCTAGAATAATCAGTCGGAGGAGGATATTTAATGGAGGTTCATTGTCTGCTATGGTACAACTTCCCCATTTGTGAATCCATTTGAATAATGCTTTGGTTAACACTTCGTCTTTATCAAAGAGAAACATGCAACTAATCACTAGATTACTGTAATTTGCACAGCATGTTAAATAGATAACACACAAACATTTGTTAATTGCAGACAACCTTATTATAAACTACAAAAGTGCAGAGCTCATTAGACCTTGGAAAAGCTGCTTTTTCTTAAAACTGGAGTTAGTGCGTCAAGGCTTGTTTTTGCACTATGAGTACATAGGACAAGAGGCACCTTCGGTTTCTAACAGCCGAGGAATTATGTAAGGATTTCTAGAAAAAGTAATACAGGCTTCCATTTCTGGAATCCACAAGTCGGATAAGACACAATGTTTTTTCAACTGAGGGGCTTTCAAAAGTACATGAAGACATAGTCACTTGGGCACACCTAAAATAATTGCCTGGGAGTCTAGCCGATATCTCAACTCCCAAGCCCCAAAATTAAGTCTTGCAAATTATTACACAACAACATTCTCTAACAAAACATACTAATAATCATCCCCGAGGGAGTGGGCATTGCCTCAATATTACTTTGGATCAGCACGGCTGGTTTAAAGCATTTTAGATGACCAGTTGTGTAAGAGAGGAGATATAGAAGGAATGGTTATTTTATGGATTATTTGGGAACTGCTTTCTTAAGTCTATTTGGTAACCTACCGTGTTTCCCCAAAAATAAGACCTCCCTTGATAATAAGCCCAATCGGGCTTTTGAGCACTTGCGCTAAAATAAGCCCCCCCCAAAAAATATTTAAATGCATGTGCAGCCAGTCCCCGCCATTTCCTCTGGTTAGGGTTAGGGAGACAGAGCTGGAAATCAGGTAAGACGGCAAGAGGAGCCCCGTCTTGCTCCACGCGCCCCAAAATAATAAGACTTCCCCAAAAATAAGGCCAAACGCTTATTTCGGGGTTCAAAAAAATATAAAACAGGGTCTTATTTTCGAGGAAACATGGTACTTGCATTCACTGTGTGATTTCTCTCTTGCTGTTAAGTTACCTTAGGCCCTGGTTCCTAGGTACAGATCAAGGTTGTGAATACTTCATGCAAATAAAGAGGTCAAAAACAACGATTGTCTTGGAACCCACCTCAGTGAGGTGGGCGGCATAGAAATTTAATCAGTGAAAAAACGTATGTAAGAAAAATAAATAAAACTGCTTGCTGAACAGCCAACTTACAAATCATAATGCTGGTTCCATTTGGGATCTAAGGTGTTCTTCACAGTGTCGGTGGAATGACACTGACCAGATCCATCCACCACAATCTTTGCGAAGGGGTCAGGAAGCCCTGCCAAGGACGAAGGCAACCCGGTCACCACAAAGACCAACGAAGCTAGCAGAGGACTACTGAACCACAATGTTTAACAACTGCTCTCTTTGTAATTGTGAGAAGAAATGTTAAGCAGTTGCTGGGGATACAGAGCATTTTCTCTTTGGTAAAGTTTCTTTTACTACAGAAGGGGTAGAGCATGGAGTAAAAAAAACAGACCGTGAGCGAAATACGGCTACTCAGACCTCTTTTAGTGGCCTCCTGGCTTAAGGTCTCTGTTTCAATTTTTAACCCCCACCTCCCCAAAGACCCCAGGCCTAGGGCAACGTTGGAGCCAGTCAACGTTTGCTATGCTGTACATGCCTTGGGTGTCCCTTGATTTAAAAGCTGCATGCCCCTGGAGGAGAACACAAATTTCCCGTGAAGCTCGATCACTAACTAATTCCACGGTGTGCTATTTTTAAAAGTCCCCTGAAATTCTGAAAAATGCAACTAAGTCTTTTTTGGGTTTCTAATATATGATCTCCGGCGTGTCTGGGAAAAGAACCTGCACGTCTCTTAATGCAACGGTGATTCCCCGGTTAATTCACTGTGACTTGATCCTGTCATCTCACGAGAGGAGATATTTACCATGGCTTACAGCGCCTCACCCAATTTAGAAGGAAGAAGAGAGTGAGCATGAGCAGAAATGTATTTGCTGGCAGCTGCCAGAGTTGAGATCTGCCTTTAAGCAGCTCACAGCAAAAAGATCACGCTCGCTGCTTCGTGGTCTGGTGAATAGAAGTTTCAGACAATTATGCTTCCGACTCTCGAAAAACTTTCCTTAAATACCCTCAGCAGAAACATACAAGATCAGTAGACATACTAACATCAGTAGACTAGCTTCAATATGCGCAAAGGATGCGGTGGGGAGGTATGAAAAAGTATATTTTCAGTTACTTACTGAAGAAATCTTTCTTTGCAAGATTCTTGGCACAAAGCACTGCGAGAAAAAGAGAAAGGTTAGCAGATTCCACTCATATTTCAGCATAAACAGCTCAAGCTGGGAAAAGATTTCTCTTACACACCCCAGGGCACAATTTATAAAAAGCTCAGAGAGGCATACAACTGGATTAATAAATAGCAGCGTTACGTTTTGATTCTTTTCATGAATTGCACAGCACATATTTTCCCAAACCTGGGCTTTTACCTTCTAATTCATTTATATGGAGAAACCATGGAAAGTTTGTTCATTGTACTAGGAACTCTTTTTTTTTTTTTTTTTTAATTGGCCGTTTCTAGGATTTTGAGAATTCAGACAAGGTTTGGCTTGTGTGATCAAATTAAAGCCTTGTTGAGGTTCAAGCATTTTCCAGCCAGCTTTGTGGTTTCTTACTAAAGTTTTTACAAAGTTATTCTTCCAGCAAAAGGACTCGATACTTAGTATTATCACAGAGGTGCTACTCTTAACAAACATGTTTTTGATCGCTAAAAGAAACCAGTGGTAACATTGCAGACAGGAGCAGAAGAGGCAGCCTGAAAATTCAACCAAATGCCTTTAAACAAAAATATTGCGAAATGCTGAAATTATGGGACTGATTGAAAAGCATTCATGTGGAACAATTCTCAGGGCACAATTTCTTTTATTTATAATCCTACTGTGAGTAATGTTGCAGAAGTAACCATGTCACACACCTCACACCTCAAACTTCAACTTCTGAACTGACTCTCTATAAAAGTACTTTCCTTATGGGCAATGAACATTATCAATAGCCTTAAAATACGCACTGTTTGCTGCTGCAGGCGCTCAATCTAACACGTAGTCCTCGACTTACAACGGTTCATTTAGTGACCGTTCCAAGTTACAACAGCACTCAAAAAAGTGATTTATGACAGTTTTTCACACTTAGGACTGTTGCGGCATCTCCGTAGTCATGTGATCAGTTTTTTTGCAACTTACTGACGAGCAAAATCAATAGGAAATCCAGATTCACTTAACAACCATGTTATTAACTTAAGAAATGCAATGATTCACTGAACAACTGTGGCAAGAGAAGTCTGTGACAACTGTGGCAAACTCACTGAATGTTTCACTTGGCAACATATGTTTTGACTACAATACCCTTATTTTTGCGATGTACTTTTAAACAATGTCTTGCTAGAATTTAATTTATTTGTTTTTAATTTGTATACCGCCCTTCTCCAGCAGGACAATGACAAATAACTTTCACTTCCAGCATCCACTCATGATAGGGAGTTCAGAGGGCTGTTACTTGTGCACGCATGAGCAAGCACATCAACAGAAACACAGAGAAGACTCTGAAAGCGAAGACCAAAGGTTTGTTTAATCAGAAAGTCCATTCTAGTCCAGCTCTGTCAAATACACCCACCAGCTGCCAGCATCTGGCCTTTAAAAGTGAACCCTGAACGTGAAGGTTCATTTATATAGCAAAGTCAATACGAAGGGCCAAAATAAGCCACCTTCTCCCGATTAGAGGAGTGTGACAATAGGGTCGTAAGCCTCATCCGAATCATCCCAAGTACTTTCTCCATTTTTAATTTAACGAAAACATTCATTCCTTGACATCTGTAGTTACATGAAGAAAGAAGAAGACTGGCTGAACAATGAAAACTATGCCATGTGTTTGAAGGGGAGTTTTAGACAAAAGAAATGTGTAGCTGAAAGGAACGGCGTCTCCTTCCTGCTTCACATTAGGTTTCCTTCAATTCCACCTTTTTTTTTTTTCTGCTTCTTCTTTCAACTGAGTTTACTTCTTGCTATCTGGGTTGGGAGGACAAAATGAACCGGACAGGCTTAAGACTGTGGGCCGTATCCAACACACTGAAATGTAACAGAAATTAAAAGTTCTGCATTTGGATAGCAAAAAAAAAAAGCCCGAGAGATGATGTTTGGCTTGCTTTAAGCTGCTTTAACAGAGTAGTTCCATTCTGTAATGCAGAGTTAGGCTATACAAGTGGAGAACGGTGTCCAGCTCTGGATGAAACGTTTTAAGAAAAAGGCAGAATGAGCGAGACCCACTCGCAGATGGATGGGTAGGATAGCAAAAGAAGTAGAATTGAAACGTTAGGAAAAACACTTGGAAGAGCTGGCTATATTTAGCCTGGAGAAGAGAAGATTAAGGGCTGACAGAATAGCAGTGAGGAGATGATCCATTCACCTTCGCTGGAGGAATTTAGTAGAGGATCATTAGCTACTCCTTAGTGGTGCTGCCGTCACAGTATTCCTTTCAGGGGGTTGGGCTGGATGAAATCCAAGGCCATTTTCAATTCTATGATTCTCCGGCAGCTGATAAGACTACCGAAAGCTAAATCATGAATTGGGAATTGATTATCCCACTATTTCCCAATTACACACGATCAGGTTCGAACTTTAAATGGAAGGACCTGCTGCCACCATACAGCTAGCCTTCGACTTACAACCACAATTGAGCCCGGAATTGAGAAATCTTGTTAAGTGAGTTTTGCTCCATTTTACGACTTTTCTTGCCACATTTGCTAAGTGAATCACTGTAGTGGTTAAATTAGTGACACGGTTGTTAAGTGAATCTGGCTTCCCCACTGACTTTGCTTGTTGGAAGGTCGCAAAAGGGGATTGTATGACCGCCGGACACTGTGACCGTCATAAATATGAACCAGTTGCCAAGCTTCTGAATTTTGATCACAGGACAACAGGGATGCTGCAATGGTCGTTAAGTGTGAAAAACGGTTGCAGGTCTTTTTTTTTTTTTTAGTGCCGTTGTAATTTTGAATGGTCGCTAAACATATTGTTGTAAGTCAAGCCTATATCTAGTTTAGCCTCTCAAGTGGCCATAAAGAAAAAAACAGTACTGTATCCTAGTTACCAGATCACATTAAAATAGTCCAGAGCTGGATTTTTTCATCGCTAAAGAATCTGCAATCTCGCATTTTTCTTTCTCTTCATTTGGTTTTACAGAAATAACACATCTTTGGCAGGAACAGCTAAACATAGGAACATTAATTTGACTACTTCATGAGATCTGATTGTGGTTCAGTCAAAACAGAACGGTTATTTCTTTTATTCATGTCTTAACAACTGTGAGCCAAGAATGAACCAACAGATACTTCATTTCCTCAAGATAGAATTACAGAGTTTGATTCCTTACCACGGCAATCGCCAACTGAGTGCCCTCGACATAACCCATACTTCAACTCCAAGAATTCCCAGTCAACGTGGATTTTACCTATACATTTTGCAAATTGTGAGAACTCCAGGGGGGAAGGCCTCTCGACAATAATTGGGTGTGCAGTGGGGACATGTTATAAAGCCATATGCTCATTTTATGAAGCACAATCTGTTTGGCTCAATGGTTTTCAATGTAATACTTGCAACTTACTGAATTCCCTAAATTCCCACAGCAAAATCAGAATTTGCTCTATGCTCAGAGCAGCCCAAAACACTATGAGTTTTTGCAACTAGGCGCATACACACGGTTCCCAAGGTTTGCTTTCGTCATAGTATAAGCTGGCTGAGAAACACTGCAGGTTAGACAGCTAGAGATGAAAAGGGAAAGAAAAAAAACAAACAAACCAGTCAAGTAACACTTAACTCAGGTTGCAAAAATTCAATCTCATTCTTCCAGGGAAAGAATTTTTTTGATCTTTGCAGCAATGGAAGAAAAGCAAAAAGAGAGACTGCCATACGCCAAGATCAACAGCTGGGTAGAACGATGCAAGGTTAGGATGCAGACAAACCCTGGAGGTGGCTCTGATTTTGTGGAAATTTTGGAAATAAAGACTTTCATTAGCTCTAGTGTTGGTCAGCTCCCTGGCAGCTTGCCTGTGCAAGGAACAGGGGTTGGACTAGAAGACTTCCAAGGTCCCTTCCGACCCTATTATTTTATGTTTTATGAACTCTGAAAGCGCCACAAGGAATTAGAAAAAAGAATTTTGGAAAGGCAACCAATATCAACAAGTTATGTGAACAACTTGTCAGCCACAACTGATCAGGATAGTCTTTATTTCTAAGCAAATCACAAGTTTTATTCCATATTTTAAACGTTGAAATAAACCATCCTCACAATTTAATTCTAAGGCCCAACAAGACCTATAGAAACATCAGAAACAAATAGCTCAACAGAAAATGCAGATACTCTCTCTTATGTATGCCAAGAAATTCTTGATATCAAAGGCACCAAAGGCTGGTGATACAGGGATGGAAGAAGGAAAGAAGGCTGAATAAAACTTATTACCAATTTTTGTCCAGCCCTGGCCTTAAACTGAACGTTTTGTACCTCTGTAGCTATCCAAAATGCTAACATTTTCTGTAATAAACTTAAAGGCAGTATTAATCCTCCTGAATAGTATCAAGGATTTTATCCTGTCGTATATGCTCCAGACACCACTGTAATTCCTGAGTTGGATAAGTGGGCTTGTAAGAACCTGTCTTAAGGCCACCTGAGAATTTGCTTCTATTTCCACAAAATACCAAGCTAAGTCGTTCAAAAAACAAACTACAGTAACATATAATCTGATAATTCAACAGCAGCATGCTACGATTTTCTAAATGTCCATTGGAGAGCTGACAATCTGTAACTTCTGTGCATTAAAATAGTATCAACTGTGTAGTACTGTATAAGATCTATTTATACGAAGCTGAAAGCAATTCAGCTAGCTATTAAAGAATAGCAGATCCTCGCTACTCATCCATTAAGAAGCTAGAATTCCTCAGAATTTATTCACACCTTCTTAGCCACTTAAATTCAGATCTGATCGTCTAACAGCACTCACATCCAAAATATTAAAATAACTCATCACGCTTAGCATTATCCATACTAGACAGAATTTCCATTGAACAGAGTTGGGACCTAATTATACTTCAAGTGCTTTATTAAAGTAACAGATTAAAGACTCAATGGAAAGATAGTCAAAAGGAAGAATAAAAAGAAGAAGCCTCAGTAGCAGACATTTCAGGGTTGACTTTGATCATCTGTACATTCTATTATCTGAAGACTTTACCACCTCCTCAGCACATACACCCCCCCCCCGACAAAAATCCTTGCAGAATTTCTGCACCGCATTTCAAGAAATACTTATTTTTAGTTTTCCGTATGACCTTCCCTGCTTAATTCCACTTAAAGCTATCTCAGTGCACCAAGGTTCCCTTACTGGCTTTCAGATCTGCATAATATGCAATTCCCCAAACTCAAAAATCATCAGTGACCTATTTAGGAGGGAAAACTCTTTTCTAGTAATTGTATACCCAATGGAAGGCTATGTTCTCACAATGATTTCTTTCCTGTTTTCCAAATGGGTGATGTAATTTGAACAACTGTACAATATTAATTAAAGTGTGATAGAATATACTACCAATAAATACAACTAAAAATCTACAGATGACCACTGACCTCTCCTGCTTAAAAAAAAACAAAAAAAAAACCCAACACCTAAGTGCATTTAATCAGAAGAAATTATGACAAACAGAAGCAGCTTCATCCTACATTAAATCCCCCAAAATGCTAGCTCAGATTTAAGTTTTAGCTGAAATTTGATAAAAGGTTTCTCTTGACTCTCTTCCATATGAAGTTATTAAATACTGATTTTGTCATAACACCCTCATTGTAGTATTCTTCTCTTGAAGCAGATACATCCATTTCTGACGTGGGAAGCACTTGAAAATGAGGAGAATTCAATACCTGTAGTCCTCAACTTGAGGCCATTCCTTTAACAGCCATCTAAAGTTACGACGACACTGGAAAAAAGTTATTTATGACCGATCCTTGCACTTAAAACCATTGTAATATCCACACGTGTGTGATCAAAATTTGGGTGCTTGGCAACTGGCATGTATTTAGCAGGTTTTCAGCCTCCTGGTATCACATGATCGTCATTTGTGACATTACAGCCAGTCCTCGACTTACAACCGCCCTGAGTCCTTCGGGAGTAGGGCGGTATATAAATTCAATAAACTAAACTAAAGTAAACTAAACAACAGTTCAAAGTTACAATGGTACTTTAAAAAGTGACTTAGGACTGTTTTTCACAGTTTCAACCTTTGCAGCCTCCCCGTGATCATGTGATCACAATTCAGATGCTTGGCAACTGATTCATATTTGTGACGGTGGCAGTGCCCTCGGGTCACGTGATCCCCTTTTGCCGCCTTCTGACAAAAGCAAAGTCCACGGGGAATCCAGATTCACTTAACAAACGGGTTACTAACTAATCAACTGCACTGCTTCATTTAACAACTGTGACAAGAAAGGTCGTAATATGGGGCAAAACTCACTTAACAAATGTCTCACTTAGCAATCAAAATTGTGGTCGTAAGTCGAGGGCTACGTGTATGTTGGTTCCTGTCTTTTTTTTTTTCCTATTGTAAATCATTAACAAAACAACAAAAGCAGCAAGGAAATGCGGATGCTGAATCCAAAAGTGAATTCAGACTTCTAATGTTTCTTTCTGATTTCCTCAGAGAAGGGAAGAGAAGTCCAAGCTGAACCTCTAGGGCTCTAAGTCAGGGGTCTCCAACTTTGGCAACTTTAAGCCTGGAATTCTGGGAATCGAAGCCCACCAGGCTTAAAGTTGCTAAGGTTGGTGACCGCTGCTCGAAGTCACCCTTCTTGGTTACTAATTTTCTTTGCCTCATTTGAGAGCAAACCTCTGTTATTCAATAAGCCAGGAGCCCTGAAGGAAGAGCTGTAGAATTTTTTTTTTTTTTTTAAAAAAAGCAGTTTTAAAATGCTTGCTGCTTGTATAATTCAGTCAACGTTGTCCATGTATGAGATGCATGTTCTTCCTCCCACTAGCAAGCATAACTCAGATTCCAAGTTTCACTTCATTTGCCAAAAATGCTATGCATACTTAATACTTACAGTTCATTGAAAGTTCTGGTTGAGGACAGCGCTGTACAATCACCCATAAGGGCAAATGAAGCAAAGAATCGGGAGGCATCGGCCAAGGTCAAAGATACAAACATTGGGGTCACGTTTGACATCCAAGCACTTCCCCAAGCTTTAGTTAGTGTTAGTCAACACTTGAGAATGGAAACTCGCTGTTTAACAACCTGCTCTTGAACAAAACTTGAGTGGAAAGAAGGTGGTTTGTGTAAATCCAGACTGATCATGCAATCAGCCAAAACCAAATGATTTAAAAAAAAAAAAAAAGTACGTACTGTAAACTTAGGACCAGATCTTGAATAAAAGAGAACCGCAAAATGTCAGGACTTCAAGCTAGACTGCAAAGATACACACATGCATATACATCCAAAGGAACGCAACAGCAAACTACTTTCGTACTACTGCCAAAAATAGCTCTTGCAATTTTTCTTTCTTTTTGAGGCAGGATAGTGTGATTATATTGTGGGCCTCAGAAAGCATCCAAATCTCTGCAAGTTATCTAGTCAAATGGATAACTGACATTGGACAGTCTCCTACCCTTTCAAAAAGGACTCTTAAAAAGTCATTCCATAGTTAAAAACGGTGAAATATTTCTTATTTTTATAATACTGTTCAATTTATTCATATAAAATCAATCAATTTATTCATGTAAACATTTATACCTTCCCATTCTATGTGCCTTTACAAGAGCACTGAAGAGAGGACATCAACCCGCTCCGATACATTTGAATCCCAAACATAGGGTTGGTGGGTTTTTTTTTTAATGTTTTCAATCAACAAAAATTCATTTCCAGATAAATCAATTGATAAGAAAACTAATTTTCATATGTACGGAAACATCTACTCTAGGCAAAATACTGACTGTTCATTCCACATTTTGGCAGATCACTTTCTATTCACCCAATGCTCTTTTGTAAGTAAAGATATTTGCACCTTCAGTCCTCAATGCTGACAGTGCGGAGCCAGAAGACTGGATTACAGGAAAACTGTTTGTAGGGCACATTCAGAATAGAGAGATGAGGATATTGCCAGATTTGAATGAACCTGTTCTAGCATAATTTATACCCACTTGTGATACAAACATTCAGGAAATGTTGCCTTTAGCATCTTCTATTGTGACTGAATAGTCTTGCGAATCATTATGTTAAACTGTCTTTAAAACAAAAAGCAATTCCTGGCACTTGATTTATGTGGATTCAAAGATAATAGGTACGGTTCCTTTAAACCTTTGGAAATCAATGGGTGAAACAAGACCCTCAGGCATAGAAAGTAATGTGCGGCCCAGGACTGTCCTGGTGTTTCCATAGCTATTATCATAACTTGGAAAATGGAATTATTCTGAGAGTTTATAAGTAACTCTTGTTGAGGGAGGGTGGGAAGGAGGGGGAGAGAGAGAGAGAGGGAGGGAGGGGGAGAGAGAGAACTAAATTCTGTGTTTTAACTTAATTTGGTACTTTTTTATCTATGCTTCTAAACATTTGCATCTTTAACAAAACTGCACAGAATGTAAGGTAGCCGTAACAATGCACGCCATTATGGAGGGTCTTTTTCTAACTAAAGCTGTATCAGCCTATGTAATGCACTTTTGTTCCTCAAATATGACAGCATTACTCTAAATCTGAATCTATACTCTGTTTGTAGAGTAGATCTGCACTAACAAACACTGAGCTAACAAAAGAAAGTGTAATGTAAACTTGCTGTTTAACCATTGATGAAGAAAGCAGATTGTATTCAGAACATCTAAAATGACAAAATAGCCAAGACCTAGAGTGATAAATTTACTTGTTCTGAATTATCCCAGTAATATTTATTTATCCTTTATTTTATTTATTAGTAATATTTATCCTTTTTTTTATTGCTCACAACAAAATTGCATATTTAGGGCACTTAAACATTTTAATAGCGATATAACTCTACAGTACTGTGGAAACCAGCTTTGTCACTATACGCAAGCAATGTGATGCTCCTTATTTGCAACAGATATATTTCTATTCTATGGGTCAAGACGAACTATAGAATTTAGTTGTAATAAAGCAGCCTTGTCTGCTTTCAGGGTGGATTTGATTAAGTCAATTTAAATCACAATTTAAAAATCACTAGTAAAAAGGCTTGATTTAAATCAACTCGATTTAAAATCATAATTTTTAAAGAGCAACTGTCATCTCTGTCCCGCAGCGGCTTCTCCTCTGATCTGCTGTTGACTCATCGACAGTCCCAATATTGCAAAATATACAGCCTCATGCTACATAACTAAGCTCCACTTCATGCTGAATAAACTAAATTATTAATGTATCTTAAATAGAAACTATCTTTAGATAGATTTTTACTCCAAAACCATTTTATTAAAATAAATTTGATAAAAATAAAAAAAATCCAATTTAAATTTTAAAAAACTGATTTGATTTTTTTTAAAAAAAAATTATCATCGTTTTTTATCCACCCTGTCTGCTTTTAATTATGTGGATTATGGAGCGTTTGTGAAAAGTCCATGCAGACTCATAAACAAATACCTAGACAGACATCCTGGAACAGCAGGGAAATTGTAGACAGTGGCATCCTAGAGGAATGAAAAGCAAAATGTACATATCATCCAACCGTTTTTCAAAGTTCACTGTTAATAAGATAATTAGCAATGCCCATCTACAAATCTGTTGGGCAATCATAAAAATCCTTGCACCGTTGGGTTAATTAAGACACTAAAAGATGGAAAAAAAATTCCTGAAATACAACATAGTCCATTATTCTAAACCAACTTTCGCCAACCTGGTGCCTTCCAGACGAGTCAGACCTCAAGCTTTCATAATTTCCATGGAGGAGCAAGGTGACTGGAGACAACTAAAATACACAAGAGGGTAATCTAGAAAAACTGTCTGAATTAAAAGGACAGGAAGACACTGATTAACATCTGAAGTAAGTCCATTGCTCATTTAGATATTGCACTTTAGGAAGGAGCAACCTATCCTTCTGGCAGCTGTCATGATTCTGTTGCCCCAGTTTTGCAAAGTACAGGCAGTCCTCAATTTATGACCACAATTCAGCCCAAAATGTACGTTGCTAAGTGAGTTTTGCCTCATTTTACGACTTTTCTTGCCACGTTTGTTAAGTGAAGCACTGCAGTGGTTAAAATAGTAACGCTGTTGTTAAGTCAATCTGGTTTTCTCATGGGCTTTGCTGGTAAGAAGGTTGCAAAAGGGGAGTCACGTGACCCAGGGACACTGCAACCGTTATAAATATGAACCAGTTGTCAAACGGCCAAATGTAAATCACATGACCATGGGGATGCTGCAATGGTCATAAGCGTGAAAAAACGGTCGTAAGTCACTTTTTTTTAGTGCCGTTGTAGCTTTAAACGGTCACTAAGCAAACTGTTGTAAGTCGAGGACTACCTATAGTCAAAAGTGGTCCAGATCATACTTCCATCCTTCAATGTGAATTCATCTGAGAATTCATTTTAGTATGAAATGTCCCAGTAGACAGAATAGCTATCTTTTCCACCTCTCTTTTCAGTCCATCTTCTTTTCTGGGAATAGTTTACAAATATGTGTCGATTCAGTTAAAAGCAAACCGTCCTGACATTTTAATTAGAATTCTCCCTAAGAAATATTTTTGACTGCAGGTTAGCACATTTCAGTCTCCCTCTTCAAGTTTTTGAAACCTTCTGAGGGACAGGGGTGTAACTTTAATTTTTCATTTTCACCGAGGAATTCAACAGATCACGGACTGATTTGGTTTCCTTCCTAGCATTTTGGTATTAGAAAAGAAGAATACTGTTGGCTGCAATTCTGAGAGACTGAAGGCAGGGTAAAAGATTTAGCAACACCAAACAAACATCTCGAGCTAAGCAACCAAGTGGCCTTCCAGATGTGCTGGATTTACATCTCTCAATATTCCCGGCCAACATGGTCCAAGGCCAAATGTCAGGAAATACGAGAACTGAAATTCAATTCATCTGGACAGCACCCATTTGCGGAAGGTTACAACAGAGAAAAGAGCTTGCAGAAAGGGCTTTGTTTTTTTTTTCTTCCTTGTAAATGTTTGAAGCTTCTTTTCAAGATGCTCCAATTTATAAAGAACATTCTGAGTTATCCATTAAACTGTCTTGACATATTGCAGACATTTTTTATTGTATCTGGGAATTTCTTTCCTATCTCCCAAATGATGATGGTTGTATGGTTTTATGAAATGAATTAGTTGGAATGAGTGGTTTTAATAAAGCTACTGTACAGTTTGTGGGTGTGCCTATTGAGGATGATGAATATATTAAATAAAGAGAAAGCATAATACAAAAAATATCATTATTTCCCTATTGTTTTTTCACCTTCTGTAACAGGCGCTCAAAGTGGCAAAAGTTACATTCCCTTCTCCTATTTTCCACGAAAACAACAATCTTGTTGGTTCAGGCTTAACCTGACCCTAAGAACTTTTATGGTTGATGGTGGAGTAGAATTAGAAGTGAGGAGATCCACATTCAACACCTTAACTTCTACACTGACTCTCGCTCCTATGCAAATAAATTTTGAGAAAATTACATCCAAAAGAACACAAAGCAGCACTCCATCAGTTTAGAAGAGTGCTTTAAATTTACTTTTCCCTGAACGAGGAGGGAGCAAAATTTAACCTACATTCTATAATTGTTTTTAGCATATTTGACAGCAAATCATTAAGGGGTGATTGTGTCGCTTTATATTTTTAGCGACAGGAGATCTTCAAATTAATCTTTGGCTGTTAGGTAGCTAATAGTTAATCATTACGGTAGTTATTTGCAAAAGTTATTTCTAGAGCTTGACATAAGTAAGGAGAGGCACGCCTGATCCAGAGAGAATTTTGTACAGCTGCAACGGAGGTGAATCTACTTGGAGCCATGCACCGCCACACCCTTTCTCTAGGAGTCCAATTTCTTGAAGAATGGATCGTTTTACTCGCAAAGAGAGGCAGAAAGATGACTAAGAGATGCTTAAATGGCATTTATCTCATTTAGTAAACTCAGCAGATAGGATTCCAAAAGACACATTAAATATGTACGATAGGATTTGGGCTCTTTCCATGAACCCTTTGGAAATGGGAAACCTCATTTTTAAAAGCAGAGTGCTTCCATAGACAGAAAAGAGGGCTGTAATTTGAGAAACAAGGCCCAAGAAATAGGTATCCACGTGAAATTAGTTCCACAGTTCCTCGGAATTGAAACGGTGTCTTCCAGAAACAAGAGGTTTCTTTGAGCTATAAATTGGATGGCCCAAAGGGATTTATCTCTGCTGTACGCAAGCTTGCCTTTGACACAAGCCAGTGCAAGTTTTGGCCTCTCACATGATTAAATGTTGCTGAATGAAAAGTAACCCCAAACCATGTACTGCATTAGAATTCAGCACGTTCTCGCCCAGAAAAATCTCATCTAGCCATCAACCTAGGGGCTATTATCTCTCTCTTTTATCATTCTTCCATGTGTCAACTTTCATTCTCTTGCCAGACTTAGAATTCAAAAGCCAAATTAGGTATTTAGAACGTTTGGTTATTATTTTCATTTTTCCCTTGTTTTTTGGCTTGGCGAATTCTATCTTTGGAAGTTACTCTCTCACTGTGAAATGTTTTTATTATTCAAGAAATTAAACAGAAACTTTGTATTGGATCAATAGGGCAATGTACAGTCTAAATAATTGAGAGATATTTATTTTGAAGTGTTCCATGCTCTGACGTAGCCTGTTCCCACAGTTCTCTAAATTAGAAAAAAAACATTTTTTTTTTCAAAAGGGCAACTATTTAATCATTACCATATTAGTAGTAAAAATCTGACTGGGATTCTAGCCTATCAGTTTAAAGGGTACTGGAAAGAGTGAAGAAATACAATCTATGCAGAGCAGTCAGTTAGCCACCTAAATTTTCTACTTGGAAGTTATTTTCTGGAGACAGATCATCCTGGAGAAAGTCTATCCATGTGGTCATTAAAACCCAACACTGACTTGATGGCACATAATTGTATATTAAATGATTTACTGGAGCAAAGAACCCAGAGTTAAGCTCATCTATTCCGCAGAATTTGTTTCCAGCTGTAACAAAATAAAATGACAGTAAAAGCAAAAGGATATTATGCAGGCCACATTTTTGAAAAGATGGACCCTGTAATCACAGATTTCTGAAAATGACCAGAAAAAAAAATCAACTGGGCCACTTATAATTTCAGGGTCAAAGATCACTAGTTAACTATGCTCCATCAGTCAACACTGATATTCGTGTCTGGCTTTAGGGCACGGTGCTCATCTCCATTTCTTGGCCAAGGGAGCCAGCATTGTCTGAAGACAATTTCCATGGTCACGCGGTAAACATGACTATTCGCCAAAGGCACAGGGAACACGGTTACCTTCGCACCAAAGTGCTACCTATTAATATACCTGCATTTCCATGTTTTCCAAATGCTAGATGGGCAGGAGCTGGGGCAAGGAATGGGAGCTCACCTTGTCTCATGGAGCTCGGGTCTCAAACCCAGACTGTCAGTTCTCTGACTAGCTCAGCGTCTTTAACTGCTGAGCCATCATGCCCCCTCAGATGTCAGTATGCTAGGCGTAATCTCTTCAATCTTCTTTTTAACATACAGCTCCAATGAACTTAATTTCAAAATCTGACCTATTATAGTTTGAAGCTTCCATTATAATCAAATTTATGGGAGGCTGGAGAAGAACTGTCTTTGCGTTAATAAACAGGGTGATTTCTTATACTTCACATTTTCAAACCATGTTTCTCTTGCTATTACAGGATAGTGCATCACCATACTTCTGCAGCTAATTAAACTCACCATCCAAGATGAGCTTTTAAAAATAATTTCACCCGTCCAACCATCTCAGATCAATGGTTTGTTTTGTTCGCCAGGCTGTATTTAGCTGTGCTTTCTGCTAATGTAATAAATATTGCTGCTGTATTGAATTTCCTTTTCCTTGTTATATTCTCATATCTACATCAAGGGCATGAATAGAAGTTGACTTAATGAATGTTTTTTTTTTTTTTAAAGAGCAAAACAGAGAATTACATCCACAGAAATACTTGGGGAAAAGGAAGAATCAACTTTAATTTGTCCAGTGCTAGTAACTGAAATATAAAATGGCATTTGGACACATGTTATACCCACATAACAAATTTCCACATTAGTCACCTGACCAATACAATACTCAATAGATGCAGTCTTTCAAATCGCTTCAACCACATCTGGAGACTTGCAAACAAAAATACAAGCAACATTCAAACCATTCAAAAACAAACCAGTTTGACTTCGAACAATCAAACCATCTGACTGTTAACAAACATAATATGTGGGATTTGCTATTGAAGGCCAACATTTTTGCCCCCTATGGTAGCAAATTATTACAGTTATACCTATGGTATTACACAGTAGCCTCCAAAATGTCATGTAATAGTGCATACGAAGATATGAAAATCTGAATATGCTTGCAAAAATATATGGAGACGAGAGCTTTAACCGAAGCCAGGGGTTAGAAAGTTGATATGTTCAAAATTAAATGAGTATCATTGCAAGATAGAAACCTAATGCTAAATAAACTTGTCAAGATTATTTCAAAAGGATTACACACCAGGTCCCAGCCTACCTCTATAGCCATACTTATATAATAAAAATTAATTTTCAGGGAGTGCTAGCAAGTTAAAAATACTACTAACTTAATTATTACCTAAGATTTATAATTTCCAACTCAGGATTTATACATAAAGAAAAGTAGAGCTTAGTATGGCCAGCTTTTGCTAATTAAAAAAGACAATACTAAAGTTCATAAACGAATGGTCTGAGACAGTATGATAGCTTTCTACATTTCTACCAATCGTATCAACCCAAACAAAGCTTAGGTAATCTGTAAAATTCTTAACTCTCTTGTTATTCTCAACTCAGGTATTACTTCTGTTATAATGTGAATTTGGCCAAGCCCCCTTTTTATGACAATACATATTAGTTATATGTACAATGTCTGATGCATGATTTCATACACAAACACACACTAACAAATTTTATTATAAGTGTGTTAGCCTCTAATGAGCATTAAAATTGTTTTTTGACAAACTTGGCAGCATTAGAGAAATTGCTACTTTAATAGTATCTTCTTAATTTACAAAAAGCAACAGTTAGCAACAGAATTGCTACTAAGTAGGGATGTTGAAAATAATTACAGGAAATGCATAAAAGTACTATTATAATGCTAAGTAGTGACAGACCTAAATTAAAGAAATATTTATGGCATATATTTACAGCAATTATATAAGTATAAGAAAAGAAGAAGAAAACATCAAGCTGGCATGACAATATAATGACTTCTGTATAGTTTTAAATGTTTCATTCCTTTTGCATCTGAAATGCCTTTTAACTTCTGAAAAAAGACAACTGAAATAATTAAACTAATGAAGATCAGGAAGACAGAATATAGTAGTTCAATAATCAAGACTTCCATTTAAAAAATGCAACAGTTAATTTGAAGTTCAATGAAAGCAATGCAGAAAAAATGCAATTAATCATTGCCAGGTGCTGAACATTTGGCCCATCATTTACCCTGGTAAATGGAAGTATTAATTTTTTGAGAGAAGTGAAAACACTCTCAAGCAGAATCCACACAAAACATAAAAAGGAAGTTGATTTCTGAATTATATTTGGCAAGCAAAAGTCACTGGGATGCTGAACTACAATTCATGGGGCTTCCCGAAAGAATTGTGTCAAGCTTTTGTTAGTAATTCTCAATGGAATTAGCAAATATTCCTAGTAGTATCTGAATTTCATTAAAAAAAAGGGGGGGGGACTAGACAGGAAGTTAAATATTGTCTAGATTCCAAAGGCCAGTTCACATACTTTATCTCCATAGAAAAGTGTGCCATTCTACAAGGTATAGGCCAGGAAACACCTGTCCTATGTGTATTTCACTTACATTAGTAATACACCAGTTCTATAACATAAATCAATGTAATTAATCTCCTGTTACAAGAGAGGGAGAGGGAGAGAGAGGAGAGGCCACTGAAGGACAAAAGCTATCCAGCAAAATCATGGCTAACATGCAGACTAAAAGTTTCCACATTCAGCTTTCTGAACAGGTATATTTGGTAGGTTTCTTAGTAAAGATGTCCGGTTATATTTATTACAATAAATATTCCACATTAAAAAAAAAACAAAAAAACAAGGACACAGTTTTAGAACCATGATCACTGAGACTCCCTACTATCCCTTTTCAAAAGCACCTAATTTCCTTCTGACATTTGAAGGAGTCCTCAATGGAAAAACCCTTAGATGCAATCTAAGTGCGCTTTAATACAGACTACACGGGGCACCTGTCCAAGAAGTCCTGAACAAAATCTATCCTTCCCGTCAAGCCTCATAAAGTCTGGTTGGCCAGGCCAATTTTTACAAACATAGACTATCTTGTGTTCCCATGAGAAATCTATTCTGTCAAATATTAACAAACAGCACTGCTTTAACACAGAAATCCAGTTGTATATAATACAATCCTCTGGAATAGTTTTAAACAAGGTGCATCCAGAAAATTCCAGTTATTCAACAACCCAAAGGGAAAACAAATAATCAAATCCTTAATGAGGTTTATAGATTTTGAAAGTCTCCAACCCCGAGGAGCTGCAGGAGGGAAGGATTCGGCCTCCTTTAGAAGATCCCCTAAATTCCAACCAGCAAGGGGAAAAAAAACCCACAACCAACCAGCTTTCCCCAATTCCACTGCAATGCCGAAACAGTCAGAACTCAAATGTCTGCGGGGCATTTCTGCCAAGACAGCAGAGCAAGAAATGAAAAGAGGGGACAGGATTTCTCCCCACCCACCAAACTGGGGAGATGTGAGGAAGGATTCCACACACACCCCAATTTTCCTAGGAAAAGGAAAAAAAGAAGGGAGAGACAGTCAATCCACAATAGCAGGAACTGTCTCAGGACTGTTAGCCATGGTGTGTTGCTCACGTTTGAATGTCAAGGCCCAAATAAGGCCTTCCTTTACCTGGTCAGAGCAGCCCTTTGAAAGGTGAGGCCCACCTGTCCTCCTACCCCTTCAGCTCACCTGGGGAAGGAAAGGAGCAAGGAGGACCAGCAGTAGGACAACTGTAACCTTCTCCTCTTCCTCCACGGCCCACAAGACTTGCCTCTCCATCCAAACAAGGCTGGAGAGGAAGAGAGAGAAACAGGGAAGGAAAAGGAGGAAAGAAGAGAAAGAGGAGGAGAGGAAGAAGAGGGCAAAGAGAAAGAGAAGTAAGGGGAAAGGAGAAGAAGGGGAGAAGAGGAAGAAATAGGGGAAAAGGAGGAGGAAAGAAGGGAGGAAAAAATGAGGAAAAAAGAGAGGAAAAAGGAGGAAAGTAGAGGAGGAAGGGGAGGAAGAAATAGGGGAAGGAGGAAGAAGAAAAGAAAGAAAAGGGGAACGGGAAAGAAAGAAGGGAGGGAAAAAATGAGGAAAGAAGAAAGGAAAAAGGAGGAAAGTAGAGGAGGAAGGGGAGGGAGAAATAGGGGAAGGAGAAAGAAGAAAAGAAAGAAGAGGGGAAAGAGGAACGGGAAAGGAGAGGAAGGAAGAGGAAGGAAAGAAGAAAAGGAAGAAAAAAAGAGGATCAAAAAGGAGGAAAGCAGAGAGGGAGGAAGGAGCAAGAGGAAGACACAGGGGAAGGGGAAAGAAGAGAGGAAGAAAAGAAATAAAGAGGGGAAGTGGGGAAAAAAAGAAAAAGAAGGGAGGAAGAAGAGAAGGAGAAGAAAGTCGCCCTGCTCCAGAACCACAAACACGCGCGGGACTACAACTCCCATCACGTCCTCCAGACCAGAGAGGCGAGGCCCAGGCTGGGAGTGATGGGCTCTGGGGTCCTCAGGAAAGCAATGATGCCAAAAGAGGCAGCCCTTCTCCCCTCCCCACCCCCAAACTCCGCATCATCCCAGGCGCCGGCTCCCCCAGTGGGACGGCGCCGGCCGTTGTCGCCCGCGGCGGGCGGGCGGGCGGCGTGGAAGTCGGCGGCGGCGGCGGCGGCGCCCCGGCGTCTGTACCTGTGAGGCGGACTTTGATGCTGGAGCCGGCCCTCCGGGTGCCCGCGTTCGACATCGCTCCCCCTCAGACCGACCCACACGCAGGGCAGGAGGCGGGATCAGCCGCCGGCCACGGACGCCCCCATCCGCGCTTCCTCGGCCGCCCGTCGTTGTCGCCGCCGCCGCCGCCGCCGTCAGGCCCGACCTTCTCTCTTCCTTTTTCTTTCTTATATATATATATATATATAATATATATATATAATTCGCCTTATTCCCTTTTTGGTTCAAAAACGAAGGAGGGCCATTATCCTCCTCGGTTACGGAACTCAACCGCTCCGGTTCTCCTCACGAAGAAGCAGCAGCGGCGGCGGCGGAGGCGGCGCCGCCTCACGGAGCTCGACGCCCGCCCCGCCGGACGCGAACGGCGACTGCGCGGGCTCGCGCCGCCCCTCCCCTGAGCCAACCGCCCGCCTTCGAGGCCGGGCTCGGCGCCGCCCACTTTTTTTTTTTTTTCTTCCCCTCTATGTGTCTGTGCGTGCGTGCGTGCGCGCGCGCGCTTACGCCAGAGGACGCGCATCTCGCGAGCGCGTCCCGGCGGCCATCTTGGGGAGGTCCCGCCTATCATAAACTTAGAGCAGGGATGGGCAACTGTGGCCCCTTTTACAACCTGTGGACTTCAACTCCCAGAATTCCTGAGCCAGCCAAGTGTAAAAGGGCCACAGTTGCCCAACCCTGACCTAGAGAGAGAGTGTGAGAGAAAGAGAGGGAGGGAGGGAGGAGGCGGAGTCTCTCGGGGGCGTGGCGAAGTGTCCCGGCCATGAAACTACCAATCCCGTCAGCCCTCGGAGGTGGGACAGTGGGAAAGGAGTCAGCCAATCATGGGGCGGTTTCTCTCTGGAAGGGCACAGGTGGCCCATACACCTGAGGAGGAGATGCTCATCCTGATGGCTCAGGATGATGGGAGGTGTGGTCGGTGGCATTTTGGAAAAGCAGGATTGGGCCCATGGAAGGAAAGAAATTATAGTTCCCTCAAGGAGAAGCCAGGGCAGGGAAAGACTGCTTCAGTTGAATGACTGAGATTGCATTTTTTTGTTGTTTTTGCAAAAAAAACAAAATTGCAATTTTTGTTGTTGCAAAACAAAAAATAATTGCAATTTTTGTTTTTAATATCTGTAGAGGGAAAATCGGGGTTATAAATCCAGAAGGCATTTTTTTTTTATTTTTTTGCAAACCTAAGGGCTGAAAATGGTCAATTTTCTTTTTTTTTTTAAAGCTAAGGATGCGAAGTTGTGTAACCGGAGGCTCCTCTTTTTTTTTTTTCCATCCGGCATCTCCCACTGGAGTTGGTTCAGAAGTTGGGTTGACAGCTTGGTTAACTGTGGTTTGTGAAATAAATCACGATTGGCTGGGTCTCCCTCTTCATTCTCATCACCTCCTTCTGGTTGTGTTTGCACAATATATGTTACTAAGTATATTTATTTATTTATTTATTTATTTAATTATTTAATTTGTATACCGCCAACAGGACTTACAGCCAACAGTATTGTATACCGCCAACAGTATTCTCCAACAGGACTCAGGGTGGTGAACAGCCACGGTAAAACACAACATATAAAATTTAAAAGCAGTTTAAAAACATTAAATAATTTTGGCCATCAATTTAAAACAACCCAATTTAAAACCAATTTCAAATTAAAACTGCAAGGATGGGATCAAGCCAGTATATGAATGAGGTGCCGATTCGCTTTGCAACCACGATCCCCATCTGAAAACAGGAGTGACTTGTGATTTACAATCACGAAGCAGTTAGGGGGACAAATTGGAAAAAGTTCACTTTCAAAATTAAACAGGTTAAAGAAGCCAGAAGTGTAATTTTCTGGAGCCTCCAACTCAAAAACGGGATGTAAATCTCACAAACAGACAATGCAAAGTTTTGAGCCACACAGAGCCCTTCCAGCAGGGGGGGAAACTATCATAATCCTGATTTATGCACCAGGATAACAAACTCGTCAGGACAGCAGAGGGCAGCTCCACAGATACTATTCTGAGAGTATTACTGTTTGATGATGGAAAGGGGGAAATGATTAGTAGCAATAAGAATTTGCAGCCAAAATGAAAGTTACAGAGGAAGAGAAAGCGGATGGGGCTAATAACCTTCTAACAAATACCTCTAGCTACTCTACAAAATCCTAGATTAAATTGTTAATATGCACCTTCTCCTTGAAAGGGAGTGTGCATTTGAGACTTGGCTCCCTCTTTCCCCACGGAGAGCTATCATTCCAGCTCAGTTTGCAGGAATTCACAAGTGATAGGGTTTCCTGCTAAGCTCTGCCTTCTGGAAGACTGATCAGGGCAGCAGTCATTTCTCCATAAAAACTAGTGATTCCTTGCTTGTTCTCCACCCATCCCATGCAATAATTAACATTACAGATGAGACACAGTCCCGACTAAGTGTCACCACACCTCTCAGGGAAGGGTGACAGTTCTTTGAAGATCCCCACCCTGGTCTTTGCTACAGTGAGAACAAATAAGTGATTAAAGGTAAAGGTTCCCCTCATACGTGCTAGTCGTTCCCGACTCTAGGGGGCGGTGCTCATCTCCATTTCAAAGCCGAAGAGCCAGTGCTGTCCGAAGAATTATCCGTGGTCATGTGGCCGGCATGACTCAACGCCAAAGGCGCACAGAACACTGTTCCCTTCCCACCAAAGGGGGTCCCTATTTTTCTACTTGCATTTTTTAAGTGCTTTCGAACTGCTAGGTTGGCAGAAGCTGGGACAAGTCACGGGAGCTCACCCCGTTACGCAGCACTAGGGATTTGAACCGCTGAACTGCTTCTTGAAAAAAAGGACCTTTAGGACATCTATGGAGATTCTCAGTCATCCAAGTCATGGTTGCCCCAAAGATGCTTTTTCCAAAAGATGCTGTTCGAATAAAGTTTGTTTGTTTTTTCACTGACTGATTTTCCTACTACTTACTTGGGCCTGGGTCACAACAGAGATTCTCTGCAGCAACACAAACGTTCATTGCACATATCCGGCCCAGGGGATATATGATTTAGTGCAATATAAAAAATACAAATCATTTTTCTGCAGACCACCAAAATTTTCTCACGGACCACCAGTTGGTGACCGCTGTTCTAAACGACTTTTTTTTTACAAGGATGGTGATTTACAAAGAGACTTTTCCCAGATTCACACACATCGCATAAAACTCTGCTGGAGTTCATTATGCTTGTCGTGTTAGTTTCTCCTCATGCGTAATGGGGCAGAACGTGGAATGAGTCGTTGGGATGGGTAAGACTTCAACTCCCAGAATTCCTCAACCAGCTGGGGAATTCTGGGAGTTGAAGTCCGCACATCTTAAAAGTTGCCAAGGTTTGAGAAACTCTGCTACAACATATGGATGCTTCTACAAAGCCGGCTGAAGAAGTCTGCTCTAGATCGAACTGTTTTCACAGCAAGGAGAAGAAAGGAAGAGACATAGTCCAGGCACAATTTCTGCAAAGTCAGGAGAGTGATTTATTATAACAAATGACGTATTGTTAACCCTTTTTTTCATCCCTCCCTCTTAGTGCTCACCCAAAAAGAGCATCCATCACCATGTTTGAAGGCATGCAACAAGCTAAGCTCTTTCAGAAATCGAAAAAATCCCGCTGTTCGGCTTTAAAAGGCAGAGTTTTCGTCTCTTCATTTTCACGGTTTAGGTCTTCAACCTCCTAACATCGACGGGAGAAAGAAAAGAGGGGGAAAAAATCAATATTTTCCTTGCAGACTTTTCAAATCTGTTACTTTAACTTCCCCAAAATTCCAAGCATTATAATTTGATGAAAGAGACAAATTCCTTTTGTGTCCAATCATCACACTTGGCCAATAAAGAATTCTATTCTAACACCAGAAGCAACTTTTCACAGGTCAAATCTGCAGATGGTGCCAAGTATTGCTTTACACGTTTCCTTTGTGGAGCAAACCACGAATGGTTGCATTTGTCCAGCGTAGAAAATCAAAACTGAACAAAACCGTAATTTATTATTGTAAGGTGGAAATCAGGCCTCTTATCTCTTAAGACTTATGCAAATAAAACATCTCTTAACTATGGTTTATTGAATAAACGGCAGGGGCCAAGTTCGTACCGCAGGCTAAATCTAAGTCAACAATGTCAGTTAATTTTTCAAATGCTTTACAACAATTCACAAACTCGCCAAACAACTCTCAGGACAGTGTTGAAATCTCAGCAATAGAGTTAACCAGTGACTGCTCCAGTGGTGGGGTTCAAATTTTTTTACTACCAGTTCTGTGGGCGTGGCTTGGTGGGTGTGGCAGGGGAAGGATACTGTAAAATCTCCATTCCCTCCCCACTCCAGAAGAAGGATACTGCAAAATCTCCATTTTCTCCCGATCAGCTGGGACTTGGGAGGCAGAAAATAGATGGGGGCGGGGCCAGTCAGAATTTTTACTACCGGTTCTCCAAACTACTCAAAATTTCCGCTACCGGTTCTCCAGAACCTGGTCAGAACCTGCTGAAACCCACCTCTGGACTGCTCCCAATGGGGTTAAAAATATGCTCAGAAGCTAGCAGTTCTCAGATGTTCTTTGAATGGAGAAGGAATTTCCCAGCTGATAGGATACTATTAGTTCTCCTTTAAAAGCTACGCTTTTCAAGAATAACTTGGGAATTTGATGGCAGCGCCCACTTACCTCTCCAGAAAAGTATTTTTCAATGAGGGCTAGAGCAGCGCGATAGACCAAGTTATTCTCATGAGTCTGAAGAGCTTCAATCTTCTCCACGCCTTCCAGCTCCTCAACCAGAAGGCCCAATTTTTCTGTCTCACCCAACTTCTCAGCTGTCTGGTATGGAAAAAAAGAAAACACGAGTTGTAGGTCAGGCACTGCCTTCCTCTGTTGCACAAAGCCATGGTTTAATCCCGGTGAATGAAACAAGATAAGGGGTGGGATTTACCCACTGCTCCAAGAAGGGTTAGCTTTGAAAGCAAAACTGTGCTTAGGCAGAGTTAGACAATCATGGTTTTATACTAAGGGAGATCCAGGTCACCAAAGGGTGTAGATCCGTGATGGCGAACTTATGACACACGTGCCACAGATGGCACACAGAGCCATATCTGTGGGCACGTGAGCATTGCCCTAGGTCAGCTGATTTTCGGGCCTTCCAGGCCCACCGGAAGTTGGGAAACGGGCTGTTTCCGGCCTCCGGAGGGCCTCCGGAGGGGTGGGGAAGGTCGTTTTCGCCCTCCCAAGGCTCCTAGAAAGCCCCTGGAGCCTGGGGAGGGCGAAAAATGGACCTACTGGGCCCACCATGCCATCACATGCCAAAAGTGGGGCGAGTATGGGGGAATGCACATGCATGCGCGGGGTGCAGGGGGCATTGAATTATGGGTGTAGGCACATGTGCACGCGACACCACCACCCCCGCACTCCCCCCGTTTTTGGCACGTGACGGCAAAAAGTTTAGCCATCACTGATGTAGATGATGACCAAGGTTGAACCTGAGGGAGGGGTCAAGAACGTCATCAGTCTTGAGTCTCTTTGCAACCACAAGAGATCAAAGTCCAGCCCAGCTTGAATTCCTATGACTCTTATCTACCGCCGATTTGCTTTGACCGTTAGTAGCTCAGATTCTTGTAGAGAACTTAAGCTTGCAATAAACCTTTATATTCACTTGAACTGCCTGGGCTTCCTGATTTCCCGCACTTGATAAAGGGCCTTGCTTTACACATCAAGGACATCTTTGAAGCTAAGACTCCACACCTCCTATCTGGAAGAGCAGATTCATCACCCACCAAAATGCCGCCTTCAAGTTTAGAATCTTGGAGAAACTAGATTTCCTGATTTCTACCTCCTTTCCTAAGGCCCACGAAGCCAGATCTGAAAGAATAGATCCTCTCTAAGCCACAGTCTAAATAAGCCTGAATGGACACATCCCTAGGTCAGTGTCTAGCAGGAATCAGAATAGAGCTGGAAGGCACCTTGGAGGTCTACTAGTCCAGCCCCCTGTTCAAGCCCCCTATATCATTTCAGACAAGTGACTGTCCAGTCTTTTCTTTAAAACCTCCAGTGATGGACTACCCACAAGTTCTGAACTGGTTCTACTGGTTAATTGTCCTCACTGTCAGGAAGTTTCTCCTTAATTCCAGGTTGCTTTCCTCTTTGATTGGTTTCCATTCATGGTTTCTTCTCTTGCCTTCTGGGTGCTTTGGAAGATAAATTGACCCCCTCTTCTTTGTGGCAGCCCCTCAAATACTAGAATACTGCTACCCTCTCCCCCCCTCAGTCCTTCTTTTCTCTAGACTAGCCATACCCAATTCCTGCAAATAGGAACCTAAGTGGATCAACAGAACAGCTCACAATAAATCCAAATTCTCTATCATTCCAGCTCGGTACGATCTATAGTTTCCTTCCTTATCCTTACCCGGAAGAAGTTGGTGAGACTGTCCAAGATCACAAGGATGGTGTTACTATCCTTGACGGACAACAGGTTGAGCAGAGGTTTCAGGACTCCGGCCCGGATCATCGACACCACTTGCTGCACCGTGCCACCCATTGTGATATTGGCCACAGCCCAAACACCTTCCTTCTGGGCTTTGTAGTCTCCCTACACATGGGAAAGAAGTACAGAACCTTAAGAAATATATGAACATGGCTCCTGCAGGTAGCTCTCCACTTACGAATCGGCGACTTAGCATATGTTCAGTGTTATGATGGACCTGAAAAAGGGGACTTATGACCAGGGATGAAATCTACTTACCTTCCCTACCGGTTCGGAAGTGCATGCGCAGAGGGTAAAAGAAAAGGTTAAAAATTAAGTGAAAAAAGGACGACTGAGCGAGTGGGCAGTGTTGTGGCCCATCAGTGGCCTGTGCAGCTAGTAGCTGATTCCAACAGCGAGGAGGCTGGTGTGGTGCTGCGCCAGCAACCTGTGCAGCTGGCACTTGAGTCGGACAATGAGGAGGCTGGAGAAGATGTGGTGCCAGAGGCGGGGATTCAGCCAGGGCCTTCAG
The DNA here is from genome assembly GCF_029215685.1 of Pituophis catenifer annectens. NCBI lineage: Eukaryota > Metazoa > Chordata > Lepidosauria > Squamata > Colubridae > Pituophis > Pituophis catenifer. The sequence goes on along the minus strand of NW_027256896.1, from coordinate 18,166,667 downwards.
AACCTCCAGAAGCTCCCATAAGTGAAGAGGAAAAAGAGGAGGAGCGTCTTCTCGATGCACAGGCACACAGAGCTGCCAAAAGGCAGGAGTGGCTCCTCAGGAGGAGGTCTCCTTGAGAGTAAGGCTTGGGGCTAATAGGCCACTCCCTTAGTCTATTTAAGGAGGAACGCCGACTGAAGCAATTTGCAGGGAACAACTTCGTTCACTCTCCTTCACGTCTGGATCTTAGTTCTTTTATCAGTGTCCTGCAAATTGCTTCTGGGCTTTCTGCCAATCCTAGTACAATTATGATTATTTATTCTTTGGATTCTTGTAGGCTGTTAAGAAAGTTAATTAACAGTTAAAGTTAATTGTTTGAAAAAGACTGATTCAATTTAGTAAACTAAGGTTTGTATAGACTTTGTGTGTGCTGCGTTCTTTGGGGTCCGTAGCTGGAGCAGAACAGGCAGAGTCTTGTGCTGCTGTCGCTACCGGTTCTCCGGTTCTCCAACTTGGAGGCTTCAGGGATGCCACACAGCAGTGACAGGGGGGAAAATAGTTAAATGGGATTTTGTAGCCAAAATAATGTTTTCCTGTGGGAACTAAGGTCATTCTCACAGATGGCTGGTCGGAGGAGGAGCAAGTAACCCAGCAACCAGCCAGCACCTGGATTGGACAGCGTGACCAGTGACTTTGGGGGAAAGAGAAACCTTTTACTTTTAATTAGGTGAAAGCCGCGGGAAACCTCAGAGTTGGCTTTCACCGGTCTGCGCCAATATGATGCATCCAATAAACGGTTCTTTGAGGAACTCGAGTACCTCGGAGTTTGTTTTCTATGGGTGTGTTACTTGGAACACTGGCATCGTACCTTGGCCAGCAACTCCACCAGAGGAGGAAGCAGCCCGCAGGTGATCAGCTGCTGAATTTGGCTGCACGGTCCGGCAGCAATGTTGCTCAAAGCCCACGCGGCCTCCTTCTGGATCAATGACCTGGGATGACGCAGGAGCTGCGGCAGGACGGACAGGATTCCTGCATCGATGGCCATCTGGGTCTGTTCGTCTGTCCCGGTGACCACGTTGCCCATAGCACGCACAGCTGGGGTCTACAAAGATGTCCACCAAAGAGAAAGACAAGAAGATCATGGAGATCTATCGCTAATATTCCCACAAGTGGAATGTTTGGATAGATGATCTTCACGGGGGCTGATCCCTCACCTAGCCTAGTATTACCTTCTAAAAAAAAAAAATCACTCTTGCTTACCAAAATGTCGTTGCCTATAGTACAGTGATGGCTAACCATTTTGCCATCGCATGCCAAAAGCGGGGGTCGGGAGGGTCATGCACGCACCTGCCCACCCCCATAATTCAATGTCCCCCCATTCCCTGCGCATGTGCGCATGACACCCCCCACACAGATGACCCCTCCTCCGTGCCCCATTTTGGGCCTAGCAGGCTTCCCTGAAGCCTCCGGAGGCCGGAAACAGCCTATTTCCTGACTTCTGGTGGGCCGGGTAGGCCTGTTTTTCGCCCTCCCCATGCTCCAGAGGCTTTCCTGGAGCCTGGAGATGGTGAAAACAGCCTCCCAGAGCCTCCACGCGAGTCCTGTACTTACCTGGCATCCAAAACAGGCCACAGGGAGACTCCTGGGAGGGGAGGCGCAGTGTGGGTAGGGCCAGCCGAAAATTAGCTGGCCGGCGCGCGCATGTGCGCTGGAGCTGAGCTAGGGCAACGGCTCATGTGCCCGCAGATATGGCTCCACGTACCACTGGGGGCACACATGCCACAGGTTCGCCATCACTGCTATAGTACGTAGAGCTGGGGCCTACAAAGATCTCCACCAAGAGAAAGCAAAGACGACCACGGAGGTCCCTCACTAATGTCCCCCACCAAAACCACTCTTGCTTACCAGAATGGGCAGCTCGTTGGTGAACAGGAGCTCCACCAGCCGAGGGAGGACTCCAGCCTCCACCACAACCTGGATGCGATGGTTGGAGGCATCGGTCAAGTAGGACATCGCCCAACAGGTGTCAGAGATAATGTCCTTGTCTTTGTGTTGCAGGAGGCAAGTGAGGGTGGGAAGCACCTGCCTCACAGCGTCCAGTGGAGGGTGCGGGTTTTTGTTTCTGCAGAGATTGGACAAGGTCCAAGTGATGTTCCTCAAGAAGCCCACCTAAGAAATTAAGAAGATGTTCGTTAGGTTGAAAACAAGCAAGCCCATAAAAAAAAAAAAAAGACATGCAAACACGTTTCCAGATTCTCAAGGATAAGGCAGGAACTAAGTAACCCAGACAGCGATTTGAGGAAGTCCTCGACTTACACCCAGATGTTTCCAAGTTACAACAGCACTGGCAGGGGTGAAATGCTCCCAGATCGGACCGGATCGCCTGGTCCCGTAGCAATCTTGGCCATTGGTTTGGCGATTCGGTAGCGATGGTAGAGCAAAGCTCCGCCCACCCACCCAGATGTCATTACTTCCTGGTTTTAACCCCATTCCCTGGGGGAAGGATATTGCAAAATCCCCATTCCCTCCCCACTCTGGGACCAGCCAGAGGTGGTATTTGCCGGTTCTCCGAACTACTCAAAATTTCCGCTACAGGTTCTCCAGAACCTGCTGGATTTCACCCCTGGAACAAACCCAAGGGAACAGACTTTCTACATACCGGGGTAGACGGCGTCACCAGTGACAGAATTGGTGGAATTACGCCGAAGCTGATCAAAGTATCTCGGTAGACAGATCCATCTCCTACACAAAACAGTGATGGGAAGGAGAATTGTACTTTCAAGAAAAAATCAACAACTCCAGGTAGTCAACTTACAACAGTTCATTTAGCAACCGTTACAACGGCACCGGAAAGTGTCTTAGGATCCTTGTAGCATCCCCAAGGTCACATGATCAAAATTCAGATCCTTGGGCAAACCGGCTCACATTTATGATGGTCCCGGGGTTATGTCATCCCCCTTTTGCAACCTTCTGACAAGCAAAATCAATGGAGAAGCCGGATTCATTTAACCACCCTTATTATTCGCTTAACAAATGCAATGATTCATTGAACAACGGTGGCAAGAAAAGTAAAGTAAAGCAAACTCACTTAACAAATGTTTCACTTAGCAATCTAAATTTTGGGGCTTGTTTGTGGTCATAACTCGAGAGCTACTTATATCTTGGAACTATATACCAGCTCAGATAAATTGGTAGACCCTGCCAATTTAGAAGAGATTCCGGTTTCTTAATCTTCTGCTTTCACGGTGGCGCAGTGGTTAGAGTGCAGTACTGCAGGCTACTCCTGCTGACTGCTGGCTGCCTGCAATTTGGCAGTTCAAATCTCACCAGGCTCCAGGTTGACTCAGCCTTCCATTCTTCCGAGGTGGGTAAAATGAGGACCCAAATTGTTGGGGGAAAGATGCTGATTGTGTAAACTGCTTAGAGAGGGCTGCAAAGCACGGTGAAGCATATATAAGTCTAAGTGCTAGTGCTGTTGCTATAACCCTTACTGTACAGTACATATAGCACACAAGGATCTTGGAAAAAAGAAATATAAAAATGATGTCCGAATTATGCCTAATGTACAATTTTTAAGTCAGAATTTATGATTTTCCCCTTCCCTTAAAACATCATGAGCCATCATGAGTCACGGTGGTGCAGTGGTTAGAGTGCAGTACTGCAGGCGACTTCTGCTGACTGCCGGCTGCCTGCAATTTGGCAGTTCGAATCTCACCAGGCTCAAGGTTGACTCAGCCTTCCTTCCTTCCAAGGTTGGTAAAATGAGGACCCAAATTGTTGGGGGAAAGAGGCTGACCTGCTTAGAGAGGGCTGTAAAATACTGTAAAGCGGTCTATAAATCTAAGTGCTATTGCTATTCGAGTGAAACTAGCTACCGTAGCACAATACAATTTTACACTCTTATTGGTGGTAACTGGAATAATAAAATTGCTCTGTTACTGCAATTACACTGGAGTCATTAAATTGCTGCCTGCGTGCATGGAATGCACACAAAATCCAATGATGTCTTCACTCATGACTTGGCCCACCCTCCATGCAGAGATGATGGTTGGGTTCTATGTCCATAACTGATAGACATTGTTGGGGTATCAAAGAAGCCACTTGTATCCTCACCAGTAAGATAAAAGTCCATTGGACAGAAGATAGAGAGATAGGGAAGCCATTCCGTACCATAATCCACCAATAAATGAGAGCCAAGATACACCTAATTCCGTTTCCATGATTCTGTAACCGGCATTCGTCAGAACGAGCCAGCCCCACAACTTACCGGCAATGTTGCCGAGGGCCCACACCGACTGCTCACAGATGTGGATGTGTGGAGAAGACAAAAGGACAACCAAGCCCTGGACGCCGTTGGCATCTACCACAGCTTTGGTTTGCTCAGAGGTTCCTGAAGCAATGTTGGTGAGTGCCCAGGCAGACTCAAACTGCAAGTTGGGAGTATCATGATAATACAAGAACTCCACCAGTTTAGGAATGATTCCAGATTCAATGACTTGATCGATGGGTGGATTCTTCTGCTTGGAGAGCATCTTCCTGTTGGGAGAGGAGAAACAAAGGCAACCTTTATGGTGGCCTCATCCTTCTGGAAGCACCACCCCAAGAGTGGCATTTCTCAAGGGACCTCTAAAATAACGGAGGCACCTTCAACATTTGAAGGTCATTCAGAAGCTATGCATTGCCTATATGTGTGGTGGGATTCCCAATAGGCAGTATGGTTCTTAGAGGCAGGAGAACATGGGGGTTGACAGCTTAGGTCATCTTTCATGTTGGATCACTCTATCAGGATTGTACCAACCATCTTTAGATGGGAATTTATGGTCCTGCAGTCATATGTTATCCATTGAGCTCCTCTAGAAACCTAGTGGCCATCATTGACCGGAGCCTGTTTGATCTCCTGCTCTTCTCCTACGCCCGAGAACCAACCCAGTTAGTTAACTAACCAATGGCAACTGAGATGGATTGATGGGGGTCACAACTTATGGCTTTTAACATACCTGACTGCCTGGGCTGCCTTCAGCTGAAGAAATAGATCATCCGACTGGATCAGCTCAACTATATCTATCATAGAGATCTGAGTAACCTGCAGCAGGAAGCAAAAGGATTGTCAGAAGACCACCAGAAAGAGGTCATCAGGATTCACAGATGTTTCTGTCCATGTCAGGTATCGAACTACAAAAACAGCCAAGAACTTCATCTTCCGGTCAATACATGGTTTACGCTTATTATTCACACTAAGCCCCAAATAACAACCCATATCATAGTTTAGTATGCCACATGAACCAAGCACGACAAAGTCCTCAGATCTTGGCAATGCTCCGTTTCTGTTTTCATCACACACCTCTCCAAAACTCTCGTGCTCACAGTCAACCAGTGTGAACAAGTCCTACTCATATACAGGGATATGGAAAAGGGGGACTTATAAAACCAGGCTCCTTCCAGATGTGTGAGAATTACAGACGCAGAATTCACAACCAAACACGAGTGAAATTTGGATTTCTGAACCTTGCAATCCCGAGAGATTTAGACAGCATGGGTTGGAAAGGCTGCTATATAGAAAATGAAATGTGTACTCTGGTAATATTGTACAACTAGACCAGGGGTCAGCAACCTGCAGCTCTGGAGCCACATGTGGCTCTTTCACCCCTCTGCTGCGGCTCCCTGTCACTCAAAATATGCATCACAACCGCCAATGTGCGACACCCGCCGGCACACAATTTATTGAGCTTTTGAACCCCCAGTAGGCCAACCATGGATAAATCCAAGAAAAGAAAAGTTTCGGAAGAAAACAGAACGTTGAATTCAACTACATATGCTAGTTTTGTGGCTGCTCAAGAAATAGTCAGGCACAGGAAGGGTTTTGTGGCTCCCGGTGTTTTCTTTTCTGTGGGAAACGGGTCCAAATGGCTCTTTGAGTGTTTAAGGTTGCAGACCCCTGCATCCAAAACATTTGCTAGACCAATTCTCAAATACAGCTCATTCTGTCTGGAACCCGCACTGCATATCGGACATAAATACAATCGAGAGAGTCCAGAGATATTTTATGAAAAGAGTCCTCCATTCCTCTAACCGCAATCAAATACCTTATGCCACCAGACTTCAAATTTTGGGCTTAGACAACTTAGAAGTACGCCGACTTCGGTCTGACCTAAGCGTAGTACATAAAGTTACCTGCCACAATGTCCTTCCTGTCAATGACTACTTCAGCTTCAACCACAACAATACAAGAACAAATAATAGATACAAACTCAAGGTAAACCGCTCCAAACTCAATTTCAGAAAATATGACTTCGGTAACAGAGTGGTCAATGCCTGGAACTCACTACCTGACTCTGTGGTCTCATCCCAAACCCCCCAAAACTTTAACCTTAAACTGTCTACTGTTGACCTCACCCCATTCCCTCTCCCAGGAGCCCTGGTAGCGCAGCAGACTAATGCACTGTTATTAACATCAGCTGCCTGCAATTACTGCAAGTTCAAATCTCACCAGGCTCAAGGTTGACTCAGCCTTCCATCCTTTCTAAAGTAGGTAAAATGTGGACCCAGATTGTGAGGGCAATAAGCTGACTTTGTATAAATATACATGAAGGCTATTGCTTAACGCATTGTAAGCCGCCCTGAGTCTTCGGAGAAGGGCGGCATATAAATCAAATTAAAATTAAAAAAAAATAAAATAAAATCCTAAGAGGTCTGGAAGGGGTGTGCATAAGAGCACCAGCATGCCTACCGTCCCTTTCCTAATGTTCCTTTTTACTCTTACTCTTTTCATGTATTCAAATTATGTTTATCCTTTTACTTGTTATCTTATATCTGCTTGACAAATAAATAAATAAATAAAAATAAAATAAATAAAACTAGATGTGATATATTCTTGAACTAACACCTACAGAGGGAGGAGGTAAAAATGAGTTTTACTACGGAGCATTTCTCCTTATCACACTACTACTACCACCCACCCACGCATACCACGTTCTTCTCGTCTTTCTCGGGAGACAGGCTGGCTTCAGCCAAAGAGCAGATGTTCCTTCGCTTCAAAATCTGTTCGTCTTTCCGTGCTTTGCGAAGTTCAACTCTCACTTCAATTTTTCGTCTACGGATTTCCTACCAAAGAAGAGGGCCGAGCATTACAGATTTTTAAAACAGCCAGTGATGAGCCGTACGATTGGAAGTGCAGGGAACAAGAGGAATTCGGGATTATCATCAGGGTTCAAAAGATCAAATGTCCCTGAGCAAAACCAATTCTTACCTGCCACTATCAAACTTCAGAGAAGGCTAGACAACAGGGTTTACAGCAGTGGCCAAAATTGTGGAAACCTTTCGGAAAACTGTATTTTTGAGGTTTGATGGCTAATAACACATTATTATTTTTTTTGGAGTTTCAAGATAATCCTATTCCGCTGCTGGAATGGCCTGGGAATAGCCCAGACCTTCACCCAATTGAAAATCTACGGAGCTGACTAAAGAAACTTGTTAGTCTGAAGCCACCCAGCAATAAAACCCAGTTAATAAGAAGCAATCATTCAATCTTGGTTTCACATTAGAACTGCTGCAGAACTAAAAGACTTGGTTCACTCCATGGGAAGATGTTGTAAGGCCATAATTCATGCTAAAAGTTACCCAACTAAGGATTAACTGACATGGTGATCATTTTTGTATATCTCCTTTTTTCTACGGTGATCATTTTTGTATATCTCGTTTTTTTCTACGTGTTTTGCTTTTCTTCTTTATACTGTCACTGCTATTCTAATAGCAAATCCTTCATGAAAGTTATTGCATTGCATTCTTGATTAAATTATCTTTCCATTGATATATAATTTTATGGTACTACTCCATTGGTGGTTTTCAAAAAAAAATTTACTACCAGTTCTGTGGACGTGGCTTGGTAGGTGTGGCTTGGTGGGTGTGGCAGGGGAAGAATACTGTTTCCATTCCCACCCCACTCCAGGGGAAGGATACTGTAAAATCTCCATTCCCTCCCCAATCCAGGGGAAGGATACTGCAAAATCCCCATTTCCTCCCGATCAGCTGGGACTCGGGAGGCAGAGAATAGATGGGGGCGGGGCCAGTCAGAATTTTTTACTACCGGTTCTCCGAACGACTCAAAATTTCCGCTACCGGTTCTCCAGAACTGGTCAGAACCCGCTGAAACCCACCTCTGTACTACTCCCAAAAAAAGTGCTGTTATTCGCTAGTTTTAGAAAATACACTTTTCCCAAAAGGTTTCCACAATTTTGGCCACGACTGTATGCCTTCACCCACTTTGCGTTATGTCTGAGTGGCTGGTGGCCTGAGGAAAACTCCAGCTGCCTTGTTGCCCTCCTAGACTTTTGAATTTTGGGCCTTGGTTTTCATCTGGATGTTTTAAATTCTGTTTTTTAATCCCAAATGTGCTTTTCCGAAAGGCAACTGGACTTTCTTAGGGTTTTTTTTTTCTTTGAAAACATTTAGCTTCTCATCCAAGGCAGAACAGAAGAAGCTTCTTAGATGAGAAATGAAATATTTTCAGGAAAAAAAACAAACCTCAAAAGAAGTCCAGTTACCTCCTGAAAAAGCATATTTGGGACAACCATGACCTGGACGATGAAGAATCTCCATAGACCTGTGATGGCAAACCTATGGCATGCGTGCCACAGGTGGCATGGAGACTCATATCTGTGGCCACGCGAGCATTGCCCTAGCTCAGCTCCAGCATGCATGCGTGCACTGGCCATCTGATTTTCAGGCCTTCTGGGCCCACTGGAAGTTGGCAAACAGGCTGTTTCCAGCCTCCAGAGGGTCTCCGGGAGGGGTGGGGAAGGCTGTTTTCGCCCTCCCTAGGCTCCAAGAAAGGCTCTGGAGCCTGGGAAGGGCGAAAAAATGGGCCCACCGTGCCATTGCGTGCAAAAAGCGGGGGGATGCGGACGGGGTCACGCACGCATATGTGGGGGGGGGCGCACTGAATTATGCGTGACCCCCCCATGCCCCCCCTGCTTTTGGCACACGACAGCAAAAAGGTTAACCATCACTGCCATAGACATTCTGTTTATACCGTATCTCTTTATTCCTGTATCTCTGTGGTTTTATTATGCTGTTATTTAATCGAGATAGGCTGGGTAAGAAATCTACTAAATGAAATGTCCCTCCACTTTCTGCTTTATTTTACAAAAATCATGCGTTTCTCAAAATGGTCGAAGCAAGCTACAAAATGAACGTGATCATTTTGAACAGAAGCATCCTTCTTTACACCAGGGTGGATCAGAGCCTCTATGAATACAGCTCCAGGTTGTAAGTGCCACCTCTGGATACCAGGAGTCTCAATTTTGCACTTTTGTCCCCTTCTGTTCCTGAGCCACCCCTGGGGTTTCACAAGTACTTACTGCAACATTTTTGCCTTTGTTTTTGAACTTCCTCATGCGTCCATCTTGCTCGTTTGTGGTAGGCATGGCCCACGTTGTGCAAATCCGAGACAGGTTGTTGGCCAGGTATGTCTCCTTTACACCTAGGTGAAAAAGAAAAATAGTTGACTCAGGAGCTCAACTTCACTCAGCCAGTACTTTAGTGTAGTGTAGTGTAGTGTAGTGTAGTGTAGTGTAGTGTAGTGTAGTGTAGTTTTAGTTTTAGTTTTAGTTTTAGTTTTAGTTTTAGTTTTAGTTTTAGTTTTAGTTTTAGTTTTAGTTTTAGTTTTAGTTTTAGTTTTAGTTTTAGTTTTAGTTTTAGTTTTAGTTTTAGTTTTAGTTTATTGTCATTGCACACGGTACAACGAAATTAAATGCCGTCTTCAGTGTACGTTATAACTATAAAATCAAAAACACAAACATACATCCTATACATTCTATATAATTGAAATTGAAAACCCGATATTGCACTATACCGTAGAATTCAATATGGTTACTGCCCTGGGATAGAAGCTGTTTTTCAGCCTGTTTGTCCTTGTTTTGATTGTCCTGTACCGGCTGCCAGATGGTAATAGTTCAAAAAAAAAAAAAAAAAAAGGATGCCCAGGATGAGATGGATCTTTAAGAATGTTTTGAACTTTCTTAAGGCAGCAGGAGCTATAAAGCTCTTCCAAAGAGGGGAGGGGGCACCAATGATCCTCTGGGCAATGGCATTGACCCTCTGGAACGCTGTCCTATCTGCCACTGGGCAGTTGGCGAACCATACACAGGTGCAAGTAAGTTAAAATACTCTCTATAATGCAGTGGTAGGAGGTCACCAGCAGTTTTTCCTTCAGTTGTTGTTTCCTGAGAAGTCTCAGGTAGTAGAATCTCTGCTGGGCCCTTTTGACCAGGGCTGCCATCTGAGCGCCCCAGGTCAGCTCCTCTTTTTATGATAACTTTTATGATAGTACAATATGTTCTGCTGTCCCAATAGGATTCTCCTAATGGATTGGATAGCATTTATAATTCACCCCAAATTCATTTTTTAATGGAAGAGGAAGAGAGTGTTGTTGGGTTTTTTTGCTTTGCAAGCTGCAGCAAATTTAGTTTTGGGCTGAGGCCATGTTGCATTGGTCAAGGCAGAGAGAAAGGAGATTTTAAAAGGCAGGGCAGTTTGGTTGCAAACTAGGCTGAACTGCTAGCACCTTGGAAAAAAATTAATTCTAGCCCACAAAGAGCTGCAGAAATTACTTTAAAACAGACTCGGGTGTTGTACTCACGTTTAAAGAAGTCAATTACAAACCCACCAGCTCTATTGGCAAGAGACACTAAGTTTTCTTAATTTTTCACCTTGAGCAGCTGAGGGTTTTCTCCTCTAACGTGTTTGGTGAAGCCAGACCTCCTAATTATTGTATAGTCTAAAGCTCCATGCATGGCTTAAAAAATAAAAGTAAAGGTTCCCCTTGCACATACGTGCTAGTTGTTCCCGACTCTAGGGGGCGGTGCTCATCTCCGTTTCAAAGCCGAAGAGCCAGCGCTATCCGAAGACGTCTCCGTGGTCATGTGGCCGGCATGACTCAACGCCAAAGGCGCAAGGAACGCTGTTACCTTCTCACCAAAAGTGGTACCTATTTTTCTACTTGCATTTTTTACCTGCTTTCAAACTGCTAGGTTGGCAGAAGCCGGGACAAGTCACGGGAGCTCACCCCGTTTATGTGGCGCTGGGGATTCGAACCGCTGAACTGCCAACCTTTCGATCGAGAAGCTCAGCGTCTTAGCCACTGAGCCACCGCGTCCCCTATGCATGGGTTAATGATGGGTTAATTATTCATTATGGGTTAACTTGGTCTTGTAGTTAAAGCACCAGATTAGAAAATGGGAGACCATGAGTTCTAATCCTATCTTGGCATGAAAACCTGGTTTAGCTCAACAGACAGAAGCACTGTAATTTAAGACCAGCTGTCTGCAATTAAAGTAAGATTGAATCTTGCCAGGCTCAAGGTTGACTCAGCCTTCCATCCTTTCTAAGGTAGGTAAATTGAGGACCCAGTTTGTGTGGGCAATAAGCTGACTTTGTATAAATATATACAAAAGTATGAAGGCTATTGCTTAATGCATTGTAAGCCGCCCTGAGTCTCCGGAGAAGGGCGGCATATAAATCAAATTTAAAAAAAAAAAAACCCGGCTGGGGGACTTTGGGCTAGTCCCTCTCTCTCTCAGCCCAACCTACCTCACAGGGTTGTTGTGAGGAAAAGAGGAGGAGGAAGGTGTACTAAGTACATTTGCACCTTGAGCTCTTTATATAAACGCAGGTGGGATAGAAATAAGATAAAAACGTAATAACCCAGGTTAAGCATGCAGCCATTGAGAGCCACTGGGTAAAAAAAAACCTCAGAATTATATACAAACAACCAAACCAAACCTTCATTTAATTGTTATTTACTGGGTAACATTTGCAGAGGCAAAAAAAAAAAGAAACAAGACAATAACATGTCTTGGACATAAAATTGAATACATTTATAAACTTCCTTCCGTGCCTCTGTTCCTTGTCCACAATAAATTAAAAGGCACGCAAAGAAAACCAAATTACACCCCAGCTACTCACTGTTTCCGTGTACAAAATGCTTTTAGCAGCTGCGGCCGCTGCTAAAAGATACTTAAATTTCCCGGGAAATGGGTCAATCACCCATCCCCGCCTTTTGATTGGTTCACACCTCCAAGAAGCTCCGCCCCTTTTCAGGTGCCTGTTCTTTATGCAAGCCTCAGGGAACAGAACTGCGGGGCGAGTGGGTTCCCTCTGCGCCTGCGCAGAAGTGGTAACTTTATTTATTTAATTTTTTTTGCACGTGTGAATGGTTGCTTATCAAGCCTGTGATGACGGGCCATGGTTAAAAGGTTGCAGAGCAACGTTGATTGGCATGGCCACGTGGAAGTAATCCTCTTTAAGTGCATTAGGACTTACTTCAGAGTAGACCCCCCTAGAGGTTTAGTAAAATATTTTGCATTGGCATAAAGACTCAAGGGTCCTTATGTTCAATAGAACAGAACAGAACAGAACAGAACAGAACAGAAGAGTTGGAAGGGACTTTGGAGGTCTTCTAGTCCAACCCCCTGCTTAGGCAGGAAACCTTACACTACTTCAGACAAATGTTTAGCCAACATCGTAACTTACGAGTAAATGGGGTTTACTCATAAGTTTTGGTCCTTCGTTCTTCGCAATGGACTTGCTTTCAAGCTGACCTAGAATGCAGGACCAGCTTCCTGAACTGACTTTAAAGGAGAATATTTGCAGCTCAGGGTTGAAATGATCCGTTTCATTTAATAGAAATAGACGTTTTGTGATCCGACTAGGGAACGTCATCAGTGCTAGAAGGAAGTGGGGTTTGTGGAGAGAAGGAGGAAGTGGGTCAGGAGGAGGAAGAAGTGGGGTCCTTGGTGCCCTCTGAGCTGGGTTGTTTTCCTGCAGACGTTTCATGGCCCCACTAGGTTACATTATCAGGGCTAGTACTTGCCAAGCACTGATGATGTTATTTAGGTGGGTCATGAAACGTCTGCAAGAAAACAACCAAGATCAGGGAGCACCGAGGACCCCTAAATTAACTTTTATCTCCCAGCACAATTTATTAAATCCTTCCTCCAAAGAACAGCCCAACAGATTGGCTTTGAATAACATGTACCGAGTCACAGCTGATTTGGGGAATCACTATTTTCATGCAAGCAAGCCTCCATAATTGGCTGAATTGGTGAAACCAAGATCTGGTTCATCATGAGTCAGCAAGGGGTGTGAACAGGTGTTAGCAGACATGTGGTTTAAACCAAGTCTCCAGCCTAATGGATGCCAAGGAGGGCACTGTGGATATTTTGAGATGCCACATCGCCTTCTCTGGAAATAATTTCAGAAGAGCAATTTTTAAGAAGAGAGAAAAAGGCATCCCTCGGCAAGCTGGATTCATTTCTTTTCCAGACCATCATCTGTTTTTTTGCAAATTAGAACAACACACCGTTGCCCAGGGCAATTCCAGACTTTCTTAGCATGGATCAACCATCTCTCAAAATAGATGTTTAGATAAGTGTTTTGTCCTTCTTTGGACCAAACCCCAACCTCAATCTGGGGCTGGAAACCCAGCGGGAATACGATGAACGGGTAGCAACAGCTGGGAATGATCTTGCCCCATCAAAATAGAAGCCTCTGCCTTCCTTGGTATTTGTTTAGGGGCTAAGAAAGCACCTGCCAAGCAGACGAGCCCAGCCAGCCCTCCCCCCTTTTGCTCAGCCTGAGCTTAAGGGGGAAGGAGGGAGAATTGTGGAAGGCAGGACTCATTGGGGAGAAGGGAGGGAGATGACGGAAAGGGAAGGAAAAGGAAGAAAAGGAAAAGAGGAAGGATAGAAGATGATGGAAAAGAAAAGGAAGGAGGGAAAAGAGGAGGAAAGGAAAGGGGGAAGGAAGGACAATGGAAAAAGGAAAAGGAAGGAAAAAAGATGATGGAAAAGAAAGAGAAGAAAAGAAAAGGAAGGAAAAGAAAGGAAGGAAAAGAGGGAAGGAGGAAAGCAAACCAAAGGAGGAAGGAAGAAAAATGGAAAAGGAAGAAAAGAGGAAGGAAAGAAGGAAGATGATGGAAAAGAAGGAAAAGGAAGGAAGGGAAAGAGGGAAGGAGGGAAGGAGGAAAGCAAAGCAAAAGAGGAAGGAAGAAAAATGGAAAAAGAAGAAAAGAGGAAGGAAGGAAGGAAGATGATGGAAAAGAAGGAAAAGGAAGGAAGGGAAAGAAGGAAGGAGGAAAGCAAAGCAAAGGAGGAAGGAAGAAAATGGAAAAGGAAGAAAAGGAAGGAAGGAAAAGAGGGAAGGAGGAAAGCAAAGGAAGAAGGAAGAAAAATGGAAAAGAAAAAAAGAGGAAGGAAGATGATGGAAAAGAAGGAAGGGAAAGAGGGAAAGAGGAAAGCAAAGCAAAGGAGAAAGGAAGGAAAATGGAAAAGGAAAAAAAGAAAAGGAAGAGAGATGATGGAAGAGAGAGAGAATGAGAGAGAGAGAGAGAGAGGAAGAGAAAATTAGGATTTTATTTTGCTACCCGGAATAAAATTCTTTCACCTTGGCTGCCACGTGCTCCTTCTAAACACCCCAGAGTAGTTCAGAGTAACAACATCACACCGCAAAATAAATATTAACTGTTCTCCCATGCTAAATAAATATTAACTCTCCGTACCTTGGAGAATTGTTTAGGTGGGTGTGGGTGATTTCGTGGCCCAGTTCCTTTTAAGAGTGACCGAGATCAGGTCTCTGTTTTCAGCTGCCCCCCACCCGAGCCTTTCCCAAAAATTGTCCTCTGTGATTGCACCCCATTCATCTCGGGTCAGCCCCACGGACTTCAAGGAAACTGGCCTTTGAGTAGAAGTGCATAGGCCAGTGTTTCTTTCTTCACCTTGGTAACTCTAAGGTGTGTGGACTTCCAACTCTCAGAATTCCTCAACCAGAATTACAGTACACAAAAAAAGGTCTTAACAATCCCACTCTTGTGGCTGGAAAGTTATGTTTTAAGGGTATTTTTTTACTACTACAACCACCTGTAGGGTAAAGTAAAGTAAGGTAAAGTAAAGTAAAATAAAGTAAGGTAAAGTAAAGGTTCCCCTCGCACATATCCGCTAGTTGTTCCCGACTCTAGGGGGCAGTGCTCATCTCCGTTTCAAAGCCGAAGAGCCAGCGCTGTCCGAAGACGTCTCCGTGGTCATGTGGCCGGCCTGACTCAACGCCAAAGGCCCACGGAACGCTGTGACCTTCCCACCAAAGGTGGTCCCTATTTTTCTACCTGCTTTCGAACTGCTAGGTTGGCAGAAGCTGGGACAAGTAACGGGAGCTCACCCCGTTACGCGGCACTAGGGATTCGAACCGCTGAACTGCCCACCTTTCGATCGACAAGCTCAGCGTCTTAGCCACTGAGCCACCCCTTTTTAAAAAAAGAGTATTTCTGAGTAAATCTGCCTAAGGCTTCTGCCCTGATCGAGAGACCAACAAATCATATGTTGAATCATTGATTGTTTTCTTTTTTTTAATGTTTTTTTTATTAAAGAGTTTTACAAAAAAAAAAATTACAAATATTTCCCCATCCCCCGCCTCCCTTCCTTACCTTCCCCGCCCCACATCCCGAACTTCCCAGAACAAAATACAGGGTATAACAATTAACAATCATATACTAAACTAGGCTAACTGTCTATGGACTCCTATCCCCCGCTTCACACTTTAACTCCCCTTTTACTTAACTAAATATGAATCCTCTTAATTTTTCTATTCATTCATAAGCTATTTGATACTTTTTAATCCAATATTTGTTTTGAATATAGTCAATCCATCTTCTCCATTCCGATATATATCTTTCTTGTGAATGATCTTTCAAATATGCTGAAATTTTTTGCCATTTCTGCTAA
The DNA here is from genome assembly GCF_029215685.1 of Pituophis catenifer annectens. Classification (NCBI taxonomy): domain Eukaryota; kingdom Metazoa; phylum Chordata; class Lepidosauria; order Squamata; family Colubridae; genus Pituophis; species Pituophis catenifer. The sequence continues at coordinate 18,150,918 of NW_027256896.1, read as the reverse complement.
ATTCGCTACTTTTAATGCCCATTCTTCAATAGTAGGCAGATCTTCCTTCTTCCAATACTGCGCCACCAAAAGTCTAGCTGCAGTTATTGAATTTAAAATCAATTTCGTCTCTATAACCGTACAATCTGTAATTATACCCAACAAAAACTTGTTTTCTTTTTTGTTGCGTTATAAGAAAGTCGGATGATCCCTTAGTTCAGCTTGACAACAACAAAAGAGCAAAACCAAAAAAAAAATTCCCAGCTCATACATTCCTGGATTCCACCAGATTGGGCTCGGAGGCCTCAGGAGAAAGGGGTGTCTTGAAAAGAAAAATCTGCAAGGCAGGAGAGTCTATTTCAGACATCTCCAGTCCCTTGAGTGGCAAAGAGAAGTCTGCAAGATGCCCTAGAAGGAGACGGACAGGAAGGAGAAACTCCCAAGAAGTTGCTGCATGATTTGATCTCTCCTGAGGGAAAAAGACCCTGATCCAATGAGCTTTCTGTTGATAAAATCCTTGGCACTTATGAGGAGAAAGTGATAGCTCAAGAAGCATCGGATGGTATAAAAGAAATCAGCCAGTCACCAACTAAAGGCATTCTTTCGGTCTTGGTTCTTCAAGAGGTACTCCTGGCTAGAACGTTGGCATGGGAACATGACAGGAGGGATAAGAGACGGAGCTGGGGATGGAGGGATGGATAGATGGATAGATGGATAGATGGATAGATGGATAGATGGATAGATGGATAGATGGATAGATAGATGGATGGATAGATGGATGGATGGATGGATAGATGGATGGATAGATGGATGGATAGATGGATGGATAGATGGATGGATGAATAAATAGACAGATGGATATCTTAAGACAGTTTCCCATTCTCTTTCAGGAACTTTGTGGGTTGCGCTCTTCCCTCAATCTTTGCTTCTTTTCTGGATCCATCCTGTGCCTGAATCCAAGCCAACATGCCTGGTGGGTACAAAGGAGAATGCGGGGAAGATGTTGACCCCATGCCCTTCTTGGCTCCCAGCGAGAAGGAGAAGCTCGAAGCCATCAGCAAACCGTACGACATCAAGAAGTCCTGTTGGGTGAAGGATGAGAAAGAAGGCTTCTTGGCTGGAGAGATCCAGTCGGAAACTGATACTCAAGCCACGGTGAAGACCGTGACCAATCAGGTGAATGGATAGAAAGGGGAAATCCCACTTGGACTTGGTAGGTCTCTTAAGTTAGGACCCGGCGGGGTTGCTCAAATCAAGGGGCAGGGAAGATGAGATAGGACCTATTTTGAACATTGCATGGAGTGATTAATGGCTGAAGTTTCCACTTACTTAATCACAGTAGAATACGGATAATAGTTAGAAGGATCTTGGAGGTATCTAATCTAACCTCTCACCCAGTGCTTGAATCCACTATTACAGCATCCTTGATAGATGGTCTTCCAGGATCTGTAGATCTGCAGAGAGCTCACCATTTATCAAGGTAGACTCAGGGGTGGGATTGAAAAATTTTAGCAACCAATTCTCTGCCTGGTTGCTGGGTGGGCGTGGCCATGACGGTGTGGCCTAGTCTGCTTCCTGCACCATGGCTGGGGGGGTGGCATTTTTGCCCTCCCCAGGCTCCAGAGGCTTTTCTTGAGCCTCCAGGAGGGCGAAAACAGCCTCCCCAGGCTCCGGAGGCCGGAAACGGGCCCATTTACAGAATTCCGGTACTTCCGGTAGGCTTGTTTTTCACCCTCCCAGAGCCTCCACGTGGGCCCTGCACTTACCTGGCATCCAAAACGGGCTGCATGGAGACTCCTGGGAGGGACGGGGTGGGCGGAGTCAGCCAGTCCTTTCAACTACCGGTTTGGCGAACCAGATTAAAATTAATATCCAGTTTGCCCAAACCAGTCTGAACTGGCTGACTCCCATCCCTGGGTAGACTGTTTCACTGATGAACAACCTTTGGTGTTTGGGATTTCTTCTTGGGGTCCCACCAGAATCAACTCCCTTGTCATTGAAACCCACTCTTTCTTACCTTCAGGAGAGAGAAAGGAACTGGTACTTTACATGAGTTTCCACATTGGTGAATTTATTTCATTTAAGTGCTGGCTGACCCCAGAAATTACCCTGGGAGGCTCACGGTTGTCTTTTAACCCCCCCAACTTCCCTCCCCAATAGACCCTCACCGTCAAGAAGGACGATGTCCAGCAGATGAACCCACCTAAGTTCTACCAGATCAGCGATATGGCCAACATGACTTTCTTGAATGAAGCCAGCGTCCTGGATAACCTCCGGCAGCGTTACATTATGATGAGGATCTACGTAAGTGGGGAGATGGGTAGAAGCATTTGAATTGCTTGGAGAACTCCCTGGAGACGGTTAGAACCATTTTCGGTTCCTGGGAGAGGCAGATATTTGGGAAATATTCTTGTTTCTTTTCGGGGTTTTTGGTTCTTTTTTTGAGTGGTGCAGTGGCCTAGAGGTGGAGCTCTCGCCTCACAATCAGGAGGCTGTGAGTTTGAGCCTAGGTAGATGCAGTTATTTCTCTCTCTGGGCACACTAAGAATATATCTGCTGAACAAAACTCCGTATTGGCGACAGGAAGGGCATCCATTAAAACACTCTACTAGCTCCATTCAGTTGCCCAGACTTCAGTTGCCCAGACTCCATTCAGTTGCCCAAACCCCGCAAGGGATTATGGGGTTGTTAAAAAGAAGATAATTCACTTATCAAGTCCTTCCTAAGAACCTGGGATAGGCAGATATGGTCGTTTGATAATCTTAAAGCTATCACTGTAGGATGTAAGCTGTTCTTTTACAATTTACTAATAATGATCAACACAGACAATTTTCACGCTATAGTATCATAATACTGTATGTTAAAGTAATATGGAAGTTTATTATTTATTTATTTATTAGTCGCATTTCTATGCCGCCCAACTCCCTAGGGACTCTTACCCCAAAAGTGCTTTTTCTAAAAGGCAACTGGACTCTCTTCGGGGGTTTTTCCTCTGAAAACGTTTTGCTTCTCATCCCAAAAGCTGCTTCAGTTCTAACTCACTGTTAGTTAGAACTGAAGAAGCTCCTTGGATGACAAGCAAAACGTTTTCAAAGAAAAGAAAAAAAATCAAGAAAGTCCAACAGCCTTTTAGAGAAAAACAACTTTGAGGACAACCTGGATGATGGAGAATCTCCACAGACATTTTGAGCAGGGGGTGAGACTAGAAGACCTCCAAGGTCCCTTCCCACTCTATTCTGATTCTGATTCTGAGATGGAGGCGGTTCCCTATTACACGACCCACAAAATGGAAACCCTGTTTCTCCTTGGTAATGTAGAATAAGGTGGCCTTTATTAATTCTGGCATCCTTAGTTCTTCATTTAACTTGTTTCTCGTTTCTTCTGGAAATATTTTTATTAGGAATCATAGCAGAAGATTACAGTAAAGGGTTAACTTATCTAATATTGCATATCATAATGGCAACGAGAATGGTTTGCGCCCAACAGTGGAAGAATGAGAATATACCTCTGGAAAGGGAGATAATAAAGAAAATATTAGCCTGTGCAGAATGTGATAGATTGACGCTAGAAGTAAAAAATAAAGGAGAGACAGAAAAAGTATGAGAGTTGGAATAGATTTTACCAATGGTGGGATTTGAGAAATGGAAGTCAGAACAGGAAATAACTAGGATGTATAGACCAAAAGATGATATATATATATATATATAAATATAAGGGGAATAAAGGGGGTCAGATATGTGTATATAATTAGCAAGGTATGTTGAATATATATTTGTGTTATACTTCAGTGTGATGGTGGAGATAACGCCAGGATGGTCGCACCATGTCCCAATTTCTTTTTGAATATGATATAAATAAAAATTTAAAAGAATAAGATGTCATCTCCTTGGGCGCTATTGGGTTCTGCGTAGAAGTAGAGGGTGTTCAATTGGCAGATGAAACCAATTTCATCACTGGTAAGTGGACAGCGTCCAATGTTACCAAAACTCATTTGGCAGATGAAACCCATTTCAGCACTGGTAAGTGGACAGCGTCCAATGTTACCAAAACTCTGCAGCAGAGTTGGGCAACTACAGGTTGTCCCCGACTTACAACAGTTCATTTAGAGACCTTTCAAAGGTACAACGGCACTAAAAAAAGCGACTTGTGACCGTTTTTCGCACTTAATGACCGTTGCAGCAGCCCCGTCGTCACGTGATCACAATTCAGACAACTCGGCAACGGGTTCATACTTATGACGGTCGCAGTGTCCCAAGGTCATGTGATCCCCATTTTGTGACCTTCTGAAAAATGAGAAATAGGTGGAATAATTGAATAACGATAGACTGTAGCCAAATATAGCTGTGTACTGTTATTAGAAATACAGACGTTGATTGGATGTAATAATAATGTTTAATCTGATCAGTTTCATTTGTATTGGAATGTATGGCGCCCTGTTCACACACTGAATTGACATTTTTATAAAAAATAAAAAAACCTTTAAAAAAAATAAAAAATAAAATGTGATTGGAAGCTGATCTTGACTGCCTTGTTCTCCTTCTAGACATATTCTGGCCTCTTCTGTGTCACCATCAACCCTTACAAGTGGCTACCCATCTATGGGGCACGTGTGGCCCAGATGTACAAGGGCAGGAAGCGTACAGAGGTGCCTCCTCACCTCTTCTCCATCTCTGACAATGCCTACCATGACATGCTTATGGGTGAGTACAATGAAGACCTTCAAAAGTCTTTTAACGGTTGCAGGAATTGGGTATGTTCTAACTTAATGAAAAGAAGGACTAGGAGAGACATGAGAGCAGTCTTCTAATATTTGAGGGGTTGCCACAAAAAACAGGGGGGAGTCAACCTGTTCTCCAAAGCCAAGCTTCAAAAGAAATCCAGTTATTTATTAGGAGCTTCATGTCGGCAAGTTCCAAGTGAAGCCAACTCTGACCCCATGTAATTTACGGCCCAGACTTGACCCTGTTTCCCCCCCCCTTCCCCCAGAGTGTGTCATCAGTCACATTCATCAATGGAGCAATTTCGTGGGTTGTAGAGATCACTCCCCTCCTGTTGCTGTGGGTATCCCTGGGAGACAGCCTTGAGAGAGATATGTCTGGAATGTGCTCTTGTTTTTTGGCTGCTGTGCTGCTTCGCTGTTTTTCCCATCCCCCTTGCCTATGGCAACTCAAGAGCAGGCCAGGGATGCTTTGTGAGTTGACACCTTGCTCTGTTTACACAAAGCCAAGTGTACCAGGGTTGGACTAGAAGATCTCCAAAGTCCCTTCCAACTCTGTTATTCTGTAAAGGTCCTCTCTTTGTCCCTTGTTCCGTTTACACAAAGCCATGCGTACCGGCCTGAATTTTATAATCAAGCAACGGTCCATTGCTGAGGCTGAGGCTTCCCCAGAATTTATTTGGATAATTGGCTATTGATTAATTCCATGGGATTTAGGGGAAAAAAAACAGGTTATCCAGTGTTCTCTTTCTCTCTTCCTCCGTAGAACGTGAAAACCAGTCTATGCTGATCACGTAAGTGGCCTTATTTTTTCTGCCCCATATATTCCCTACTAAAATATTAATAAAAATGGCTTGGTTTTTAATGTTCTATACACCATACAAAGAAAAATAAAAGCATATCATATGAATAAGCGACCAAATTAATAATAAAAAAGTACAGCTTAAAATCGATTTCCTGGCAACAGACACTAATGAGAAAGCTTATTGTAGGCATCAAGAAATGTTTCCAGAAGATGTTTTTTTTCTGAGCTAGTAAGAAAAGGATACTACAATTTTATTTAAGGAGTAAATGTTCCATCTTGAAACCATCAATGACTTCAAAATCTAAGGGACCGACCGGTTTGGACAAAACTCAGCAGCACTTTTTTATGCAGCTGTTGACAAAAATAAGATCGCCAACATCCGATGACGGGTATGGCACAAGAAGAAGTTCCTTTTAGCTCTACCACGTTGTCGACTTACAACAGTTCATTTAGCACTTGTGCCCATTTTTCACACTTATGACCATTGCAGCATCCCCACTGCATCCCCAATGAAATTCAGACGCTTGGCAACTGACTCATATTTACGACAGTCCCAAGGTCACGTAATCTCCCTTTGCGACCTTCTGACGAATAAATTGAATGGGGAAGCCAGGTTGGGGCAAAACTCACTAACTGTCTCACGTAGCAACATAGGATTTGGGCTGAATTGTTGAGGGTGATTTCCCTTAAGCAAGAAAGATAGTAAAATGAGACAAAGCTGACGTAACAAAGGTCTCCCTTAAGCAGCAGAAATTGTGGCCATAAATCGAGGACTACCTGTACTGATAATAATCCTCTTCCTTTACCTCTAGCGGAGAATCCGGAGCGGGCAAAACTGAAAACACGAAGAAAGTCATCCAATATTTTGCCAACATTGGAAGCACTGGGAAAGCCCCCGCCGATGGGAAGGTAAAATCGAACTGAGGTCTATTCGCAGTTAAAACCACGATAAAGTGGCCCTGAAAAACAACCCGACACCCTTAAGCATTCCAAAACGTTTGTTGGGGAAGTGAGGTTTGATGGTGATGGTCTTTGTTTTGGGGCAGGGCTCTCTAGAAGATCAAATCATCCAGGCCAACCCTGTCCTAGAAGCTTTTGGAAATGCCAAAACAACCAGGAACAATAATTCTTCTCGCTTTGTAAGTATCGGATTCCGAACGCATCCTTCCCATTCACGCTTTGTCCCATTCCCTATTGTGCCACCAAGGATGTTGTGTCATCTGGAAATAATTTTAAGAGACAGGGAGAAGAGCCACTGGCAAGATAAAGGTCAGATAATAGCACTAGCACTTAGATTTATATACCGCTTCACAGTGCTTTACAGCCCTCTCTAAGCGGTTTACAGAGTCAGCCTCTTGCTCCCAACAATCCGGGTCCTCATTTTACCCACCTCGGAAGGATGGAAGGCTGAGTCAACCTTGAGCCGATCAGGATTGAACTCCTGGCAGTGGGCAGAGATAGCGTGCAACATTGCATTGTAACAACTGCACCACTATGGCTTCCTTCCTTCCTTCCTTCCTTCCTTCCTTCCTTCCTTCCTTCCTTCCTTCCTTCCTTCCTTCCCAAGCTAGACCAGACTTATATACCACTTCACAGTGCTTTTACAGCCCTCTCTAAGCAGTTTACAGAGTCAGCCTATTGTCCCCAACAATCTGGGTCCTCATTTTACCCACCTCGGAAAGATGGAAGGCTGAGTCAACCTTGAGCCTGGTGAGATTCGAACTGCCAAATTGCAGGCAGCCGGCAGTCAGCAGAAGTAGCCTGCAGTACTTCACTCTAACCACTGCGCCACCACGGTTCATAAGAGGTAGATGAGCCCATCAGTGGTGGGTTGCTACCGGTTCGCCCCGGATCGGGCAAACCAGTAGCAGCGATGGAGAGAAGCTCCGCCCACCCACCCAGATGTCTCTGCGCAGAAGCATCCTGCACCCGCGAGCAAACTGGTAGTGACCGAAATTGAAACCCACTACTGGAGCCCATAGAAGAAAAGGGACATGGCAAACATCTCAGGAGGGACCCTCCCTAGTTTCTTGGGCTGTGAAAGGAACAGGAGAGGGCAAAAAAGGTCCTATCAGACTTGCAAGATTAGATTAATTCCTCCTTACAATTAAGTAGAGTTAGTTACTTCTGGATATGCGTCTTATCAACCTTGCTAAATAGATAGCTGATTTTCACATACGTATGAAAATCCCTTGCTATTTTTTTTTCCTGGGTTGTTGTGTTTTTTTTAATGAACCCAGGTTTTTGAATAACACATTAAAATCAAGATTTTTTTAATTATTATTATTGGAAGCTATTGTGATTGTGAATAACGAGAGTCCATTTCTTTCTTATTCAGGGTAAATTCATACGAATTCATTTTGGCAGCACAGGAAAACTGGCTGGGGCTGATATTGAGAGCTGTAAGTTTCTAATTTCTCTAATGATAAATCTCCAGTTCTCAACTCCTGTGTCCATTTTAGCTGGCATGTGGTTAATAATTATATATACATATACATATACATATACATATACATATACATATACATATACATATACATATACATATACATATACATATACATATACATATTCTATCATCTATCATCTATCATCTATCATCTATCATCTATCACCTCTATCTATCTATCTATCTATCTATCTATCTATCTATCTATCTACTATCAACTATCTATCTATCTATCCATCTACCTACCTACCTATCTCCAAAGAAAATTCCAGATTTCATCAGTCAATACTTTGACAAATAAATTAAAACTTCAGAAAATGTCAGCATTTTCTTTCCTTCAAATTGATAATAAATTTAATTCTTTTAAAAAGTGAAGTGGCTTTTGTTCATATTCTAGACCTCCTGGAGAAGTCTAGGGTCATCTCTCAACAACCTGCTGAAAGAGGCTATCACATCTTCTACCAACTCTTGTCCAACAAGAAGCCTGACCTTGTTGGTAGGGCATTTTCCATGAGTGTATCTGTGTGTGTGTGTGTGTGTGTGTGTGTGTGTGTGTGTGTGTGAGAGAGAGAGAGAGAGAGAGAGAGAGAGAGACAGACAGACAGACAGACAGACAGAAACAGACAGAGAGGTAGAGAAACAGACACAGAGAAAAAGACAGAGACAGAAACAGACAGAGAGGGAGGGAGGGAGGGAGGTAGAGAGAGAAACAGAGGAATACACACAGAGAAAAAGACAGAGACAGAAAGAGAGAAAAAGAAAGAGGGAGGAGAGAAACAGAGAGAGAGAGAAAGAGAGAAAAACAGAAATAGCGAGAAAAACAGAAACAAAGAGAGAGAAACAGAGACAGAAACAGAGAGGGAGGGAGGGAGGGAGGTAGAGAGAGAAACAGAGGAATACACACACAGAGAAAGACAGAGACAGAAAGAGAGAAAAAGAAAGAGGGGGGAGAGAAACAGAGAGAGAGAGAAAGAGAGAAAAACAGAAATAGAGAGAAAAACAGAGAAACAAAGAGAGAGAAACAGAGACAGAAAGAGAGAGAAAAACAGAGAAACAGAGACAGACAGAGAAAAACAGAAAGAGAGAGAAAAACAGAAAAACAGAGAGAGAGAGAAACAGAGACAGAGAGAAAAACAGAGAAACAGAGACAGAGATAGAAAGAGAGAGAAAAACAGAGAAACAGAGAGAGAGAGAGAGAGAGAGAAACAGAGAGAGACGTTTCTCTAAAACTTCTGTATGTTCCCTTCAAGGCCATTTCCATGGCTTTCTTCACATCCCAACAAGCAAAACCGCCCCATTCTAACATGCCTTTTGTCGCCACAGAGAGCTTGCTGTGTGCCCCAGATCCCAAGGAATACCAGTGGACAAGCCAAGGGGTCACTGTGGTGGACAACATGGATGATGGGGAAGAACTGCTCCTCACAGATGTACGTGTGTGGTGGTGTGTGGGGGAACACCTTGGCAATGGGGGCAAATGTTCAAAATGGCGCCACGTGCTAAGCTTAAAATCCTGTCACCGGCTTTGGTTCCTTCTCTGTGTCATGCTTCCTTCTCTACCGAGGTGGCCTTTGACGTCCTGGGCTTCACCGGAGAGGAGAAGAACAGTGTGTACAAACTCACGGGGGGCATTATGCACTTCGGCAACATGAAGTTCAAGCAGAAGCCGAGGGAGGAACAAGCTGAAGTGGACACCACTGAGGGTAATGCGGAGGGGAACGAATGCAGATTGTCCTTAACTTACAAACATTCTGTTCTGACCCAGGCTTCCTTAGAAAGTAAACAGCACAATCCCAGCAAACCTCTTTTATTCAAACGGCTGTGAATTATTGCCATTCCCAGTCCGAAAGGCTTCTCAAACAGTCTATCAGGGGAGTGTTTATAAACACCCACCTTATCTCCCTTGGAATGCTGCCAGAGAACTAATTGCTACACGCAGGGCAAGGCCAAACTTAGCACAGAGTCAAACAGAGCTTTTCCAGAGCTTTTAGCGACCAGACGAACTAATTGCTTCCTGCGAAAGCTCACGTCCCGTTCGCTTCTCTTTTATGTCTTATGGGAGGGGCCAATCATCTCCAAGCCTTACTCCCAAATTGACTCTGTTTTCTTAACTGTTCCTGTCTTCTGGCAGCTCTGCACATGCACACACTGGGAACAGGCTAACACTGTTCTTCTGCCTTGCTGATGTCAGAATCCAGAGACTCCGGAGGCAGCAAAGAACTACCAGATGGCCTTGGCCCCCTCTCTGCCTCCGACTCAGAGCCCTCATCCGAGTCTTCCCCAGACTTTGGGACTGGCCCATGTTCCTCCCCAACCTCCTCACTGTCCGAATCTGCTGCCAGCTATGCTGGCTGCTGACGGGCCACAGCACATTCATTCAGTAACCACTCCAAGTTACAACGGCACTGCAAAAAGTCACTTATGACCTTTTCCCAAATTTATGACCGTTGCAGCATCCCCACGGCCATTGTTGTGGCCTGCCAGCTGCCAGCAGAGCTGGCAGCAAACTCGAACGATGAGGAGGTTGGGGAGGAAATTGGGCCAGTCCTGGAGTCTGGGAAAGGCACTGATGCTCTGCGTCGGATGCAGAGTTAGAGCCAGGGCCGTCAATTTCTCAGCTGCTTTCGGACTCAGAGATAAGTGGGAAGATGAACAGCTGGGGCCTGTTCCAGATATACGTATGCACAGAGCTGTCAGGAGAGGAGAACAACTGAGGAATAGGGACCAACTTGGGAAGAAAGGCACACGTGGATGCTGAATGGCCCCTCCCTGGCTGGGGAATAAATAGGAGGAAAGGGTAGGGGTGGTTGTAGGAGACAACCGTTCGGATTTCTTTCGGAAGATTTGCTTATCGTGGTTCGTGTCTCAGAGACTGCTTGCTAGAACTTAATTTACAGCTTTGTGGCTGGAAACTCTCAGCCTGGCAATTATCCCAAGGAACTGATAAGGTCTGTTACTGCAATTAACCCTTTGAAGGATTATTGCCTGGACTTTTCAGTGTGTGAATGCCATGATTTCACAGGATCTAAATAAAGAGAGTTTTTTGGGACAAGGAGTCTGTTTCTTGGTTCTGCTAAGGCTGGGTCAGAAGAGGCATGTAATCAAAATTCAGAAGGTTCCTATTTATGACGGTTGCCAAGGTCAGGCATTCCCCTTTTGCGACATTCTGATGAGCAAAATCAATGAGGAAGCCAGATTCACATAACAACCCTTCTACTCATTTAACAACCACAACAAGATAGGTCATAAGATGGGCCAAAAACTTACAACTGTCTCGCTTAGCAACAATTGGGCACAATTGTGGTCATAAGTCGAGGACTACCTGTATGAAAGCAAGGGATGTCTTAAGGTCCCCATTAGAAGTCATCTTAGTTTACAGAATTGCAGGATAACAGAATCAGGTCTATTGAAATCATCGATAAAATAACGTCTCCATTTTGATCTTTTGGCAGTGGCTGACAAAGTCGCCCACCTCATGGGTCTGAACTCCGGAGATCTTCAGAAGGGGATTACCAGACCCCGGGTTAAAGTGGGCAACGAATTTGTGCAGAAGGGGCAAAATCTGGACCAATGTCACAACTCCGTTGGCGCCCTGGGCAAAGCGGTCTACGACAAGATGTTTAAGTGGCTGGTAGTCAGGATTAACAAAACTCTGGACACCAAGATGCAGAGACAGTTCTTCATCGGCGTCCTGGACATCGCCGGTTTTGAAATCTTTGAGGTACCTGTTCTGACCTAGGCTTCCTGAGACAGTAAAAAGCACACGATTAGTCCCAAAAACCCTCTTTTTATTTCAACGGCTGTGAATTCCGTTCATTCACAGCCCGTATAAAATAGTTTGTAAAGAGTCTGACAGAAGTCTGCCACAGTCCTTCAGGATAAGGCTAATAAGCACCCACCTTTATCTCCCTTGAAACGCTGCCAAGACCTAATTGGCAATTAACTTTGCAAGGCCAAACGAAGCACAGAGTCAAAATGGAGCTTCAGAGTTTAAACCGGCCAGAACGAACAAAGTTGCTTCCTGCAAAGGCTCACGTGCCTTTGCTCCTCTTTTATGTCTTATGGGAGGGGCCAATCATCTCCAAGCCTTACTCCCGAGTCGCCCCTTTTGTCTTAACTGTTCTTGCCTTCTGGCACCTCTGCGCATGTGTGCACTGGGAACAGGCTCCCCCCTGTTCCTCTGCCTCGCTGAGGTCAGACTCGAGGCTTCGGAGTCAGCAGATAACTCCCAGATGGCCCTGGCCCCATCTCTGCCTCCGACGCAGAGCCCTCGTCTGAGCCTTCCCCAGACTTCCTCCCCAGCCTCCTCACTGTCCGACTCTGCTGCCAGCTCCACAGACTGCTGGCGGACCACAACAGTACCAAGAAGCCATGAATGATTTTTATTGCAAAAGATTCGGAGTTGGTGACCCCCCCCCCAAAAAAACCCTGGCATGTAGAATGAAAGACATCAGTGTCCTACCCATTCCATTCCGTCAACATCAAAGCAACACCTTCCACAATTCATCAGTGGAACAACTTGCCTCCAGAAGTTGTAAATGCTCCAACACTGGAAGTTTTTAAGAAGAGGTTGGACAACCATTTGTCTGAAGTGGTGTAGGGTTTCCTGCCTAAGCAGGGGGCTGGACTAGAAGACCTCCAATGTCCCTTCCAACTGTGTTATCCTATAACCTAATGTTCATCATGTATTCTGACTGCCAGTTGGTCTTCATGGATGTTTGCCTGCACGTTTGCAGTCTTTTGCAGCACCCCTCAGTCATGTGTGACCCCATTTTTTTTCATACTACGGTTTCGCCGAAAGCTGGCCCTTGCTTCTGATTGCTGGCAAGCTGCGATTTCCTGTTGTTCCGCCAGGCCGGACTATCAACACAATAGTTTTAAATTGGGGTATTTAAATTTTTGGGGGTTTTAAATCTGAGCCAATTTATTTAATTATTTTAAATTTTATATTGTTGTTTTGTCTGTGTTTTTAAATAGGCTGTACACCGCCCTGAGTCCTTCGGGAGAAGGGCGGTATAGAAATAAAATTATTATTATTATTATTATTATTATTATTATTATTATTATTATTATTATTATTATTATTATTATTATTATTATTATTGAATGACCGCCGCAAGAAACGTGGATTAGTCACAGGACCGATCCATTTTACAACCAGGTCCCGTTACAGCGGTGAAGCGAAATCCTCTTCCGTTTTACAACTCCCGAAGCCAAAAGAGTAAGGTTAAGTCTCAGAGTAGGAAGTGGTGAGTAACCTGTCGCCTTCTCCTCTTTGCAGTTCAACAGCTTTGAACAGCTCTGCATCAACTTCACCAACGAAAAGCTGCAACAGTTTTTCAACCACCACATGTTTGTGCTGGAGCAAGAGGAATACAAGCGAGAAGGCATCGACTGGGTCTTCATCGACTTCGGTCTCGATCTCCAGGCTTGCATTGAGCTTCTGGAAAAGGTAACCCTCCCCCCAGAGGTGGGTTTCAACAGGTTCTGGAGAACCGGTAGTAAAAATTCTGACTGGCCCCGCCTCCATCTATTCTCTGCCTCCCAAGTCCCAGCTGATCGGGAGGAAATGGGGATTTTGCAGTAACCTTCCCCTGGAGTAGGGTGGGAATGGAGATTTTACAGTATCCTTCCTCCAAGCCACGCCCACCAAGCCATGTCACGCCCATCAAGCCACACCCACAGAACCGGTAGTAAAAAAATTTGAAACCCACCACTGCCTCCCCCCACAGAAGCAACCTGGGCTTCTCCAGATAGGTTGACGGATGCTTTGAAGTCTTTCTTGCCATAGTTGTTGTTTTTAACCCTGACCTAGGGTAATACGATGTCCTAGCATTTTTTTCTTTTTTTTTTCTTTCTTTCTTTCTTTCTTTCTTTTTTTTCTTTTCTTTTTTTTTTTAATTTAATTTATATGCCACCCTTCTCCGAAGACTCAGGGCGGCTTACAATGCGTTAAGCAATAGCCTTCATCCTTTTGTATATTTATACAAAGTCAGCTTATTGCCCCCACAATCTGGGTCCTCTTTCTTTCTTTCTTTCTTTCTTTCTTTCTTTCTTTCTTTCTTTCTTTCTTTCCTTCCTTCCTTCCTTCCTTCCTTCCTTCCTCTTCCTTCCTTCCTTCCTTTTTTCCTTTCCTTTTCTTTCTTCCCTCCCTCCGTCCTTCCCTCTTTCCTTCTTTCTTTCTTCATCTATCATCTGTCTATCCTATTGCTATAACTATCTATCTATCTATCTATCTATCTATCTATCTATCTATCTATCTATCAGTATCTCTGTGTTCCGTATCTAATTGATAATTATCAATTATCAATATCTATTTAATCTATCTCTATTATCTATTTATCATTATCAATATCCATCTACAGTATCTATCTATCTATCTATCTATCTATCTATCTATCTATCTATCTATCAGTATCTCTGTGTTCCGTATCTAATTGATAATTATCAATTATCAATATCTATTTAATCTATCTCTATTATCTATTTATCATTATCAATATCTATCTACAGTATCTATCTATCTATCTATCTATCTATCTATCTATCTATCTATCTATCTATTTATCTATCTCCATCCATCCATCCATCCCATTTTTGGAATATTTTTTTCTGATCAAGAAGGATCACGGAGTGAGATCGTATGTGATCTTTTATTGCAAACCCTCCAAGGCTTAGACTGTGAAAAACCAATCCCATAAATCAGGGCTGTCAAACTCAAGGCCCGGGGGCCAGATCCTGGCTACCCTGGAAATAGCAAAGGTGCCTCTGTCAGCAAAAACGGAGGTTCTGGCAGAGGGTTGCAGGAGGTCGTCGCAGCCGAAAACGGAGCTCGGGAGCCCATTTTTGCTGGCAGAGCGCTCGGGCAACCACAGGTGTCCCAATACGAGTGACGTCGAGCTGGTCATGCCCACTCTGGCCCCCCAAGGTCAGACAACCCTGATGTGGCCCTCAATGAAATCGAGTTTGATACCTCTGCTGTAAATCAATACTAACGGATGAATTGATGCTCCCTTCTGCTTTCACTCAACAGCCCATGGGCATCTTCTCCATCCTTGAAGAGCAGTGCGTGTTTCCTAAGGCGACCGATGCGACTTTCAAGGCTGCCCTGTATGATAACCACCTGGGCAAGTCCCCTAACTTCCTCAAGCCAAAAGGGGGGAAGGGCAAAGGGGCAGAAGCCCACTTCGAGCTGGTTCACTACGCTGGCACGGTGAGTACATAGCAAGAAGAAGAAGAAGAATAGAATAATAACAGGATCTTGCATGGAGGGAGTTTGCTTCTATAAGGGGCGTGGAGAATCTACCAGGAAATGGGGAAATAGGGAGATGCCTACAGAGATTCTCCACCATCCAGGTCATGGTTGTCCCCAAGGTGCTTTTCCAAAAGACAAGTGGACTTTCTTGGGTCGAACCAGGGGTGCTATTCAGCAGGTTCTGACAGGTTCTGGAGAACCTGTAGCGGAAATTTTGAGTAGTTTGGAGAACCAGCAAATACAGCCTCTGGCTGGCCCCAGAGTGGGGTGGTAATGGGGATTTTGCAATATCCTTTCCCCTGGAGTGGGGTGGGAATGGAGGTTTTGCAGTATCCTTCCCCTGGAGTGAGGTGGGAATGGAGATTTTGCAGTATCCTTCCCCTGGAGTGCGGAGGGAATGGGGATTTTGCAGTATCCTTCCCCTGGAGTGGGGTGGGAATGGGGATTTTGCAGTATCCTTCCCCCAGGAGTGAGGTTGGAATGGAGATTTTGCAGTATCCTTCCCTGGAGTGTGGAGGGAATGGGGATTTTGCAGTATCCTTCCCCTGGAGTGAGGTGGGAATGGAGATTTTGCAGTATCCTTCCCTGGAGTGTGGAGGGAATGGGGATTTTGCAGTATCCTTCCCCTGGAGTGGGGTGGGAATGGGGATTTTGCAGTATCCTTCCCCTGGAGTGGGGTGGGAATGGGGATTTTGCAGTATCCTTCCCCTGGAGTGGGGTGGGAATGGAGATTTTGCAGTATCCTTCCCCCAGGAGTGAGGTTGGAATGGAGATTTTGCAGTATCCTTCCCTGCCATGCCCTCCAAGCCACGCCCTCCAAGCCACACCACACCCATTAAGTAGTAAAAAAATTTGAATTCCACCACTGGATTGAACTCTTCCATGCTTATTGTCTGCCTTTAGCGAAGGATAATGAGACGGCCGCCCCCTTGGTTATAGTCAATGATTCCTTGATGCCTTATCCTCCTTCTTTTTTTTTTTTCAATCCAGGTGGGCTACAATATCAGCGGCTGGCTAGACAAAAACAAGGACCCCCTGAATGAAACGGTGGTGGGCTTGTTCCAGAAGTCTGCCATGGCTTTGCTGTGCATTCTCTTCAAAGAAGAAGAGGCCGCAGGTATGTAGTTCTTTCAGGCGTGAGATTCTACCAGTTTAGGCCGGTTCGCCCGAATTGGTAGTAAAAAAAAATGCTTTAAAAAAAGTTTAAAAAGCAGGTTCCCACAATCGTGCGGCACAGCTGATTGTCACAGCTGATCGTCGGAACTTTTTTTAGTTAAAAAAGGCTAAAAAAGTAAAGTTTCAAGTTTATTAGATTTCTATACCGCCCTTCTCCCGAAGGACTCAGGCTGGTGTACAGCCATATTAAAACACATAGATTTATAAAATTTAAAACTTAAAAACTTAAAAAAAAAGTTGGCCACGCCCACCCAGCCACAGGACCCCCCCACCAAGCCACGCCCACTAAGCCACGCTCACAGAACCGCTAGGGAAAAATTTTGACCACACTGAGCTCTTTGCTGCCTGCATTGCGATCCCGTCATCCTGTCGAGAGCAGGGTTCTCCAACCTTGAAATCTTGTGGATTTCTATTCCCAGAATTCCTCAGCCAGCATTGTTGGCTGAGGAATTCTGGGACTTGAAGTCCACAAGTTGCCATGGTTGGAGACTGGCTGAGGAATTGTGGGAGTTGAAGTCCACAAATCTTAAAGTAGAAAATGTTGTAGACTCTGCTGTAGCACATCATCTATTAAGTTGCTTTGAGTAATGAGATCAGCGGCATATAAATTGAATCAATCAATCAATCAAATGTACAGTACATCACCTTTAGGAGCCATCCGGGCCCCAGAGTGCAATTTTGTGAGTTCAATTCCTGCTGAATCCCATAGATATAACATCTGGCTCTTTACACATGAGAAGTCTCAATAGGGACAATATCAGTCACGGGGTGCCTCCTGGTGGTGAATCTCACCGAAAAATATTTATTTGTGCGTGGAAATAGATAATTAATAAGAGTAATGCACCACACACCAAATGCGAGGCTGAATAGGTTGTAAAAACTGCTTTTAAAAGTAAAATAAAAGGCTCTGACGATCACGTGCCACAGCTGTGATTGGTGGAGCCCTTTTTTTACTTTTTAAAAGCATTTTTACTACCGGTTCTGGAGATGCCTTAAAAAAAATGCCTAAAATTTAAAAAAAAAAAAGTTCTGACGATCAGCTGAGCGACACGCGATTTTCGGAACTTTTTTTTTTTTTTTTTTACTTTTTAAAGCATTTTTAACTACCGGTTCTGGAGAAAATGCTAAAAAGGCATGCTAGAAAATGCTAAAAAAGCATGCTAATTTTTTTTTTTTAAAGTTCCGATGATTGCGTGTCGCTCACCTGATCGTCGGAACTTATTTTTTTTAATGTTTTTTACTACCGGTTTGGGCAAACCGGACCGAACCGGGAGCATTTTACCCCTGGTATATACTGTATATTTGGAGGGGGGGTGAGATAGGAATAAAGTTGATCGAAAGTGTCTTGACGTGGGTCGAAAGGAATGGAAAAAATGAGAATGGAGAAGAACTGAGTTCGACAGATGTGCAGAAAGGAAATGAATCAACTGGTTGGCCAATCAGTGAACAGATTAGCGGATGGAGGACAATTCGTCTTGGCCAACTAGCCATGATCAACTCGCCGGGGGATAAGTTGTTGCGGCCAACACGCCGGAGGACAATTCAGCTCAAAAGAAGGACAAGTGAACTGCAGTGGGCCTTGTCTTGCTTTCGTTTTGAACCTTCTCCAGTTAGAAGTCCTCCAGGCTGTGGTGAGCTTGTCCCTCTCTTGAATTATCCCTCATCGAATTGTCCGATGTTGAGTTGTCCTGCAGCAAGTTGGCCATGGTGAGTCAACCGGGGCCAGTCGTTCCCATTCCACAGGTTGGCTGTTCTCTCTTTTTGTGTGTTCCCGTTGAATCACTTGCTTTTCAATGCTCTCCTCAGCTTCGGGAACCAAGAAGCAGAAAAGAGGCTCCTCCTTTATGACCGTCTCCAACTTCTACAGAGTAAGTGACATGTTCAGGTGCCTCCTGTTTCTGAAGGTCATCATATCTTACGAGGAGCAATCCGTGCCTCCTTAATGCTTCCATCAGCTTACACCTGCTTAGTTGTTGTAACGGCTTCCCAGCTAGTCCCATGGATATTTGTTAACACCGCTTCCTAACTCCTTTCTTCCTTTTCTCTCTTTTTCCTTCCTTCCTTCCCTTTTCTTTTTCCTTCCTTCCTTCTATCCTTTCCCTACTTCCTTTTCTCTCATTTTCTTTCCTTCCTTCCCTTCTGTCCTTTCCCTACTACTTCCTTTTCTCTCCTTTCCCTGCCTTTTTCCTTCCTTCCTTCCCTCCCTCCCTTCCTCCCATCCTTTCCATACTACTTCCTTTTCTCTCCTTTCCCTTCCTCTTTTTCCTTCCTTCCTGCCTTCCTTCCTTCCTTTTCTCTTTTTCCTTCCTTCCTTTTCCCTTCCTTCCTTCCCTTCATCCCTCCTTCTCCTTTCCTCCATCCCTCCATCTCCTTCCTTCCTTCCTTTTTTGTCTATTTCAGGAGCAGCTCAACAAGCTGATGGCCACTTTGCACAGCACTGCTCCCCATTTTGTCCGCTGTATCGTGCCCAATGAGTTCAAGCAATCCGGTATGTGGGTTGAAGTCATCATTTTTCATCTCTTAAACAAGCAAAACCAAGTCCATTTTTTTTCTTCGGGAAATACCCTACATACAGCTGGTGACTTAAGAAAAGGCAGGGGCGCTTTGAAGGGTTGCGGACAGAGGCTTTGTTCTCAATCCTGCAGAATTTAAAGCACCCTCTCTGGAACTTTTTTCACCGCTTTACGGATTGCAATACTAAAAGATGATCTCTGTTAAGACTTTAGCTGTACTGGCAACCTGGAGAAAAGAGAAGAATGGATTCCAGTGCAAATAAAGGATTAAAAGATCCAGAGGAAAATACTTATGCATCATATTTAATGATGCCTTGATTTACTTGTCTCTTGTTGGATTGTGTGAGAGGTTAAACCATGAAATATAGTTTGCAAAAGTCCCCTTCACACTCAAACCAACCTCCTTATGGCTTACCATGATGTGAGATTGATAGTATGAATGGTTGGCTTTAGCCAACCATTGAGATTAGAAACCACATTTATCCTTGGTGTGACGTGCAAGAAGTTAGTTAAGATGTCTGATTCAGTAAATCATCATTAAACAAGGCATGCTTTGGCATAGCGTGTAATAGATTGCACCCATGGTTAAGGGCAGTGGGAGCATTGGATTCCAGAACAAGCAGTCAACACTCGCCAAGGACAAGAGGATCTAGTCAAGATCCAGATAAAAAGGGCGAGATGGTTTCCGTCTTGGTCGCCAAGCTGAAGAAAGCTTGAGGAGCAAATCCATGCCAATCATTGCCTTGCAGAACTTCTTGTGAAGGTTGTGGAAAGATGGTCATCATCCTGCTTTGTGTCTCTACAGGCGTGGTGGATGCTCATCTGATCTTGCATCAATTGGCCTGCAACGGTGTCCTGGAAGGTATCCGTATCTGCCGGAAAGGGTTCCCCAACAGACTGCAGTACCCCGAGTTCAAGCAAAGGTGATGGAGTTGACCCTTTCCTCCATCATTGGTGCGTTGGGACCTTGACGTCCCAAAGTCTCAACCAGACCAAATAATTCCTTTTTTGTGTCTTCTTGACGTCAGGTATCAGGTGCTGAATCCCAACGTCATTCCTCAAGGATTTGTGGACAACAAGAAAGCCTCTGAACTTATTCTGGGATCTCTTGAACTTGGGGAGAACGAGTACAAAATTGGACATACTAAGGTACTAAGAATGGTTTCTTTCCTGCAAGAAAACACAATTGTGCGTGTTAAGGATATTCTTGGCTCATAACCGATGTTATGGGTTATTGAGCAGAGTACCCCTTGAGTATGCATATGAGAGTGAATAAACACAGTTAATATACTGACACACTGAGTTGTGGTAGTCTTTTACTTTTTAGAAAAAAAGTAAAGCAAAGTCCAATAACAATCCAAGTCATATACAGATAAGGTAATAGTTAAAATATCAGTTCAGGGATATTCCAAGTACAAAGTCTTCTTACCAGTTGTTGTCATTACACAATAAAACAGTTCTTCTTGAGTTTCAAACAGGAACAAGTTCAGTATTAAAACATTCAATAAATAGTAGAAAAACAACAAGTAGCAATGATCAAACAGTGATCATGCAGAGAGAACAAGTAGAGAGTAACAGCAAATAAGCAGATAAAATGGTGTTGTGTTCCCCAAGCCATGATTCAGGCTTCCCCTTAAGTACATTGGCTACAGAGCTTAGCCAATCAGGATACAGAATGATGCAATACAGTCTTAAAGCAATATAATACCTTTTAACAAACATGTATTGATAGTTTATATATTGCCTGACCAACTAGTTAGGCAATAGCCATTTCCTAACAGTGCGGATATTTCACCAAGTTGCAACACTTCATTGGTGGTCTGCTTGGGATGGACTCTTCTCTTCTCACTTCTCTTCTCATCTTTCAACCCTCATGGACCCGGGAGACTTTAGGGGGCTGGTTCTTCCGACTTGATCTTGTGAATGGATTTGTGTACATAAGTCCATTGTTTTCTCAGGTGTTCTTCCGCGCTGGAGTCTTGGCCAAGTTGGAAGACATGAGGGATGAGCGCTTGGCTAAGATCATGACCATGCTACAGAGTCGCGTCCGTGGTTTCCTGATGAGAATTGAGTTCAAGAAGATGCTGGAGAGAAGGTAAGGAAATAAATTATATCTTCCCTTCTTTCCATTAAGAAGGGATTAGACAGACGGATAGATGGATGGATGGATGGATGGATGGATGGATGGATGGACGGATGTAGGATTAAGGGCGACATGATTATGATAGCATTATAATTATGCATTATAATTAATTATAATTATGCATTGTAATTAATTATTATAATTATAATGATTATGATAGCATTATAATATTATATTATGATATTATGACATGATTATGATAGCATTATAATTATGCATTATAATTAATTATAATTATGCATTGTAATTAATTATTATAATTATAATGATTATGATAGCATTATAATATTATATTATGATATTATGACATGATTATGATAGCATTATAATTATGCATTATAATTAATTATAATTATGCATTGTAATTATTATAATTATAATGATTATGATAGCATTATAATATTATATTATGATATTATGACATGATTATGATAGCATTATAATTATGCATTATAATTAATTATAATTATGCATTGTAATTAATTATTATAATTATAATGATTATGATAGCATTATAATATTATATTATGATATTATGACATGATTATGATAGCATTATAATTATGCATTATAATTAATTATAATTATGCATTGTAATTAATTATTATAATTATGATGATTATGATAGCATTATAATATTATATTATGATATTATGACATGATTATGATAGCATAATTAATTATAATTATGCATTGTAATTAATTATTATAATTATGATGATTATGATAGCATTATAATATTATATTATGATATTATGACATGATTATGATAGCATAATTAATTATAATTATGCATTGTAATTAATTATTATAATTATGATGATTATGATAGCATTATAATATTATATTATGATATTATGACATGATTATGATAGCATAATTAATTATAATTATGCATTGTAATTAATTATTATAATTATAATGATTATGATAGCATTATAATATTATATTATGATATTATGACATGATTATGATAGCAGTATTCCAATATCTAAGTCAACCTATTCCCCAAAGCACCTGAAGGCAGGACAAGAAGCAATGGATTCAAACTAATCAAGGCGAGAAGCAACCTAGAACTAAGGAGAAATTTCCTGACAGGGACAACAATTAACCAGTGGAACTACTGGCCTCCAGAAGTTGTGGGTGATCCATCACTGGAGGTTTTCAAGAAAAGATTGGACAACCATTTGTCTGAAATGATATACGGTCTCCCACTTTAGCAGACAGTTGGACTAGAAGACCTCCAAGATTCCTTCCAACTCTGTTAATCTGTTATTCTGAAAGAATGAATGAATGAATGAATGAATGAATGAATGAATCATTAAAATCTACCATCGAGATCAACGTTCTGCCAGGACAGTATCTGATTGAGAACTCTTGCAAATAAAACATTCATGACATGCATTAGAATTTCTCAATCTGCGTGCCTATTTCAAATAGGTTGTCTTCTTCTGGTGTATGTCCACCATAGGTTTATGCCCTTTTGGAGAAGCCACTGTTTAGCCTTAAGATCTTCCTGCATCCACAAATACAGACCCAGGTTCGTCATCATGCCATTGGAGGACCATGTTTTCTTCTTTCCTAACTCTTGTTCCTCTCTCTTTTTTAAAAACAAGGTTGGGCCTGATGCTGATCCAGAGGAACGTTCGCAAGTTCTTACAGATGCGTTTCTGGGGATGGTGGAAACTGTACAATAAGGTGAGGCAGTAGTGGAAGGAAGAGAGAGGTTTCCACCACCCAAGGCTTCAGGTTGTATCAAAACAACACGAGAGCTGTTGTTTTTAGTCAATGGATGACTTCGGACAATAAGCAGCAAGGAGAGATGTTCTCCGCCTGTTTATTCAACAAGAAGAAACACTTTTTGGCGATATGGTTAATTGCCCACGAGAAAGAAGGGTGGAGCTAATTCCTACCAAAAGGGTGGAGCTAACTCCTACCAAAAAACTGGAACTAACTCCTACCAAAAGGGGGGAACTAACTCCTACCAAAAGGGTGGAGCTAACTCCTACCAAAAGGGTGGAATTAACTCCTACCAAAAGGGTGGAGCTAACTCCTACCAAAAGTTTGTCGTTCTATTATCTCTGGCTATGTGTCTTTGTATGGTGTGTGTACAGTATTTCCATGAGTTGCAATGTCACTTGATAGCTTGGGTGCTGCTTGAAATCTCACACGATTTGGTGACCCTTTAAGACGGTAACTTTTTCGAAAATATGTTCATTATTATTCTTGGTGTTTTAAATAAATTTGGAACAGCAATCTAAGCCCAACAACAACCTGCTTTGGCTTTCATGTTCTTCAGGTATTCTGAAATAGGATGCAAAGGTTTGTGAGTCATCTGTCTGTCTGCGCAGCGCATTAAAAACATCTTCTGTAGGTGTGTCAATATATAATTTTATGCCATTTTTAAAGCAAATAGAAAACTGAGAAGGGTTGTCTTAGAAAGTCTCAAGAGTTTTTGAAGGGACATGGGGTAGAGGTGAGTGTTTTGGAGGGATCCAGTTGATTTTTTATCTCAAGCCCAATTCCAGTCCTTGGGTCTTTTCATTCCGTGGAAAAATGGTGGAGAGTTGGATAACATAACTATGTTTAGAGAGGTCACAAATCTTCTACTTTGGTTCCCACCTGTAGGTGAAACCTCTGCTGAACGTGGCCCGCCAAGAGGACGAGATGAAAGCAAAGGAGGAAGAGCTGAGGAATGCCATGTCCAAGACTCAGGAACTGATGGACCGCATCAAGGAGTTGGAGGAGAAGTTGGCCACCCTGAGCCAAGAGAAGAATGACTTGACCATCCAACTGCAGGCTGTGAGTCTACTAAATTCATCCTCGAGGAAGGATGTGCGACTTCCGTTGGCTTGAGGGCCATCCTAAGCTTTGCTTGAGATGTTGAGGAGTGCCCTCCAGAAGTCGGTGGGGTTAGAGATATTTTGGACGGTAGGCAGTTTCACAGAAGGGTTGCCATTGAGGGCAGAACCATTTTTATGGTATTGAATAGCCATTGATCTCCATGACTTCCATCAATTCTGTGGGATCCTCGGTGCTCTTGAGGTTGGTGGTTTTCTTGCAGATGTTTCATTACTCAACTAGGTAACATCCCAAAAGTGCTAGAAGTGTTATCCAGTTGGGTAATGAAACATCTGTAAGAAAACAACCAAGTTTAGAGAGCACCTAGGAATCCACAGTTCAACCCTGAGCTACAAATTTTTACTTTTGGTCAGTTCCATCAATTCACCCAACCCTTTTTTTGAAGCCAGTGAGGCTGGTAGCCATCAGCGCTACCTTCTATAGATGGTCATTCAGGTAAGAATAACAAAGAGAACTCCAATATTTTCTCTTGCTCCTCTTTCAGGAACAAGAGAACCTGACCGATGCGGAAGAGCGCCTGACTCAAATGATGAAGGCCAAGATGGATCTGGAAAGCCAGATTTCCGACATGAAAGAACGCCTGGAGGAAGAAGAAAGCTCAGCCGCCTCCTTGAGTGCCCACAAGCGCAAGTTGGAAGCGGAACTTAACGATCTCAAGCGAGACCTCGAGGGGCTGGAGACCACGTTGGCTAAGACCGAAAAGGAGAAACAAGTAAGCATTTTGGCTTTGGCGGTGGCCCTTTTGAAGGCATGTCTTGAGTTGTTCTTTGATGGTTCTGGAAGTGAGAACTTCCCAGCAGAGTCATACTTGCCATGACTTATTCATATATTAGATGGACCAGACTATGTCTTCTTCCGTCCTCTTTCTTCCCCTTCCCCTTCCTCTTCTTCTTTCTTTCTGTCTTTCTATCTTCCTTCCTTCCATCCATTTTCCTTCCCTTTTTTCCTTTCATCCTTTCTTTTCTTTCCTTCCTTTTCTTTCTTTTCCTTTGTTTCCCATCTTCCTTCCTTCCTTCCTTCCATTTTCCTTCTCTTTTTTCCTTCCATCCTTTCTTTTCTTTCTTTTCCTGTTTCCCATCTTCCTTCCTTCCTTCCATTTGCCTTCCCTCTTTTCCTTCCATGCTTTTTTCTTTCCTTTTCTTTTTTCCCAATCATCTTTCTTCCTCTTTTCTTTCTTTTCCTTTGTTTCCCATCTTCCCTCCCTCTTCCTTCCTTCCTTCCTTCCTTCCTTCCTTCCTTCTTTGCTTTGCTTTCCTCCTTCCCTCTTTTCCTTCCTTTCTCTCTCTTTCTCTTTTCTTTCTTTCTTTCTCTCTCTCTCTCTCTCTCTCTCTTTCTTTCTTTCTTTCCTTCTTTCTTTCTTTCATCCTAAATGTATATCTTAGATTGATCATCTGCTCAGAATGGGTGGTTCTGTATGAATTTCTCTTGCTTCTTTCAAGGCTCTTGATCACAGAGTCCGAACTTTGACTGGTGACCTACAAGCCCGGGAGGACTCGGTGGCCAAACTCCAGAAGGAGAAAAGAGCCCTGGACGAGCTACACCAGGTGAGAAGCAGCCAGCTCTTTTCATTGACTCACATGAAGTCAAGACTCATCCTATGGATTTTTATGGACCAGAACCCCACTTTTTGGCCAAGGCGAAGATTTACGCCATGCAAAGGCATCACACAGATAGTCTGCAGTTTCCAGCTGCAGTTTTCTTGGTCACCGTTTTGGACGTGGTTGTCATTTAAGATTTTAATTGCGGTACAATTGTGGCATCTCTGGCCTTCCCTGCGAGCTGTTTCTGCAACGTGGCAATCTCCTCCTCCTTATGATGCTTCCTCCTCCTCCTTTGCAGAAAACGCTGGACGACCTCCAAGCCGAGGAAGACAAAGTGAACCATCTTACCAAAACCAACAGTAAACTCAGCACTCAGATCCACGAGGTCAGCATTGACTTCTCCTTCCCGCAGAGGTTGGGAGCAGACTTTCAACCAAGGGGTTTTTAAGGGAGAGACTGCAGCGGCCTTTGTACAAATGGTAGGGTTGGAAGGGATCTTGGAGGTCTTCTAGTCCAACCCCCTGCCCAAAGCGGGAGTCCTTATTCTATTCTGGACAATTGGTTGTCCAATTCTTGAAAACCTCCAGTGATGGAGCACCCATAACTTCTGAAGGCAACCTATTCCACTGATTAATTGTTCTCACTGTCAGGAAATTTCTCCTTAGTTCTAGTTGGTTTTCTCCTTCCAATAGCCTCCCACCGACCAGTACGCTCCCACAGAGAGGGACTCCTCAGGGTGCCGTCAGCCAGGCAATGTCGGCTGGTGACCCCCAGGGTGAGGGCCTTCTCTGTGGCAGCTCCCGCCCTCTGGAACGATTTGCCCCCGGAGATAAGAAGGATATCGGATCTCCGGGTCTTTCGCCGTGCCCTGAAAACTTTTCTTTTCCATCAAGCAGGCATGAAACCCCCCCCCCTTTTTTTTTTAGCTTTTTAAATTGTCAATGGGTTTTAGTTTGAATGTTTTATATTTTGGGCCAAAGTCATATAATTCTTTTAAATAATTTTAAATTTTGTATTGTTAGGTGTTTTAATTTTGGCTGTGCACCGCCCTGAGTCCACTAGGAGAAGGGCGGTATACAAATTGAATAAAATAAATAAATAAATAAATTAGTTTCCACCCGTTGCTTCTTCTCCTGCCTTCAGGTGCTTTGGAGAATAGGATGAGCCTCACTTCTCTGTGACAGACCCTTGGAAGACTGCTATCATGTCACCCCTAGTCCTGTTCTTCATTAAAGTAGACGTACCTAGTTCCTTTAACCATTCATTATATGCTTTGGCCTCCAAACCTCTTTATCATCTTTGTTGCTCTTTGTTAAGTTCTTTCTAGGACAGGGGTGTCAAATTCAAGGCCCACAGGCCGGATCTGGCTTAGATCTGGCCTGCAGGGCCGCCCTGGAAACAACGAAGTACTGGCCCATGCGGCCTTCCCGAGCTCCGTTTTCGGCTGCTACGGCCTCCTGCATCCCTCCGCCACATGCAGCCCTCCCGAGCTCCATTTTCGCTGGCAGAAGGTTGCAGGAGGATCCTCCCCATGCCCGCTTGGCCCACCACAGGTGCTCCCGACATGAGTGACGTCGAGCTGGCCACGCCCACCCAGGCCGTGGCCCCAGCCCCTCCCCCCAAGGTCAGACACAACCTTGATGCAGCCCTCAATGAAATCAAGTTTGACACCCTTGTTCTAGAACCTCAGTACCTTTTTTGCATCACAGTGATTTTTGTACAGACGCTGAGCTTGTCGATCGAAAGGTCGGCAGTTCAGCGGTTCGAGCGCCGCGTAATGGGGTGAGCTCCCATGACTTGTCCCAGCTTCTGCCAACCTAGCAGTTGGAAAGCACCTAAAAAATCCAAGTAGAAAAATAGGGACCACCTTTGGTGGGAAGGGAACAGCGTTCCGTGCGCCTTTGGCGTTGAGTCATGCCGGCCACACGACCACAGAGACGTCTTCGGACAGCGCTGGCTCTCCAGCTTTGAAACGGAGATGAGCACCGCCCCCTAGAGTTGGAAACGACTAGCACGTATGTGCGAGGGGAACCTTTACCTTTACCTTATGTTTCCTTGGTTGTATTGGTAAATGGTTCCTTTTTAATCTCTGGTTCCTTGACTTGTCTCAATCAGTTGGAAGACAACTGGGAACAAGAGAAGAAAATCCGTGCCGAGGTTGAAAAAGCCCGTCGCAAAGCGGAGGGTGACTTGAAGATGACCATCGAAAATCTGAACGAAATGGAGAGGACTAAGCTGGATTTGGAAGAGGTGGTGAAGAAGTAAGTGGCCAGGTCCTCCTTCCACATGAACCCTTGGTTTGTAAAACAAACCATTTGGCTGAGCTGGTATAGATGGGGGTTGATGTCTGGAGAATTCTGGGAAATGTAGTCCAACACTCCTGGAGGGTACTAGATTGGGAAGTTTGCTCTTGATTATTACTGCTTTCCGGATGTGTTCACACAAACTAAGTGAAAACAGTGGGTGGATATATATTTTGTGGTTCAGGAGGACGACTTGGGAGTAAGGCCAGGAGATGATTGGTCCCTCTCATAAGGCTTAAAAAAGCAGCAATGGCTCTTGGGCTTTTTGTCGGAAAGCAACGTTGCTACATTTGTTTCTTGTCGGCATCTCTTGTTTCTGAACTTTGTGAGGCTGAAGGACTTTTTCTGAAGGACTTGTTTTGGAATTAATTTGGACTAAGCTGAGAATGAAGTAATTCTCAGCTATTCTAATAAAATATGCTTGTTTAGGACTGATTGTGTCTCATAATAACTACTTGGGCCTAGGTCACAACAAATATGATGTTTGAAACTACATATCCACAGTCCCAAAGATGCTTTTTCAAGAGGCAACTGGACTTTCTGGTTTTTTCTTGAAGATGTTTCACTTCTCATCCAAGAAGCTGAAGGAGCTTCTTGGATGAGAAGCGAAACGTCTTCAAGGAAAATCCAGAAAGTCCAGTTGCCTCTTGAAAAAGCACCTTTGGGACAACCATGACCTGGATGATGGAGAACCTGCATGGACACATCCACGGAGTCTTTGAATAAGCCTGATGTATCTTCTCTTCCAGGCGAGACTTAGAGATCAATTCCGTCAATTCCAAGTTGGAAGATGAGCAGGCTCTGAATTCCACCCTTCAGAGAAAACTGAAGGAACACCAGGTAGGGGAGAGAAAGACAGACGGACATAATTTGTCTCGTTCCACCACCTTTTTTCCATAATCAACTTTGGCTAACAGCATCAGGTCCCCTGTTCCCATCCAGATTTGGCCTAAGAGGACATCTTAAGATTTCAAACTACTGTACGTCAGCTTAGTTTCTCAGGGCTTCCAGATTACTTTGCCAAGATGGTTGGAGATGATTTTGACCATGAAAGAAAACATTTAAGAGATCATCTGAAGTCCTGTATGGTCTTCAGACATTTCCAAAGGCAGCTTCATATATGTAATTCTTCTCCTCACCAAGAAGGCAGGAAGGCATGCAATTTTTGCTGGGTCTTAGTTCCCTAACCCTAACCCTAACCCTAATTTTGGTATGTGGTGAACCTGGCTGTTTTAAAGGGTCTCTTAGTTATCCTACCTCAAAACACTGAATAACAGAGTTGGAAGGGACCTTGGAGGTCTTCTAATTCAACCCACTACTCAAGCAGGAGACTCAATACCACTTCAGACAAAACTGTTTTCCAATCTCTTCTTAAAAACTTCCAGTGTTGGAGCATCCACAACTTCTGGAGGCAAGTTGTTCCACTGATTAATTGTTCTCACTGTTAGGAAATTTCTCCTTAGTTCTAGGTTGCTTCTCTCCTTGATTAGCTTCCACTCGTTGCTTCTTGTCCTGCCTTCAGGTGCTTTGGAGAATAGCTTGACTCCCTCTTCTTTGGGGCAGTCTACCATATATTGGAAGACTGCTATCATGTCACCCGTAGTCCTTCTTTTCATCCAACTAGACACAGCCAATTCCAGTAACCTTTCTTCCTATTGCTTCGCATTGTCAAGTTTCGAGGTCGTCTCAAATAAATTGCATTTCAAACAAAGTCTTTGATAAAAACTCCCATTTATTAAGCACGACATTCTAAATCCTGGCTCATCGTAGCCAACACTGACTTCCAGACCCAAAACCCTCCCTTTCCGTTCCCCACTCCCCTGCACTCATTGGCCATCTTCCAAGTCATTCTACCCCTAATCTACCGCTCCAGCTCAAAGGAATTTCCCCCCTCCCATCTCATCTCCTAGGGGATATTATCTCCAGGGAAAATAAGTAGGTGAAAAGTCAAACGTCCCTTTCCAGACGCCTCCGCTTCTCCTTCTTATGTCAGCACTAGAGTAAATGAAGCTTGAAGTGCTGACACGCATCTCATGGTGTTTTTGCTTCTAATAGGCTCGAATTGAAGAATTGGAAGAAGAACTGGAAGCAGAACGGTCCATAAGGGCGAAGGTAAATCTATTTTCTCCATAATCAAAGAAGTGGCCCATTCAGTTCAAGACAGCGATGCCTATCCTAGTTCCAAACCAGTTTAGAATCTTTACACAGATTGCAGGACTGTGCAAAACATTTCAAAATCAAGTTGTTTCTGAAATTCTCCAGGTCATGTTTGAAACACCCCATCTGGAGTTTGGAAATCATTTGTTTTTAGGGCTCTTTTGGAGCCCCTTGAGAATTTCCAATGATCTTGAAACACTGCTGGAAGTTCAAATCCGCCTGTTTCGCAGCTGTAACCTCTGTTTTGTTACCGACTCAAGGCAGAACATTTTGATAAAATGGTTTGGATCTTTCCATTGTCCAGCCCAGCCCACCTCCCAGGGTTGTTGTTGTTGGAGGGGGAGGAAGAAATATTAAGTATGTTAACAGTTGAGTAAATAACGCTTTGAGTTATTTATTAAAACAAAGGCAAGACTAAAAAAAAATCTAAAAGAAATAAATTAAACATTGACTCTGTTTTTCTCCTTTCACCTTGCTTGGCGGTGTCTCCTCATCTTTATTTATGGAGCTTTTTAGGACAATGTATTTGGGAAGGAAGGAAAGAAGGAAGGAAGGAAGGAAGGAAGGAAGGAAGGAAGGAAGGAAGGAAGGAAGGAGATAGATAGAAGGGAGGGAGGGAGGGAGGAAGGAAGGAAGGAGATGGAAGGAAGGAAGGAAAGAAGGAAGGAAGGAGATGGAAGGAAGGGAAGAAGGGAGGAAGGAGGGAGAGAGATAGAAGGGAGGGAGGAAGGAAGGAAGGAGGGAGGGAGATAGAAGGAAGGAAGGAAGGAGAAAGAAGGGAGGGAGGGAGGAAGGAAGGAAGGAGAGAGGGGGGGAGATAGATAGAAGGGAGAGAGGGAGGAAGGAAGGAAGGAGATGGAAGGAAGGAAGGAAGGAAAGAAGGAAGGAAGGAAGGAGATAGAAGGAAGGGAAGAAAGGAGGAAGGAGGGAGAGAGGGAGGGAGATAGAAGGGAGGGAGGAAGGAAGGAAGGAGATGGAAGGAAGGAAGGAGATGGAAGGAAGGAAGGAAGGAAGGGGGAGGGAGGGAGGAAGGAAGGCTAAAATTTTATACTCCCAATTACAGCCTCCCTATAGGGAAGATGAGCAGCATAAACGTTTAATAAACCAAAATAAAATTTAATATTTTGCTTTTAGATTGAGAAGCAACGCAGTGACCTCTCCCGGGAACTGGAAGAGCTCACCGACAGACTTGAGGAAGCCGGAGGAGCTACCACAGCTCAGGTAAACACACATCAATCAGGGTAGCTGATGGTTACCGTGCCGTACCCATTTCACATGCTGAGAAACTGAGTCTCGAAAGAACGAATCCTCCCTAGGACACCCAGCCATCTCTTTTTTGTACGGGTTTTCAAGCGTTAGAAGTAACGGTGTGTCAGACGATGTTGGGGACCCCACAATTAGAGCAGCGTTGATGATTTCGAAGGGAGGGTGGGATGCTTACCTCTTACTCCCTCTCTACTCTCTGCGCCCAGATTGAGCAGAACCGCAAACGGGAAGCCGAGCTGCTTAAGCTCCGGCGAGAGCTGGAAGAAGCCGCCTTGCAGAGTGAGGCCACGGCTTCCACCCTGCGCAAGAAGCACACCGACGCCATGGCCGAGATGACGGAACACCTGGAGAACCTGCAAAGGGTCAAATCCAAGTTGGAGAAAGACAAGCAGGTCATGAAGGCCGAGATCGATGATCTCAGCAGCAGCATGGAAAACGTCCAGAAATCCAAGGTACGACGAACGAGAGAGAAAAACGCCATCGCGCGAGGCTGGGAACCCCAACCTCAGGGCTGGAACCTCAAGCGGCATCTTCTCTTTGTCGTCCTAGTTATTTGCACATGGTTGAAGAGGCAAAGTCAGGAACATGGTAGATCTTTACTGAGTCCTTTGATGGATTGAGCTACTGGATGCAGTACTGTGGTGGAAGAGGGTCTGGATTCCCAGAAGGGTGGGGCTGCATTCCAGAGGACCAAGAGACAGCAAAGTTTAGATAGTTTGGTTGGGAGGAAGAAGGTCAGGTCAGCTCCTCCCTAGAACTTTGGAGTATATATTTAATGATGCAAGTAGTTCCTTCAGCGTGGCAAGATTCTGTCTACAGGTGAGGAATGATAAAAGACATTGCTTAGATTCGTCCCGTTTCCGGACTTCCGGGAGGCCTGTTTTTCACCCTCCACAGGCTCTGGAGGCTTTCCTAGAACCTCCGGGGGGGGCAAAAACGGCCTCCCCTGGCCCTCCGGAGGCCGGAAATGGGCCGTTTCCAGACTTCCGGTAATTCTGGGAGACCCATTTTTCACCCTCCAGAGGCTTTTTTAGAGCCTCTGGGAGAACGAAAACGGCCTCCCCCAGCCCTCCAGAGGCCTCTGGAGGCTGAAAACGGCCTGTTTCCAGACTTCCGGTAGGCCCATTTTTTGCCCTCCCAGAGCCTCCGCGCGAGCCCTGTACTTACCCGGCATCCAAAACGGGCTCCGTGGAGACTCCTGGGAGGGGAGGAGCGGCATGGGCATGCATGCACTTTTCCCACATGGGCAACAGGGACCTGAAAATCAGCTGGCCAGTAGGAAGCTGCATGCATGCGTGGTGGAGCTGACCTAGAGCGACAACTCGCGTGCCCGCAGAAATGGCTCCGTGTGCCACCTGTGGCATGGGTACCATAGGTTTGCCATCACGGGCTTAGAAGAACCTCAATGTGTCTTTTGTGGGCCACAGGTCTGCGGGCCTAACAAGTACCGTACTACTGTTAGTTACCTGCGGCACAGTCCATAGTTCCAAGGGTTGCAGCTGGTTTGTTGAAATGTAAGCAGGAACTCTTGAGTTATTCTGAAGTTGTCTTCTCCTCTAATTCCTCGCAGATTAATGCCGAAGCTCACGTCCGCAGATTGGAGGACAACCTGGCTGAAGTCACCGCCCGACTGGCTGAGATGGAAAGGAATCAAGCAGAAATCAACGCCGTCAGGAACAGACTCCAAGGTTGGTTTCCTTGGGCGATCTCCAGAGTTCCACTACTTTATTTTGTTTCATTTTATTGAGTTGTCCAATTTTTAAAAATGTTCACCCTGGCCGCTAAGCAATTCCAGCCTCGTGTCCTTCGTGGTCACGTCCTCGTGTGTCTTTAGTTTTTCATTCCTACCTCGGAGAAATTGGTGTTGGCCCTTTTTCAAGAAAAGTTAGATGCACGATGGCCAGGCTTCATTTATCTTGTCTCTTTTGGTGTTCCTTCAACCGCATCACTGAATTTGGGTGAATTGATTGCCAAACCTTGATGCTCAATTTCCTGCCAGCTTGAAAGCAAAGAACGAGCCAAAGCTACGGGTTGCATTGTAAATGAGGCCTAGCTCAGCCATAGAAGAAGGGAAAAAAAATAGAGACAAAGCAAAGATTTTCCAGCTATCCACTGATTAGAAACACCTTACCCATTAGTCCAATCTTCCACAACCATCACTTTCATGAAGTTATGTTCAGTCTCCTGGGCATTTAAAGACTGATCATGCTGAGGGAAGCATCAGCCAACCAGATACGGCGAGATGGATGGAGAAATAAATCAATCCATAACCCAGTTCTCCTCCATTCCTCTTTTTAACCCTTCCCCTGTAGCTGAGAACAACGAGCTGAGCCGGGAGCATGAAGAAGGTCAGTCACGGCTCAATCAAGTCCTTCGGGTCAAGACATCCCTCACTTCCCAAGTGGACGACTTCAAGCGACAGCTGGACGAAGAGTCCAAGGTAAGTTCTTGCAACGATGGCTCCACCTGCTTATTAAAACCCAAATCACGGAAGCCAAGCACAGAGAACTCCCAACGAAGACCTCCAAACTCAGCTGGTTCTGAAGGTTGAGCATGCAAAGACCCCACGGGTTGATGTTCCTCACATGGGTTTTGGCCCACAGATCCCAACATCCTGGAGAAACTTCAACATGGTGCTGGAGGAGGAACTGGTTGTCCTAAAAAGCAAATATTGTAATTTTTGGGACATCTCCTACAAAGAAAAACCCAGCAGATGTTGGCTTTTAGGGAGATGGTCAAGATCTGCCAGAAATTCAGAAATTAACTATCCGTAAAGCTTGTTTCGGGATGCGGTGGCTCAGTAGCTAAGACGCTGAACTTGTCGATCGAAAGGTGGGCAGTTCAGCGGTTCGAATCCCTAGTGCCACATAACGGGGTGAGCTCCTGTTACTTGTCCCAGCTTCTGCCAATTTAGCAGTTTGAAAGCACATAAAAAAAAATGCAAGGAGAATGGTTACCTTCCCTTTGGTGGGAAGGGAATAGTGTTCCTTGCGCCTTTGGCGTTGAGTCATGCCAGCCACATGACCACAGAGACGTCTTTGGACAGCACTGGCTCTTCGGCTTTGAAACAGAGATGAGCACCACCCCCTAGAGTCAAGAACGACTAGCACATATGTGCGAGGGGAACTTTTACCTTTACCTTTAAAGCTTGTTTTCTGATAATTAAGTCTTCAGAGAGCAGTGGCATACAAATTGAATTAATAAATAATAATAATTGAATTAATAAATAAGAGAAACTATGAACAAAGAAATGGAAATATGAGGGAGGAAGTAGATTAATCAGCTACAACTGTGGTTGTCCTTAGGCCCGCAGTGCTGCAGTGGTCAGTCTGGCCAACACCAAACACGACCTGGATTTGATCAAAGAGCAGCTGGAGGAAGAGCAAACCGGCAAAGCTGAGCTCCAACGCTTGGTCTCCAAGCTCAACACCGAAGTTACAACCTGGAGGACCAAATATGAAACCGATGCTATTCAGAGAACAGAGGAGCTGGAAGAGACTAAGTGAGTAAGGTGGTAGAGAGCAAGGTTGTAGGTCTAGAACATCTGGCAACCTGATGAGGGATTCTGAGAAGTTCAGTGATATCTAGAAGATTATCATCATCGTTTGACCCATCTCATACCTGGGACATTTTTTTTCTTGTTTCTTGCAGGAGAAAACTGACCGCCCGTCTTCAGGAGGCAGAGGAAGCAGCCGAAACGGCACAAGCTCGGGTAGCCAGCATGGAGAAGTACAAGCAGAAGCTCCAGATGGAAGTGGAAGATCTAACTTTGGATCTTGAAAAGGTAAAATAACAAGTTTTAAACGGATGTTCCTGGGGATGAGGGTTTCTTCTTGGCACCAATCCCAGAGGTGGGCTGCTTGGGGTTCTCAAGGGTTCGGGAGAACCTCTAGCTAAGATTCGGTGCAGTTTGGAGAACACCCCAAATCCCACTCCTGACTGGCCCACCCCGCCCCTCCCAGGAGTCTCCACGTGGCCCGTTTTGGATGCAGGTAAGTGCAGGGTGCGCGCGGAGGCTCAAGGAGGGCGAAAAAAGGGCATATCAGAAGTTCGGGAAGGCAGGAGGGCCTCCAGAGCCTGGGGAGGCCATTTATGCCCTCCCGGAGCCTCAAGGAAAGCCTCTGGAGCCCGGGGAGGGCAAAAACAGCTCCCCCCGCCATGGTGCAGGAGGCCTAGTTTTGAGACCATCGTTTATTGAAAACAGAAGAGCTACCATTGGATTTGTTGCAAAATCTTGGAGACATGACTTTGGAGGTCTCTAGAAACAGCAAAAAGGGATTCTGAAGGGCTATGATTGGCCACTTCTGATTTAATACGGTGATTAACCTTATCCTATGACCCAAAATGATGTCACCAAGATTAAATGGTTAACCACAAATGATAGGCACCTTTCGTATCAATAAATATCCTGCCAGAATCAACATCAGTACCAAAGAAGTTAAGGTTGCTTTCTTGGTTAGAAGGAACCTCAGAAACAGAGGTTCTGTCTATCAGAATGACGAATTCCTAGAGACGAGGCTTGGAGAACAAGCAAGATCATCAGTGGTGGACCTCAAGGTTGAAGGTGATGCTTGTCTTCTCAGTCCAACGCAGCCTGTGCAGCCCTGGATAAGAAGCAACGGGCCTTTGACAAGATGCTGTCTGAATGGCAGCAGAAGTGTGAGGAGCTCCAATTGGAGGTGGACAATTCCCAGAAGGAATGTCGCATGTACATGACGGAGAACTTCAAGCTCAAGACAGCCTACGAGGAAGCCCTAGAGCACCTGGAATCCGTGAAAAAGGAAAACAAGACTCTTCAGGGTGAGTTCAGGTAGTCCTCTACGACAGTGGTGAAATCCAATTTTTTTTTACTACCGGTTCTGTGGGCGTGGCTTGGTGGGCGTGGTATGGCTTGGTGGGCATGGCAGGGGAAGGATACTGCAAAATCCCCATTCCCTCCCTACTCGAGGGGATGATACTGCAAAATCCCCATTCCCTCCCCACTCGAGGGGAAGGATACTGCAAAATCCCCATTCCCTCCCCACTCCAGGGGGAAGGATATTGCAAAATCCCCATTCCCTCCCCAGTCCTGGGGGAAGGATATTGCAAAATCTCCATTCCCACCCCACTCCAGGGGAAGGATACTGCAAAATCCCCATTCCCTCCCCACTCCTGGGGGAAGGATACTGCAAAATCTCCATTCCCTCCCCACTCCTGGGGGAAGGATATTGCAAAATCTCCATTCCTACCCCACTCTGGGGCCAGCCAGAGGTGGTATTTGCCGGTTCTCCGAAGTACTCAAAATTTCCGCTACCGGTTCTCCAGAACCTGTCAGAACCTGCTGGATTTCACCCCTGCTCTACGAACAACCGTTCATTTAGCAATCACTCAAAGTTACAATGGTACTGAAAAAGTTGACTTACAACTAGTCCTCGTACTTCAGGCCATCGCAGCATCCTCGCTGTCATGTGATTCAAAATTCAGGTGCTTGGCACTCACCATGTATCCTAAAAGCCCCAGGGTTACGTGAATCCCATTTGTGACCTTCACAGCTGGTTTCCGACAATAATAATTAGAATAGAGCTGGAAGGGACCTTGGAGGTCTTCTAGTCTAGCCCCCTGTTCAGGCAGGAGATCCTATAGCATTTCAGACAAGTGGCTGTCCAGTCTTTTCTTTAAAACCTTCAGTGATGGAGTACCCACAAGTTCTGAACTGGTTCCACTGGTTAATTCACTGTCAGGAAGTTTCTCCTTAATTCCAGATTGCTTCTCTCCTTGATTGGTTTCCATCCATGGTTTCTTCTCTTGCCTTCTGGCGCTTTGGAAAATAAGTTGACCCACCCCCCTTCTTTTTTGTGGCAGCCCATGGTCAGCTTGAATAAATATCTGATCGGCTTGAATCGTGCATCTTTTTGTTTTCAATCAGAGGAAATCAAGGATCTCGTTGACCAGTTGGGCGAGGGAGGAAGAAGTGTCCACGAGCTTCAGAAGATGAAAAAGAAGTTGGAAATTGAGAAAGACGAGCTTCAGGTGGCCCTGGAGGAAGCTGAGTCTTCCCTGGAGGTAACGTTGAACGTGGTAGCATCTTCCGTTGGTTTAGTCATTCTTGCTCTCCTTTGTCATCCACGCGTCCTTGCCTCAGAGAAGTGGGCCCAAGGATTCAGACTCTCCAGGAAGGTTTCCTCGCCACAAGAAAAGAGCGCTGGGACTCCTGTTTGGGGAAACTGAGGCCATGGTTCTTCTCCTCCTCTGTTTGCTGACAGGTGGAAGAGAGCAAGCTGATCCGCATTCAGCTGGAGCTGGCCCAAGTCAAGGCAGACATTGACCGGAGAATCCATGAGAAGGAAGAAGAATTTGAAGCCACAAGGTTTGAAACCTATTCTCCGTACTCGTGTTTCCCCGAAAATAAGACCCTATCTTATATTTTTTTCCCATCAAAAAAAGGCACCAGGTCTTATTTTCAGGGGAGGTCATCCACTGACTAATCTCACTTGTGTGCGTCACCCCCTTTTCGCTATCCGAGGCCTTCAGGAACTACTTCTTCTGTGGCCGGCAAGGCTTTCCTGAAGGCCTCTGCAGCCGATAAGAGAGCTCCGAATCGATCTGGAGCTCTGTTATCAGCTACAGAGGTCTTCAGGAAAGCCTTGCCAGCCTTGCCAGCTGCAGAAGAAATGGGCTGGCGAGGCAGGTGTCAGGTTGTGCGAGGCCTGGCTCCCCCGCTTCCATCCCCACCCTAGTTTAATTTTAATTAGGGCTTATATTAGGATCTTAATTAGGGCTTATATTGGGCGCACATGTAAAAATCAAGCTAGGACTTACTTTCAGGGTAGGTCGTAGGCGTGAAATGCTACCGGTTCGGACGAGTTCAGAGAACCGGTAACAATGGCAGCACGAGGCTCTGCCACCCACCTGGTCATTGTTACCAGGTGCGCATGCGCAAACCCGCAGAAGGGTTTGCTCATGCACAGAGGGTCTGTGCACACATGTGACGCGCGCAGTGCATGCACTTCCGAACTGGTAGGGTAGGTAAGTAGATTTCAACCCTGGTAGGTCGTATTTTCGAGGAAACAGGGTAGATTGTGAGATTTCCCCTCCCATCATCCCCACCTACACATCTTCCAAACTGGTGCCACAATTCCCATTATCGCCATAATGGTGATGTGGGTTGGGGAGATGGAATTTGTGGGGCACTGCACCTGGCGCCACATTATGAGGGAGGGGCTGCATATTTGTATTTCATGTTTTTAATTCTGGCTGTGCACCGCCCTGAGTCCTCAGGGAGAAGGGCGGTATATAAATTGAAAAATAAATAAATAAATAAATAAAATTCCAGTCAGAGTGTTGTGACCTAGGCTCACTTAGTCATTACAAGACACAATTCAGTCTTAAACAAACCTATTTTATTATAACAGCTGGGAATTACTTCATTTCCAGCTTAGTCCAAAATAATTCCAAAACAAGTCCTTCAGAAAAAGTCCTTCGGCTTATCACAAACCTTTATCTTCTTTGCCACCCTGCCAAAGGCCTTTCTTGGCAAAGCCCCACGAAGTTCAGAAACAAGAGACGCCGACTGGAAACAAATGTAGCAACGTTGCTTTCCTACAAAGAGCCGAAGATCCTTTGCTGCTCTTTTAAGCCTTTTGGGAAGGGCCAATCATCTCCTGCTGGCGGACCACAACCCAGAGGACCAAGAGACAGCGAAGTTTAGATAGCTTGCTTGGAAGGAAGACAGTCAAGTCAGGTCCTCCTTAGAAGTTCTCAGAATATATACAAGTACTTTGCTTTAATTTGGCAACATTCTGTCTATAGGTGGGGAACAAAAATGTTTAGAAGAATCTCAGTGTGTCTTTCTTGGTTTTTGGAGCCTGACAATGACTTTTGCTCACCTCTTTAGGAAGAACCACCAGCGTGCCATCGAATCTCTGCAGTCTAGTCTGGAACTGGAGGCCAAAGGGCGAGCAGAGGCCCTGCGGCTGAAAAAGAAGATGGAGACAGACCTGAATGAAATGGAGATCCAGCTGGACCATGCCAATAAAAACAACAGTGAGCTGGTCAAGACCTTGAAGAAACTCCAGCAACAGATCAAGGTGAAAGAAGTTACAGGAAAGGGGGCCAGAAGAGAACAGAGGAAAAGCAATAAGTTCTGAGTCTTCTCCTCCATCTCCTGTTTTCCTCCCAACATCCATCCCGTGAGATAGGTTGACCTGACAGAACATCTAGTCCAAGGTCACCTTGGATTAGAAAGTAGACTAGAACCTGCTCCTCATCCAACTCTTTCACCACTCCATTTCACTGGCTCTTCTTGAGAAGGTTCCCAATGTGCTTTATCTTCTTGAAGGAACCAGTTGAACGTGTAGCCAGGCCTTCAAAGCCAGAAAAAAATAAAGCTATCCTAAAAACGTAGGCCACAACCCAGAAGGAATCTCACTGAAGGCTTATTGTAAGACATGAATTAGCAAAAGTGTAGTATATGTCCACAAGTAGGCCCTTACAGAATAAAGTCCTTGAGAACTTCACCTACCCGTTTCCTTGCTATACATGAGCTTGGTTTTAAGCCCCCCATCTTCCCAAGTTCTTATCCTATCCTAGATACAGGTGGAAGTTTCAAGGCAGCAGGTAGATTTAAG
Organism: Pituophis catenifer annectens; assembly: GCF_029215685.1. Classification (NCBI taxonomy): domain Eukaryota; kingdom Metazoa; phylum Chordata; class Lepidosauria; order Squamata; family Colubridae; genus Pituophis; species Pituophis catenifer. The sequence goes on along the minus strand of NW_027256896.1, from coordinate 18,111,149 downwards.
ATTCTATCCTGGACATATTTCTTAGATCTCCACCCCCCTGTTGATCAGGATTGATCCCTGATGGCTCAGACTAACCATGGGCTTCTGACACTTTTCTGCCTCCAGGACATGCAGATGCAGATGGACGAAGATGCTCGCCAACACGAAGAGCTGAGGGAACAGTACAACCTTCAAGAACGCCGACTCAGCCTTCTCCAGACGGAGTTGGAAGAGGTGCGCACCGGCTTGGAGGGCAGCGAACGCTCGCGGAAGCTCATCGAGCAAGAATTGGTGGATGTCTCCGAAAGGCACAACGAACTCAGTGTTCAGGTGAGTCGACATCTATGGTCTCCATCTCCTATGAGGAAGAAGGGACGGATCATGAAAAATAGACCATTGGCTCAGGGGTTTATTTATTTATTTTATTTAAACCAGTGTTTTTCAACCTGGACAACTTTCAGATTTGTGCAAATCTGTCTGGGGAATTCTGGAAGTTGAAGTCCACACATCTGACAGTTGCCAACGGTGAGAAATACCGATTTAAATACCGTATTTTTTGGGGTATAAGACGCACCTTTCCCCCCCAAAAAAGAGGGTAAAAATCTGGGTGCATCTTATACTCCGAATGTAGCCCCACCCAGCTTCTCAAATAGAGGTTTCAGAGGCTGAAAAAAGCATCAGAAACGAAGCTTCAGAAAAGAAGCCCCCAAACAGAGCTTCAGAAAAGAAGCCTCCAAACAGAGCTTCAGGAAAAAAGCCTCCAAACAGAGCTTCAGAGGCTTTTCAGAAAAAAAGCTTTTGGAGGCTTTCAGAGGCAGGAAAATGTTTTTTTCTGAAACAGAGTTTCAGAAGTTTCAGAGGCAGAAAAAAAAAAGCCAAAAAAAAAGCAAGGCACAGAGTTCACAACCAAGGAACCTGTTGCTAAAATTCACCTCTGGGAACAGCTGATTGGGGGTATTACGGGAGGCCGATCCACCTGCCAATCAACTTTTTTCTTATTTTCCTCCCCAAAAACTAAGGTGCATTTTATACTCCGAAAAATATGGTAATCCTTTGGGGAAAGGGTACTTACTTAGATCTGGAGAAGAGAAGAGAGGAATTTAAATCTTATCTTGGGCAAGAAATAAGCCTATCATTTTTAACCATTATATTTTAATCTACATATTACCATGTTTTCCCGAAAATAAGACCCTGTCTTATATTTTTTTGAACCTTGAAATAAGTGCTTGGCCTTATTCCCATGCGCTCAAAAGCCCGATTGGGCTTATTATCAGGGGATGTCTTATTTTGGGGGAAACAAGATATACAAGTTCCCAAACTTTGCCACACCTCAGTTGCTCAATTTGGCCTTGTGAGGAGATAATGAGGAACAAATCTTGTCAGTCAAGAGTTGATTTACTGGCAGTTTATCAGATACTTTAGGAGGCGAGGGTCAGCGGTTGCACAAGGAAACAATAATCAATGGCTTAATAGCTGCCCATCAACACTCTAATTAACAACTAAAAGTTACACACAACCAGGAACCACAGAAATACAACATGTAGGACATTGGATCCTGCAATGAAGCTTAGTTTAAAGCTTTCTGGCTTTGCCTAGGCAAACGCGGTCCCTCTTCCAGTGGCCAGCCATCCTGAAGGAGGGTTCTTGATCCATAGCTCGATGCTCCCCTGGATTAATAGGTCCTACGTTGACGTCTCCTCTTCCTTCTGCAGAACCAGAGCTTGCTGGTGATCAAACGCAAGTTGGAATCTGACCTCACGCGCATAAGCAACGAACACGAGGAACTCATCAGTGAATTCCGGTCGGCGGATGAGAGGGCAAAGAAAGCTGTGGCGGATGTGAGTTTGTGGTTCTGGATCCGGAAGAAAGCTTCAATGATGTATTCCTTTGAATGACAGAGCCCTTTTATATTATTGTATTGTATTGTATTGTATTGTATTGTATTGTATTGTATTGTATTGTATTGTATTGTATTGTATTGTATTGTATTGTATTGTATTGTATTGTATTGTTTTATTATTTTGTTTTATTATTTTGTTTTATTATTTTATTTTATTTCCTTTATTTTTTATTTTATTTTATTTTTTTATTTTATTTTATTATTTATTTTTCACTCATCTTGTAACAACACAACACTTTTTCAAAGGTGTCCTTTGCCCCTGGGAGCTATCATTGTTGGCTAGAAATTTGGTTGCCTGGTCTCTTTGAAGGCAACAAAGCAACGACAGACAACCTCTGGGCTGCAAATCTTTCACTAGGCCTTTGCAAAATTCAAAATTTAAATTATAATAGTATTGTGAAGTTCAGTCCCCCTCCAGTTGTTAATTCCCTTTCGTTTCATTCCCGTTCAGGCCACCCGCATGGCTGAAGAACTGCGTCAGGAACAGGATCACTCCATGCACTTGGAGAAGATCAAGAAGAACTACGAGATCACCATCAAGGACCTGCAGGTCAAAATGGAAGAAGCTGAGCAACTGGCTTTGAAAGGTGGGAAAAGGACCATCATGAAGCTGGAGACTCGGGTAAGAACCTCTCCTCTCCCCACCCTCCATCCAATTTCCAGATTCTTCCCACATTCTTTGTGGCATCTGACTAGGATCATAGGACATAGAATCATAGCATTGTTGGGGACCTTGGAGGTCTTCTACTGCTGTGTACACTTACGGCCTTCCCTTGCCTCCTTTGAGGTGGATCTCCCAACCTTGGCCTCTGTTTCCTTTTCAGATTAAGGAACTGGACACCGAACTGGACTCCGAACAAAAGCGCCACGTGGAGACAGTGAAAATACTGCACAAGAACGAGCGGCGTCTGAAGGAGCTGGTCTTCCAGACTGAAGAGGACCACAAGACCAACCAGCGCATGCAGGAACTGGTGGAAAAGCTGCAGAACAAGCTGAAGATCTACAAGAGACAGATTGAGGAGGCTGTACGTACTGTCATTTTTAAGCGTACAGGTAGTCCTTAACAATATATATAGTTTTATCTAGAACTAAACTATATAACTATAATACATATATAGTTATAGTATGGTTACACAGTTACAGTTCTAGATAAAACTATATATAGTTATACCAGTGGTGAAATCCAAATTTTTTTACTACCTTGGTAGTAAGAGCCTTGGTGGCGCAGCAGACTAAAGTGCTGTTAAGTAACACCAGCTGCCTGCAATTATTGCAAGTTCAAATCTCACCAGGCTCAAGGTTGACTCAGCCTTCCATCCTTCTGAGGTAGGTAAAATGAGGACCCGGATTGTGGGGGCAATAAGCTGACTTTGTATAAGAAAGAACACCGCTTGGGGGGGCCGAAAGCCCTACTAAGCAGGTATATACAAAAGTATGAAGGCTATTGCTTAACGCATTGTAAGCTGCCCTGAGTCTCCGGAGAAGGGCGGCATATAAATTGAACTAATAAATAAATATTCTATATATATATATATACATATATATAATTATATAAATAATTATAGTATAGTTATAGTTATATAGTTTATATCTATATATACACACACACACACAACTAAACTATAACAATAATAACCACCAGTATAACAACTATACTATAATTGTGTATATAAACACACACACACACAATTTCCTACTTCCGCAGGGGGTTGGACTAGAAGACCTCCAAGGTCCCTTCCACCTCTGATTGATGATGACTGATTTCCTACTTTCTAGCCTGGTGCCTTAACCATTAGGCCAAACTGGCTCTACGTTGGGCGAGGTGATATAAATGTGTTTAATACATAAATAAAAACAAACCCTTCCTTTCATTGCAGGAGGAGCAAGCAAACCAGAGCTTGGCCAGGTACCGGAAAACGGTGCACGAACTGGACGATGCTGAAGAGAGAGCAGGAATGGCGGAATCCGCTCTGAACAAACTCCGCACCAGGCACCGTCTCTCCACCGGCAAAGCCTTCACATCCGTGGAGATCATCCAGGTCTCCAAATCGGGCAGCTCCAAGTCGGTTGCCGAGGAATAAAACTCCCTTCTGGCCTTGCAGCCGGTAGGTATGGCATCACCTAGCCACGGTGGTCCGGAAGGAAAAACCCCCCCTCCCTTACCAAGTGTGTCTGTAGGATACTCATGCGCAAATCCCGGTTCCTGGGCTCCAACGCTGAAGGTCCGATGAAGAGCGAGCACATTTTGCTGTGAGTCAGCTATGTGGGACCTCAGCCACCGAAGAGAAAAAGGGGAGGGTTGGAAGAATGGAGAAAATGGATGGGAAGTGTCAGGGGTGAAATCCAGCAGTTCTGACAGATTCTGGAGAACCGGTAGCGGAAATTTTGAGTAGTTCGGAGAACCGGCAAATGCCACCTCTGGCTGGCCCCAGAGTGGGGTAGGAATGGAGATTTTGCAATATCCTTCTCCCAGAGTGGGGAGGGAATGGGGATTTTGCAATATCTTTCCCCCAGGAGTGGGGAGGGAATGGGGATTTTGCAGTATCCTTCCCCTGCCACACCCACCAAGCCATGCCAACCAAGCCACACCATACCCACCAAGCCACGGCCACAGAAATGGTAGTAAAAAATCTGGGAGGTACATGCTGCCTCCGGAGCCTCCAGAGTCGGACCTCAACGAAGCAGAGGAACAGGGTGAGCCTGTTCCCAGTGCGCGCATGCGCAGTGCTGCCAGAAGGCAAGAACAGTTAAAACAAAAGGGACGACTCGGGAGTAAGGCCTGGAGATGATTGGCCCCTCCCGTAAGACTTAAAAGAGGAGCAAAGGCACGTGGGCCTTTGCAGGAAGCAACTTTGTTAATCCTGTTCAGTTTAAAGCCTGAAGCTCTGTTTGATTCTGGACTCCGTGTGGCTTTGCCAATGAGGTCTTTGGCAGCGTGTCAAGGGAGATAAAGGTGGGTGATTATCAGCCTTATCCCGAAGGACTCTTTACAACTATTGGGGACTCATCTGTGAATGAACAGAATTCACAGCTGTTGCAATAAAAGAGGTTTTTGGGACGACTCGTGTGTTTTACTGGCTCAGGAAGCCTAGGTCACAACACTTGGGGATTGATACTACTTGCAGGAACCCTGATCTAGACTGAAGCTCAACCTTTCAGTTGAGTTTGCTTTTGTCTTGTGCTGTTGGTTGGTCACCAACCTTGGTGCCTTCTTCTCTGCTGCTTTCCTCCCTCTTTGCTCTGACTTGCCCCAGCTAAATCGCCTTTCCTTTCTAGTCCGACAGGCTAAGCATCTCAGACAGCTGCACCGTGGGAAGATTGCTTGCTTACGTAGGGAGGACTGGAGCAGCCCGAAGACTTTTATAAAGGCACTTGCAAGGAAGTAGGAGAAGGAGAGTGGAAGGGAGGAAGAGCTTCTTGGCCCTTTCGGGGGAAGAAAAGGGATCCGCTAACTGTCCGTCAAGCGTCTGATTTTCTTCATCAAGGTGATGGACCGTAGACAAGTTTCTCAGAGTCAAGGCGTCGGTTCTGAATGCAGCCTGCTTGCGTTTTCATGTCAAGGACGGAAAACGTTAGGAGGGTTCAGCTTGGGCTGTCTCTTGTAAACGCTACCCTACTTGGAGTAATCTTCGTGTTTAGTCTGAATAAAGCTTCATCCTTTGGAAAAGAAATTTGATGGAGTCCTTTGCTTTCCTGTGATCCCTTCCCTTCCTTTAAAAATGACTTGCAACCTGTCCTCACACTTATGACCATTGCAGCATCCCCAGGGTCACATGATCGAAATTTGAGCGCTTGGCAACTACCATGTATTTATGACGGTAGCAATGTCCTGGGGTCAGGTGATCACTATTTCTGACTTTCCCAGCTGACTTCCCAAAAAGCTAAGTCAATTGGGACAAACCAGATTTGCTTAAATCTGTGATTTCTTTTAGAATAGAATAGAATAGAATAGAAGAATAGAACAGAATAGAACAGAACAGAATAGAATAGAATAGAATAGAATAGAATAGAATAGAATAGAATAGAATAGAATAGAATAGAATAGAATAGAATAGAATTTGTTATTGGCCAAGTGTGATTGGACACACAAGGAATTTGTTTTTGGTGCATATTCTCTCCGTGTACATAAAGGAAAAGATACGTTCTTCAAGAATCACAAGGTACAACACTTAATGATAGTCATAGGGTACAAATAAGCAATCAGGAAACAATATCAATATAAATTGTAAGGATACAAGCAACAAAGCTACAGTCATACAGTCATAAGTGGAAGGAGATGGGTGATGGGAATGATGAGATTAATAGTAATGCAGACTTAGTAAATAGTTTGACAATGTTGAGGGAATTATTTGTTTAGCAGAGTAATGGCATTTGGGGAAAAACTGTCCTTGTGTCTAATTGTTCTGGTGTGCAGTGCTCTATAGCGTCGTTTTGAGGGTAGGAGTTGAAACAATTTATGTCCAGGATGCGAGGGGTCTGTAGATATTTTCACAGCCCTCTTTTTGACTTGTGCAGTATCCAGGTCCTCAATGCAAGGCAGGTTGGTAGCCATTGTTTTTTCTGCAGTTCTAATGATCCTCTGAAGTCTGGGTCTGTCTTGTTGGGTTGCAGAGCCAAACCAGACAGTTATGGAGGTACAGATGACAGACTCCATAATTCCTCTGTAGAACTGGATCAGCAGCTCCTTGGGCAGTTTGCTTAACAACTGCAGGAAGAGATTGTGGCTCACTTAATAACAGCCTCACTCAGCGACAGAAGCTCCTGTCCCAATTGTAAATTGTAAGTTGAGGATTGTGCAGCTAGGGAGAACACATGGGGGGGGGGGGGTTGGGATGGAGGGTTTTGAGACCCAACCACTCACTTTTCCCCAGCAGCAAAATACCTTCGGAATGATAAAGCTTGTGCAATTTTTAACTGACCCAGTTGCAAAATTTAACTTTTTTAAAAATATACATAGCCCAAATTCAGCTGACAGAACAATCCACAGCATTAAAATTAGCATTTTTGTACCTAAATATCCAGGCCTCCGGTAAGACTCGGTCCCAACACTATACAACACACACTTGTTTATGGATAGGTTTACGCAACCATTAAACCAAATGGGATGTTTTTTTGGTTTTTCCTTTAGCACATTGTATGAATTCGTTTCATTTTCGAATTCCTGGTTCCTGCTGGAGTCAATTATGCTTTGCTTAATAAATAAGTAAACTATATGGGATGAACCCAGTTGGTGCAGATGCACAAAGCACACGTAAGATACGCAGGAAGAAAACTATGCAAATCGTTTTGGCTTCATATATTTTTGAAGAAACAAAAAAAAAATGTTTGAAAATTGCCTATGGTGCCTTAAAGTTATGGAAGAATCTTAAATATTGGGAGAAATCACAATATGCTGTTATCTATTGCTTTAAGCACTAGGAGAGGTTCTATTAAACAGACTGTATCGAAATGCATCAATTGGTTAAATATCATTTATGTTCTACAAAGAAGAAAGTGGAATTATTTTTCTGGGCGAGATCCTTTATTTCCAAAGGAAAACTTGCACGGGATGGCAGTTTCTCATGCTCAGGCGGATCCTTTCTTCGGGAACAAGAGAGTGGGCTGCATTTCAGCTTGTGGCCCCTTCCCCAAAATTGCAAACAGCAGGAAAAACTGTTGGGAAAAACAACAAAAATCTGCATTGTGCAAAAATTGTCTCTCGCCCTGCTGCACCCATGCATTTATCCGCGCGGGGAGAAACCACCCAGCCCCTTCTGCAAATATTGCTCCTATGCCCGAGATTATTTGACAAAGACTTTTATCTCGCTTTTAATTTAATCTCGAGGCACGTTGCGCCTCTGCCATTCCCACGCCTTGCAAGCCTTCCCAGCCCGCGCAGGCGCACTACATCACCTCGTCTTACCTTTTCCCCCCCCCTTCCCCAACCCAACCTGTTTCCTTGCGCAAGCGCAGTCAGGGAGAAACCTTCCTTGCCGGAACGCAGCCCTCTCGTGCGCAGGCGCACTACGTCACCCCGTCTTGCCTTTTTTATTATTTTTATTATTTTTTATTATTATTATTATTTATTATTTTATTATTCTTATTATTTTTTATTTATTTTTTTATTTTTTATTCTTTTTTTTATTCTCCCCAACCCAACCTGTTTCCTTGCGCAAGCGCAGTCAGGGAGGAACCGTCCCTTCCCGAACGCAGCCCTCCCGTGCGCAGGCGCAAAGAGCGCTGCCCGCCCAGTGCGGGGAGGAGGGCGTGGCGGGAGAAGAGGTCAGAGGGCGAGGCTTTCTGTCCCACCGCGCAGGCGCACTATAGCACAGGGGGGGAAGATTGCGCAGTCGCAGTGGCTCTTGTCCCAGAGCCGGCCCCTGCTTGGCGACCGCGCCTTCCTGTCGTTGCCGTCGGTCGCTTCTCGAGGAGCGGAGCCGCGTTGACTGACCAGAGTCCGCGAGCCCCGCTTCCCTCAGGCCCGGGAGGTGAGTGAAGGCCGGGGGTGGTGGGGGGGGGGGAAGCGACGGAGCCTTTAGGGGGCAAAAGTGGGGGGGGGGGTCCTTACCGGAGGGGGGAATCTAGACCAGTGGTTCCCAACCCTTTTTTGGGGGGGGCCGTGCCCCACCTAAGCATCTCTAAAATCCTGATGCTCCCCCTGTGACATTATAATTCTTACTTTACTCAAAAAGTGAACTCTACTCATTAGGAGGAAGCCTAAAAGGCCATTAACTTGGTTTAAACAAGGTTCAAATTGCCCCCCCCATTAAAATTCAAATTGCCCCCATTAAAATTCAAATTGCCCCCCCAATTAAAATTCAAATTGCCCCCCTTAAAATTCAAATTGCCCCCCCAATTAAAATTCAAATTGCCCCCCATTAAAATTCAAATTGCCCCCCAATTAAAATTCAAATTGCCCCCCCCAATTAAAATTCAAATTGCCCCTCCATTAAAATTCAAATTGCCCCCCCATTAAAATTCAAATTGTCCCCCTGTGGGTCATTGGGAACCACTGCTGTAGACAGATAGAAATGCATCTCCTGTTTCAATCTGAGGGACTCCCAAGGCAATTGAAATGGAAATAAATGTAAAAATATGCATAGATAAATAAATAAAATCCATTTTCTAGCGTTGGGTAATCCTTTGAACCATAAACTAATCCAAAGGGCATGGTCTGTGCAGCTTCCTGTCTGGGGAAGCAGATAGGCTGGGTCAGTTTGGAGAGTCATTAGATGACTTACCTGTTTTATCTGATTATGGGCTCATTCCAGCGTATAAGAGTCACTGATTCGATGTATATGTTAAGATGATTCAGTTGGCTTACATTTCCAGCTGTGCATCACCTCCATGGACTGCTTGGGGCTGTGGCAGCCAGTTCTCTTTCTTTGCTTTTGTGATTGTGATCTTGGGAAGGCTCCTTTCTTTCTCAACCCAAATTTAAAACAAGCCACTGGAATACATTTTATGGTTGCAGCGCCTCTCCTCCACTACGTTTATGGGTTGACATGTAAACAACCGGCTGATTGTTGGCTTATCTTTGTCCAGATCCTTTTAAGGTCCTTCTGCCAGAATGTCCCTACACCAGTTCTTACTTGAGCCAATCACCTGCCATGCCTGGAACCGAGATCGAACGCGTGAGTGTCGTCGTGACGGTTCGCTTTTTAAACTGTGATTTCAGTCAATATTTATTTCAGGGTAGATTTGATTTAAATCGAGTTGATTTAAATCACAATTTAAATCATGATTTGAATCACTAGTAAAAAGGCTTGATTTAAATCAACTCGATTTAAATCATAATTTTTAAAGAGCAACTGTCATCTCTGCTACTCCTTTGACCCGCTGTTGACTCACCGATAGTCCCAGTGTTGCAGAATATACAGCCTCCTGCTACATAACTCAGCTCCGTTTCATGCTGAATAAACTAAATTATTTATGTATCTTAAATAGAAAACTAACGACCCCAAAAGTTTTTTATTAAAATAAATTTGATAAAAATCAAAAAAATCCGATTTAAATAAAAAAAATCTGATTTTTTTTTTGTTTTTTTAAAAAAAATCATTGATTTTTATCCACCCTGATTTATTTGATACTCTGCTGAAAACCCAGAGCTGCTAGTAACTAAGGTTCTAGGTCAGGCGTGTCACACTCAAGGCCCGGGGGCCAGTCCGACCTGCAGGGTGCTTAGATCTGGCCTGCGGGGTGTTCAGGAATTCGCAGAGCAACCCTTGAGTAGCAAGGGTGTGCACATGAAAGCGATTGAGAGCAGTTGCAAATAACCACAGCCAACACAGAGATACACTGAGTTGTGTTTAATTTTTAGGAATAGTAATAAGACACAGTCCAAGAAACAGTCCAGGTCATACACAGATAAAGCCGTAGATAGTAAAACAATAGTCCAGGGATATTCCAATAACAAAGTCTTCTTACCAATCGTCATAGTCATACACAATAAACAGTTGCAAACACAGCAAAGAGCAGTGAAGAGCAATAATGGTCAGCAAAGAGAAACTAACCGTATTTCTAGATCCCTCTTAAGGACATTGGCTACAGAGCTAACCAATCAGGACACAGTATGATGCAATACAGCAATACAAGTCTTAAAGCTATATTGAGGGGTTTATACACTGCTCAAAAAAATAAAGGGAACGCAAGCAGAAGACATCCGAGATCTGAATGAATGAAATAGCCTTATTAAATACTTTGTTCGTTACATACAGTAGTTTTGTGTTCCCTTTAGTTGTGTGAGCAGTGTATAAGCTACTGTATGTAACAAACAAAGTATTTAATAAGGCTATTTCATTCATTCAGATCTCGGATGTCTTCTGCTTGTCTTCCCTTTATTTTTTTGAGCAGTATATGTTGCCAACCCAACAAGTTAGGTAATTATCATTTCCTAACACGGGGCCATCCTGGAAATAAGTACCTCTGCCAGTAAAAAACGAGCTGCATGCGGCCCTCCCAGGCTCCATTTTCGCTGGCAGAGGGCTGCAGGAGGATCCCCCCCGAGCCACCACCCCGGGCCACCTCAGGCACCCCCTGACACGAGTGACATAAGCTGGCCACACCCACCCTGGTCACGCCCATCCCGCCATACCCATCCGCCCCCTGAGGTCAAACACAACCCTGATGCGGCCCTCAATGAAATCGAGTTGTGACACCCCTGTTCTAGGTAGGAGAGAATATTTGTAGAGGTGAACTGTGACGTCCTTGGTGCTGTGTGAGCTTGGGAGGTTTCTTGCAGGCGTTTCATTACCAAACTAGGTAACATCATCAGTGCACAGCACTGATGATGTTAACTTACCCCACTTTGGTAATGAAATGTTTGCAAGAAGGCCACCAAGCTCAGACAGCACCAAGGAACTGAGGTTCCGTTTAAGCTTTTTTGTGAGGGACGGTTTGCAAAACAGAGTTGGGAAGGTGTGTAGGAGGGGAACAACAGAAGGCTGTTTAACCTCGTCACACTCTGCTGCTTTCCTCTGGAGACTCCTCACGGTCTTTGTTGCACGCTTCTGATGTAAGGACAGGTCCAAAAAGTGTGCAAAAGGTGGAAACCTTCCCCTTCTACCTTTCACAGCTATAAATTTTTCACTGCTCCAGTTTTATTTGTCAGTGTAATCCAGTTTTTCCCTTGTGGCAGTTCTTTTCACCAAGACATCTTCTGTTGAATTGAACTTTAGCGTCAGCTTCTGTTTAACATCTTTGGCTTCTTACCGTTGCGTTTGCTTTTTGTTTTATATTCACCTCCGTGTGCCTTATGCACATGAGATTGAGTCTCTCGGCTTGGGAAAAATTACTGCTAAGAAAAGGATGAGATTCAATGAATAATGTTTTCTAAACCTCTCTCTCTCTTTCTCTTTCCCTTTCTCTCTCTCCCTCTCTTTTTCTCTGTCTCCCTCTCTTTCTTTCTCTCTCTCTCCTCCTCACTCTTTCTCTCCCTTTCTTTTTCTCTCTCTTTTTCTCTTTCCCTTTCTCTCTCTCCCTCTTTCTCTCTCCCCCTCTCTCCCCCTCACTCTTTCTCTCTCTTTCTCTCGCTCTCCCTCTCTCTCTCCCTCTCTTTCTTTCTCTCTCTCTCCCCCTCCCTCTCTCTCCCTCTCTTTCTCTCTCTCTCTCTCTCTCCCTCTCCCTCTCTTTCTCTCTCTCCCTCTCTCCCTCTCTTTCTCTTTTTCTTTCTCTCTGTTTTTGTTAACGCAAATCCAATGGTTCTCTTGGCAGAGATTGCCATTAGCCCGAATAACCACGAAGTTCACATTTATAAGAAGAATGGGAACCAGTGGATGAAAGCTCATGAACTGAAGGAACACAATGGACACATTACCGGTAAGAGCAGCATCGGCTCAGGCAGCTTCTGCCTTGTGGAGAGAAAAAAAATCCTGCACAGCTCTGCAGAGACAACCTCTGATTTCCTGCGAGAGTAAAATGCCTCTTTTAAGCACTCCCTTCCTTTGGAAGGAATTCATCCTGGGGTGCCTTGTCCCTTCACATTTCAAAAATAATAATAATAATAATAATAAAAACCCCCATCCAATTTTTCCATTGGAAAACGTATCCATTGCTGGGGGGATATATATCACCCGCATATAACTAATCCAACATTTATGGCCCATTTCATGAGAAACATTTGTCTTTTTCTTGCAAAGTTTGTTCTTCCGAATTCCTGGTTAAGCCACTTTAGGAGTTAAAGAGGAGTTGTGTAAACGCATAGCACACTTGATGTAAGACAAATCTCGGAGGCTGAGAAAGAAAACGTGGAAGACTTTTAGACATGACCAAGGAGAAGCAGAGGGACATTTCAGTCTTCTCTGGGAAAAGAGATTGACAGAATGAATGAATTCACTCATAAACGACAGCCTCAGTTTGTTTTGTTTTGAAGATTTTGCATCCCCCGTTCCCTTTTTCTTGGCGTTCCACCCGATGAATGAAGAGCCATAAGAATCTTGTTTCCTTGGTTACCTGTGGCAAGATGGCTGGGGGGAATTCTGGGGGTTGAAGTCCACACAACTGAAACTTGTCAAGGTAGAGTAGGAGTAGGATAGAATAGAATAGAATAGAATAGAATAGAATAGAATAGAATAGAATAGAATAGAATAGAATAGAATAGAATAGAATAGAATAGAATAGAATAGAATAGAATAGAATAGAATTCTTTATTGGCCAAGCGTGATTGGACACACAAGGAATTCATCTTTGGTGCATATGCTCTCAGTGTACATAAAAAGAAAAGATACGTTCATCAAGAATCATAAGATACAACACTTAATGATAGTCATAGGTTACAAATAAGCAATCAGGAAACAATATCAATATAAATCGTAAGGATACCAGCAACAAAGTTACAGTCATGCAGTCATAAGTGGGAGGAGATGGGTGGTGGGAATGATGAGAAGATTAATAGTAGTGCAGACTTAGTAACTAGTTTGACAGTGTTGAGGGAATTATTTGTTTAGCAGAGTGATGGCGTTCAGTAAATAACTGTCCTTGTGTCTAGTTGTTCTGGTGTGCAGCCTTGTTTTGAGGGTAGGAGTTGAAACAGTTTATGTCCAGGATGCGAGGGGTCTGTAAATATTTCCCCAGCCCTCTTTTTGACTCCTGCAGTATACAGGTCCTCCATGGAAGGCAGGTTGGTAGGAATTGTTTTTTCTGCAGTTCTATTTATCCTCTGAAGTCTGTGTCTGTCTTGTTGGGTTGCAGAACCAAACCAGACAGTTATAGAGGTGCAGATGACAGACTCAATAATTCCTCTGTAGAACTGGATCAGCAGCTCCTTGGGCAGTTTGAGCTTCCTGAGAAACCACAGCAATGATTTCAGAACTGTGGCCTTCAGAAGCTGAGCCCGTTGCCATTACATTCCTTTCACGTTTACCTTTGAAAACAGCCCGTTCTCTCAATTACAGGCATCGACTGGGCCCCCAAGAGCGACCGCATTGTGACCTGCGGGGCTGACCGCAACGCTTACGTCTGGAGTCAGAAGGACGGTGTTTGGAAGCCGACTTTGGTCATCCTCCGGATCAACCGAGCAGCCACTTTTGTGAAATGGTCCCCTTTGGAGAACAAATTTGCGGTTGGAAGTGGTGCTCGGCTCATCTCCGTCTGCTACTTTGAATCTGAAAACGACTGGTGAGTGAACGGGGTCATCTCTTGCGACCGTCCTTCCTCTGGCCTGGTAATAAACTGGAAAATCGGGTTCCCGGCGGTGAATTCACTGCCGAGCTGTCGGCCTCTCGCTCTTTCTCCTCTTTTACGTGACTTGAAAGAAAATGAACCCATCCCAGAGTTCGTTGCTACGTTCCCAGAAAGATTAGCCAGCTCCGTCTGTTCCCAAAGTATCTTCGTGATCGGCTAAAGAATGGTGCTAACGTTGAAATAGAAGGTTTCAAAACGCTAAGCTAAGGTTCCTTGGTTTTAGCAATTAGCAAGTAACAATTGAAATAATGAGGGCAGTTAAGAGGCTGAGCTTGTCAGCTGGAGAACCCGGGTTCGAGACCCAGCGCCGTGCAATGGGGTGAGCTCCCGTCACTCGCCTCAGCTCCTGCCCACTTAGCAGTTTGAAAGCCTGAAAATGCGAGTAGATGAATAGGTACCACTTCTGTGGGAAGGTAGCAGCGTTCCATGCACTTTGGCGTATAGTCATGCTGGCCACATGGCCACAAAAGCATCTTTGGACAATGCTGGCTCCCTCGGCTAAGAAATGGAGATGACCACCGGCCCCTAGAGTCGGACAAGACAGAGCAGGGGAAAACTTTACCTTTATGGACCTAAGAGCCAACAAAATTGGTGTCATGAGGTCAGCCAGTCATTTGTAGTGTTCAGACCCATTTTGCAGCCAACAGGGATGTGAATGGCATCTTTAGTGCATATTCAGCACCGTAGCTTAAGGAGAGTGATGCGGGAGGTCCTTTTCCTGTTTCCTAGGTGGGTGAGCAAGCATATCAAGAAGCCCATTCGTTCCACCGTCCTTAGCCTAGATTGGCACCCCAATAACGTCTTGCTGGCAGCCGGATCCTGTGATTTTAAATGCAGGTGAGAACGCTCGTAGCTTTTATGAAATGGGTATTCCAGTATTTGAGGGGCTGCCCCAAAGAAGAGGCGGGGGTCAACCTATTCTCCAAAGCTCCTGAGGGCAGGACAAGAAGCGACGGGTGGAAACTCATCAAGGAGAGAAGCAACCTGGAACTCAGGAGAAATTTCCTGACAGTGAGGAAAATTAACTAGTGCAGTGTTTCTCAAGCTTGGTAGCTTGAAGATGGGTGGACTTCAACTTCCAGAATCCCCCAGCCAGCACCCACAGAACCGGCAGGGGAATTTTTTAAATTTCACCCCTGCTTCAGTCCTATTTTATTTCAGATAGCTAGTTGTTGTTTTTTTATTTTTTGTGGGTTTCTTTTTAACTTATTAATGTCTGCTTAACTGCTGTTTTAATATTTAACATCAACGTTTTTGCAACTGAGACTTTTATCAGATGGCACGGTGGCAAGAAAAGTCTTAAAATGGGGCAGAGCTCACTTCACAACCGTGAAGTGGGCTTAAAAGTGGTCGTAAATCAAGCTACCTTTCTCTGGTAGTTCCATAACATTTCCCCTCAGGTACTAACTTTCGCCTCCCGCAGGGTGTTTTCAGCCTACATTAAGGAAGTAGACGAGAAACCAGCCAGCACGCCTTGGGGCTCCAAAATGCCCTTTGGGCAGCTGATGGCTGAATTCGGAGGCACCGGCAGTGGCGGTTGGGTCCACAGCGTCAGTTTTTCTGCCAGTGGGAACCGTCTTGCCTGGGTCAGCCACGATAGCACCGTATCCGTTGCAGACGCCTCGAAAAACATGATGTAAGTAGCTGCGGCCGGGGTCAGGGGAATGCAGCTCTGAATGCCATCCAGTGCGGGGGTCCAGCTGTTTTGCGTGCCCATGGAGAGGGTCCCCCCAATTCTAAAAAAAGGAATACATTTAGCCTCAGGCATCGAGCTTACATTGCAGACAATAGCAATCATTTAGGAGGATAGGATAGGATAGGATTGGATTCTTTATTGGCCAAATATATGATTGGACACACAAGGAATTTGTCTTTGGTGCATATGCTCTCAGTGTACGTAAGGAGAATAAAATACATTCATTGAGAATAAAAAGATACAACACTTAGTGATAGTCTTTCACTAAGCTTTCAAATGGTACTAGGAAACAAAAACAATATAAATTGAAAGATAGAAGCAACATGGTTATAGTCATAAGTGTGAAGAGATAGGTACTAGTAAGGAAGAGAAGAAGAATAGTAATACAGTCTTAGTAAATTATTTGACAGTGTTGTGGGAATTAGTTGTTAAGTAGAGTGATGGCATTCAGGGAAAAACTGTCCTTGTGTCTAGTTGTTCTGTGTGCAGTGCTCTATAGCGTCGTTTTGAGGGTAGGAGTTAAAACAGTTTATGTCCAGGATGCGAGGGGTCTGTAGATATTTTCACAGCCCTCTTTTTCACTCCATATATATATATATATATATATATATATATATATATATATATATATATATATATATATATATATATATATATACATACTGTATGGCCCCGTAGTGCTTTACAGCACTCTCTGGGTTATTTACAATGTTAGAATATTGCCCCCAACAATCTCAGTCCTCATTTTTCCAACCTCGGAAGGAGGGAAGGCTACCTTGAACCCCGTCGGGATCGAACTCCAGGCTGTGGGCAGAGTTTGCCCGCAATCCTGCACTTTAACCAGTGCGCCACCAGGGCTCAGGAATTGAGATGTGCAGTCTGTTGGCTTCGTAGTTTGGAATTGCCCTAATGGACAAGGTGATCGTTTTACACAGTGCAAAGAATGGAAAAGGTTTTGGTGCGATGCTACGTTTTTGACCATCTGCCTTGTGTTTTAGGCTCTCTCAGCTGAAAACCGAGTTTCTCCCCTTGCTGAGCGTATCCTTCGTCTCAGAGAACAGCGTGGTGGCTGCTGTAAGTGTCTTTGCTTAGTTTGGGAAGCTCTTGAGAGCTGGGGAATTCTGGGAGTTGAAGTCCCTGCGTCTTCCAAGCGGTCAGGCTCGAGGAACGCCGATTCCAAAGCGTGGGATGCGCTGTTTCCTTCCAGGGCCACGATTGCTGCCCGATGCTTTTCAACTGTGACGACCGTGGAGCCCTCAACTTTGTCTCGAAGCTTGACATTCCTAAGCAGAGCATTCAGCGCAACGTTTCGGCCATGGAGCGTTTCCGCAACATGGACAAGAGAGCCACTACGGAAGACCGCCACGCTACACTGGAGACGCTGCATCAGAACAGCATTACGTGAGTGACCGTAGGGCATATACAGAAGTGGGGATTCACTTTCCTTCCCTGCCGGTTCGCAAATGTGAGTGCTCGCGCACGCCACCTCTGCACATGCACACGGCCTTCTGTAGTCACTGTTGTGGCCCGTCAGCAGCCTGTGCAGATTGTAGCTGATTCTGACAACGAGGAGGCTGGTCTGGTGCTGCGCCAGCAGCCTGTGCAGCTGGCACTCAAGTCAGACTATGAGGAGGCTGGAGAAGATGTGGTGCCAGAGGCAGGGATTCTGCCAGGGCCTTCAGAAGCTCCCTTAAGTGAAGAGGACGAAGAGGAGGAGCCTCTTCTCGATGCACGGGCGGGCAGAGCTGCAAAAAGGCAGGAGTAAGGCAGGAGTAAGGCTTGGGGCTAATTGACCACTCAGCCTATTTAAGGAGGAATGCCGACTGAAGCAATTTGTAGGGAACAACTTTATTTCACTCTCCTTCGTGTCTGGATTCTCTGCAAATTGCTTCTGGGCTTTCGGCCAACCATAGTAAGATTATGATTACTTTATCTTTGGTTTCCACCGCTTCACAGTGCTCTACAGCCCTCTCTATAAACAGTTTACAGTCAGCCTATTGTCCCCAACAATCTGGGTCCTCGTTTTAATGACCTTGGAAGGGTGGAATTCTGAGTCAACCTTGAGCCGGTCAGGATTGAACTCTTGACAGTGGGCAGAATTAGCCTGCAATATTGTATTCTAACCATTCTTAATAGCAATAGCACTTAGACTTATGCACCACTTTACAGTACTTTATAGCCCTCTCTAAACAGTTTACAGAGTCAGCCTATTGTCCCCAACAATCTGGGTCCTCGTTTTACCAACCTCAGAAGGATGAAAGGCTGAGTCCACCTTGAGCCGGTCAGGATCGAACTCCTGGCAGTGGGAATGCAGAGTCAGCCTACAATACTGCATTCTAACCACTGCGCCACCAAGGCTCCTATGTAGACAAGCAACAATAAAGAAACTTCTCTGGAGTAGCCCATGGTGTCATTCTTGATTCCTTGTGCCCGACAAGGGAGATAAGGCGAAGAAGAAGGGGAGAATTCTGATGGAGGTCCATAAACTCACTCCTTCTGGCTTTTGAAATTGATTTGAAGCAGCAACAGTTGGAACAGAGGTCTCCAAACTTGCCAACTTTTTAAGATTTGTGGGCTTCAACTCCCACAATTCATGCTGGCTGGGGAATTCTGGGAATTGAAGTCCAACAAGTCTTAAAAGCTGCCAAGTTTGGAGACCCCTGAGCTAGAAGATCAATTGCTAGCTACTGAAATATTTTTCCAAGAAAGACCTGAATTGGAATATCGAACTGTTGACCTATGTAGTTTCCCCTGAGAAGGCTTCCTATTCTCCCAAACTCTAGATTGCATCCTGCAACTTCTTCATATAGTCATCAGGATCTGTTTACCTATTCATTCACCAAATCTCTACACTTTCCATTTCCCCTAAGTGAACTGGGCGGTTTACAAAACGCATAATAAAACAGTACCAAAGCGTGAATCAAAGCAGAGTTAAAAACAAAATTAAAACAGGTGTACAATTTCTTCTGAGTCTAATGCAGAGTCCACTCTCCTCTTCCCTCTCTTCTTCTTGCAGTCAAGTGTCTATTTATGAAGTGGACAAGCAAGATTGTCGCAAGTTTTGCACCACTGGTATTGACGGAGCAATGACCATCTGGGACTTCAAGGTATGTTTGACTGCCCAGTTTATCCTTGATGGATTATGCCAGCCAACCTTACGGTTGACGTAACATTTGCCAGCTCCTCTGTTAACTCTGTAATTGTAGGAGAAGGAGAAGGAGAAGGAGAAGGAGAAGGAGAGAGGGTGGAGTCAAGAGAGGAATTAGTCTAGAATCTGTACGCTCCCACAAATGAGCTAATTCCAATCCCTCTTGAACTCCATTTACCTAGCTCCAATTCAGCGCTGACCGTTGGTTGACTCAACTCTTGTGTACAAGAGCAACCAGGATGATGAAGGGACTGGAGACTAAAACATAGGATGAACAGTTGCAGGAGCTGGGCATGGCTAGTCTAGTGAAGAGAAGGACCAGGGGAGACAGGATAGCAGTCTTCCAATACTTGAGGAGCTGCCACAGAGAGGAGGAAGGGGGTCAAGCTGTTTTCCAAGGCAGCTGAAGACCAAACAAGGAATAATAGATAGAAACTGATCAAGGAGAGATTCAACCTGGAAATAAGGAGACATTTTATGACGGTGAAAACAATCAATCGATGAAACAGAAGTTGCCTTCAGAGGTTGTGGGAGCTTCATCCCTGGAAGCTTTCAAGGGGAGATTGGACTGCCATTTGTCAGAGATGGTGTAGGACAGTGGTGTAACCTGAACCAGTTTACTACTGGTTTACTGGCCACCAAACGTGCGCACACATGCACAGTGCACATTAAACATGAGCTGCGCACATGCAGTGGGCACCAAAAGGAGGCTTGAGAAGGTAAGTAGAACAGCACGGGGGTGAGGGGTGATCAGCTGTGATGGGTGATCGTGGGAACCTTTTTATATAAACTTTTTTAAAGCATTTTTTTTACTACCGGCTCGGGCGAATTAGGTAGTAAAAAATGCTTTTATAAAGTTTTTTTAAAAAGGTTCCGACAATCGCGTGGCACAGCTGTGATCGTCGGAGCCTCTTTTTTTTTTTTTTTACTTTTTTAAAGCATTTGTTACTACCTATTCGCCTGAACCAGTAGTAAAAAAAAATGCCTAAAAAGTTTTTTTTTAAAAAAAGTTCCGACGATCAGCTGAGAGACCCAAGATAGAGGGAAGTGGTGTTTTTTTTTTTTTTTTTTTTTTACTTTTTAAAGTATTTTTTTACTACCGGTTCAGGCAAACCATCCCAGCAGTGGAATAGGATTATCTTGAAATTCCTAAAAAAAAAAAAAAGTGTTATTAGCCATCAAACCTCAAAAATACACTTTTTCCAAAAAGGTTTCCACAAGTTTGGCCACTACTGTAGATTTCCATAGAGTTGTAGATGCCTTCTTTTGTCACGGTGAATAACCAGCTTCCTTATTTCTTTTTTCCCCCCCTCCATCATCGTCTAGACATTGGAGTCCTCCATTCAGGGTCTACGGATAATGTAGAACGGTTCTCTGGCAAGGCAGCCTGCTCTGAAGCCTGCACAGACTTGAAAAGACAGGGTGAAGATGGATCACTTTCTTTTTTTAAAAAAAAAGGCACTGAAAAAAACGACGACGGTGAAATATTCCCCCCTCCCCCCATTTCCCTATCCCTCCCCCTTCCCTTTGGTGATATATATATTGATCTGCCAATCAGCTGTGATCGTGGTATATATTTGGGTTTGTGGGTTCATCGTTGTTGTTGTTGTTTTTTAATTTTCCTTGGTTGGTTTTCATTCCCTTTCTTTACCAAAGCTGCTCCTTAAAATAGTTGATTGCAAGGAAGTATGAAACACTAACTTAAAAAGGGGGAGTTCGATGTTCAGCTTGTCTGCTAGAAAATAAAAATAAACATTTAAAAAAAAAAGCATCTTGCTACGTCTCGGTTATTTTGGCCGTGTCAGATGTGGGAATTCACTGGAGAAAACATTTAAATTTGGAAGAGTTACTAGGAGAGGGTTGGTAGTTTTAAATTTCTGGGCATTTATATCTCGGAGGACCTCTCATGGACTATGAACAGTAACATGCTTGCAAAGAAGGCACAGAAGAGGCTGTACTTCCTGAGAATGCTCAGGAAGATAAATCTATCTCAGCATCTACTTCTGTCCTACTATCGCAGCACCATTGAGAGTGTCCTGACATACGGCATTCTTGCATGGTATGGGAGCAGCTTTGTAGTGGACAAAAAAGCTCTACAGAGCATCATTAAAACTGCCCAGAATATCATCGGACTCCAGCTACCAGCCCTGGACGACATCTTCGAATCTCGCCGTTTGAGAAAGTTGCATAACATTCTCCGAGACTCTTCCCATCCTGCTTACAATCTTTTTGGACTGTTGCCTTCTGGCAGAAGATACAGAACAATTAAAACTCGGAGCGCACGCCTTCTGAATAGGTTTTATCCCAGAGCTATAATGGCACTCAACCATGAACTAAAGGGCCACCATCAATGAGCTGTTGGACAGCATGACTTGGTCTGTTGTGTGGATGTTTGGGTGATTTAGGGGTGGGGAATTTGTGGTGGGTGGGAGGGTGTTTGGGGATTGTCATGTGTGTTGGGCCTGGTCTTTGGATGTTAAGTGGATTTTGTTGCATGGGCATACTGTGAATATACATACAATGACAATAATAATAGTAATATAATAATATAATAGTATATTATATATATAATATAGTATAGTATATTGTATAATATAATATAGTCATATAATAATAGTAAAAGGAAACCAGGCCGTTGAAAGAACACGGTGGCTGGATACCATCAAAGCTGACCCCACCCACAGCATAGAAAAACTCAAAAAGTACAGCTGGTCCTCGACTTACGACCAGTGGTGGGTTGCCCCCGGTTCGCACCGGTTCTATAGAACCAGTAGTAAAACTGGCAGGAGGCTCCGCCCACCAATCCCACCGTCACCAAAACGCTTCTGCACATGTGCAGAAGAGCGAAGCGCGGGCGTGGCCCCACTGCGAACCGGTAGTAAAGGTAAGTAAAACCCACCCCTGCTTACGACCGCAATTGAGCCCCAAACGTTCTGCCGTTAAGTGAGACATTTGTTGAGTGAGCCTTGCCCCCATTTGATGACTTACCAGTGCTTCATCACTGGAGGTTTTCAAGAAGAGATTGGACAAATTTGTCTGAAATGGTAGAGGGCAGTGATGGCTAATCTTTTTGCCATCGCGTGCCAAAAGCAGGGGAGGGGACACACACACGTGTGCCCACATCCATAATTGTATGTGCCCCGCCTCCCCTCATGCTATCCCTGCTTTTGGCACGCGATGGCACGGTGGGCCCCATAGGCCCATTTTTCGCTCTCCCCAGGCTCCAGAGCCTTTCTAGAAGCCTGGGGAGGGTGAAAACAGCCTTCCCCATCCCCCCCCAGGCTGGAAATGGCCCATTTGCCCAACTTTGCCAATCCCATCACTGGAGGGAGGAAGGAAGGAAGGAAGGAAGGAAGGAATCTAGTTAAAAGTCAGGGAGGGAGGGAGGGAGGGAGGGAGGCAGTGATGGGATTCAGCCGGTTCGCACCATTTCGGGAGAACCGGTTGTTAACTTTTCTGAGCAGTTTGGAAAACTGGTTGTTGGAAGAAATCATTAGGGCAGAGAACCCGGTTGTTAAATTACTTGAATCCCACTACTGGTTGTAAGGGACCTTGAAGCTCTTCCAGTCCAACCCTCTGCTCAGGCAGAAAACCATATACCATTTTAGACAAACAGCTGTCCATTCTCTTCTCAAAAACCTCATCCAAAACATTTCATTGTTTAGATGATTTTTGCAGCCAGACCCACCTACCCTTGCAAAACCAACAACCTTCCTGCATCGTTTTAAGGCGGTAAGCTTACTCCTTCTTCACTACACATAAGGCATCCATCACACAGAGAGAGAGAGAGAATTCCCCAACCCCCAAGCAAGGAAGTGGTTAAGTTTCTCGAGAGGGAAGTCTGACTTTTCAAAGCCTTGCCTCTAAATTTCTTTCTTCATTTCCTCCTGAGCTGGCTCGGGGCGGAGGGCTGTTCACGTCGACTGCCCAGAGTCCGTGAACAAGCCTGCTTCTGCTTCTCCTTCTCCTTCTCAACGGGAAGATCTCGAGATCTTCATCTTTTCCATCCAAGGTCAGTCCCTGAGATGCTCCTTCCCCAAAAAAACCAAACAAATCCTCAAAAGAGACTCTCTTTCTGTTGTCTTCTCTTGGCTAACTTTTCTCGCGAAGGCATTTCTCTCTTGAAGGGATGGCAGGGGTTCAAATTCAGGAGTGAAAAAACTGGTTTGACTCACTCTTCCCTCCTCACCACCCCCTCTCCTGTCCTATCCACCACCTCCTCCTCCTCCTCCTTTCCACATAGACGTTATTTCCTTTCCATTTCTTCTGGCACTACTTTCAGGAATGTTTTTTTTCTCTCTCTCTCTCTCTTTCCCACCCACTGAAGTTTCTCTCCAGCCAGCGGTTGACTTCCCTTGGAGTTTTCCATGAGGACACACAACTCCTCAAAAGTCTACCCCACCCCACCCCAAAATAGTGGTTCCTCTGAACAATTGTCTGCAGATTAAGCGGCATTTCTTCCTCTGAAGTGTGCTTAGATCTCCAGCAAGAGAGAGCTTTTGGGGCATTTCTTCAACTGGCCAAGTGAGTTTTTTTGGTCTATTTTGTGTTTAGAAAGGGGTCTGGTCAGGGTTGGGATTCAGCCGGTTCGCACCACTTCGAGAGAACCGGTTGTTAACTTTCTGAACAGTTTGGTGAACTGGTTGTTGGAAGAAATCATTAGGGCCGAGAACCGGTTGTTAAATTATTTGAATCCCCACCACTGGGTCTGGTGGGTGGGGCAGAAGTTTTTGGATTTGGAAAAGGAGTTGGTCTCTTTTTTTCTTTTCTTTTTTTTAGATTTACCAATGATTCAGATCTTCCAGGCAACCAAGACATCATAGCTAGTTGGTGGATAGAAGTTTTATAATTCATATATTTAAAAAAAAAAAATATTGAGTATTTTACATTTTAAAACCAAACACACCATAGCAAAAGAAGTCAAGAGACAAAAAAAAAAAAAAGAGAGAGAGAGAGAGAACCATACACACATCAGACGTTAAAATACAATACTAACAACAGATATATACAATTTTACCATTTTCTGCATCGGCTTTTGTCTTTCCTCTTAACTTTTATCCTCCCGCTCCTTCTCTTTATTTTTAAATATTCATAATGAACTGTTTTGTTAGCAGGATCATTATTTACGTTTATATCCAGTATGTTAATCTCAAATGTCACTTTATATTCTTACTTCTTAATTTGATTTCTGTTTTCCAACCATGTATAAAACCTATTCCACACTTTTTTTTTTTCATCCAAGGAAGTAGACTGTTATTTTTAGATTTCCCTCCTCCCTGCAAGATCCTGCAAGATGACTAAATAGATTTTAACTATTCTGAACTAAGGAAAAGGGGCTGCAACGGGTATCCTGCATACAGATTAACAGAGTTGGAAGGGACCTTGCAGGTCATCTAGTCCAACCCCCCAACACCCCCCCCCCTCAGCAGGAGACCCATACATGTTATAGTTCGTAATTGGCTACGGCTAAGATTCAGATCAAATGACTTTCTGCATTACTGAACCTTAAATCTGAACAAATCTCTCTGAGCCAATTGGTAATCTGAGGCGCCTATGTTACCTTTCCAGACAGGTAAGAAATGTAGTTAGAAGCAGGGAATAACCTCAGAGGGATGACGAATCCATCATCCCCAGCCCTCTCTTTTTACGTCCCAACCCTTCCCCGTGCAATCATACCTAATTGACCTTTATGCTATCGTGTTCAGGCGTGAAAAACAGAGGCAAGCTTTGTAAATAGGGCTGAATGAAACCAGAACGAAACAGACGGAAAGCAGGGGAAGCCATAAAACCTTCACCCTGTTATTTAAAAAAGTCACGCTGTTATCATCCTTGCTGCCAAATGCGAGCTCTCTTAGAATAACAGAGTTGGAAGGGACCTTGGAGGTCTGCTAGTCCAACCCCCTGCTTAGGCAGGAAACCCTACACCACTTCAGACAAATGGTTGTCCAACCTCTTCTTAAAAACTTCCAGTGTTGGAGCAGCCACAACTTCTGGAGGCAACTTGTTCCACTGGTTAATTGTTCTAACTGTCAGGAAATTTCTCCTTAGTTCTAAATTGCTTCTCTCCTTCATTAGTTTCCACTAATCAACCATCAAAAGATTTGCTTGCTTTCTGGCTCTTTTGAATTACGGTCTCTTTTGAATTATGGCTTGAAAGGCAAGGAAGTAAATAGCTTGGGGGGGGGGAAAGGTACAGGAAAACGGAAACATTTCTTAACCAAGAACAATTTGGTAATACCATATAAGGCCAAAAGCAGACAGATCTCGGAGAGGAAGAGCAGAGGCAGATGTCGACAGCAGTCCCCAAGGTGGAGTTTCCTCGTGGCTCAGCCTGATGGTTTTTATTCTGCTTTTTTTAAACGAAAGCAGCCAAGTAGCTCGATCAACACATTTTGCAGAACTAATAATCATAGATAGACAGTAGACGTACCCAACCGTAGAGCTCCCCAAAACAGAAATAAAAGACTGATCAATGTGGTTGGTCTCCTTTTTGGGGGGGTTAGATTTACCAATGATTCAGATCTTCCAGGCAACCAAAACATAACAGATTAACAGAGTTAGAAGGGACCTGGTAGGTCATCTAGTCCAACCCCCTGCCCAAGCAGGAGACCCTACACCATTTCTGACCGATGGCAGTCCAGTCTCTTCTTGAAAGCCTCCAGTGATGAAGCTCCCACAACTTCCGAAGGCAACTTCTGCTCCATGGGTTGACTGTTCTCACTGTCAGAAAAATTCTCCTTATTTCTAGGTTGAATCTCTCCTTGATCAGTTTCCACCCATTATTCCTTGTCTGACCTTCGGGTGCATTGGAAAATAGCTTGACCCTCTCCTCTCTGTGGCAGCCCCTCAAATATTGGAGTATGAGTTAGATCAGTCTCATTGGAATTCAAGGGAGGTTGGACTTAAGTTGTGGCTACGTAGAGATTGTAGGCTGATTCCTCATTTGACTCCGCCTCCAGGTGCTGCCACTCCTTCCCCTACATTCTCCCAATTCGCCTCCTCCACTCATGAGTAAGCTAAACTGTTTAGGCAGAGGTTTCTCCTCCGAGCTTGCTGTATGTCTCCTGGACGTTTTGCTACCAAACTAGGTAACATCTTCAGTGGGATTTTGGGTGAAGTATCAAGTCATTTCACCCCAAATCCTGCTGAAGATATTATCTTGTTTGGTATAACGAAACGTCCGGGAGCCAAGCAGAAGGCTCGGAGGAGAAACTTCTGCCTAAATCTACAACCTGAGCTATGAATATTCTCTATAATTTCTAAAGCTAAACTGTTTTTCTTTCTGAGCAGGGTGAAGAACCATGGCTTATCAAAGCTTCCTGCTGGAACCCATCACTTGCCATGCCTGGAACAAGGATCGAAGTCGTAAGTCTCCCTTTTTCAAAGGATCCTCAGAGATTCAGCTCCTGAACTCAACAATTGTGCCAATTAACAATTATTAACCTTACAGGAGAAAGATAAAAGATAAGCTTGGACTAGAAGACTCCAAGGTCCTTTCCAGATTCTATTCTATTCTATTCTATTCTATTCTATTCTATTCTATTCTATTCTATTCTATTCTATTCTATTCTATTCTACTCTACTCTACTCTACTCTACTCTACTCTACTCCACTCCACTCCACTCCACTCCACTCCACTCCACTCCACTCCACTCCACTATTCTCTATTCTGTTCCATTCCATTTCATATTTTCTATTCTATTCTATTCTATTCTATTCTATTCTATTCTATTCTATTCTATTCTATTCTATTCTATTCTATTCTATTCTATTCTATTCTATTCTATTCTATTCTATTCTATTCCATTCCATTCCATTCCATTCCACTCCACTCCACTCTCCACTCCACTCCACTCCTCTATATTCTGTTCCATTCCATTCCATAATTTCTATTCTATTCTATTCTATTCTATTCTATTCTATTCTATTCTATTCTATTCTATTCTATTCTATTCTCTCTTTTCTCTTTTCTCTTCTATTCTACTCCACTCCTCTATTCTCTATTCTGTTCCATTCCATTCCATAATTTCTATTCTATTCTATTCTATTCTATTCTATTCTATTCTATTCTATTCTATTCTATTCTATTCTATTCTATTCTATTCTATTCTATTCTATTCTTTTCTCTTTTCTCTTTTCTCTTTTCTCTTCTCTTCTACTCCACTCCTCTATTCTCTATTCTGTTCCATTCCATTCCATATTTTCTATTCTATTCTATTCTATTCTATTCTATTCTATTCTATTCTATTCTATTCTATTCTATTCTATTCTATTCTATTCTTTCATATATATAAAAGGTAGTCTTTCGGAAGGAGAAATTTGGGGAGAGGGCCGAGTTGGGTAACCTTTGGGGAAACGTTAGAGCTTTGATGTGCTCTTGAATCTACGCTTGAAAAAAATATCACCCAAGTGCTGCTGAAAATCATGATATTTGTAGAAACAGATTGGAGGCAATACAGAACCTTCCTAATGAAGGGCCAGGGGAAATCTGTGCACCTGATGTTGGGGGTTCTAGAAGTCATCTAGTCCATCCAGGGGATCCATGGGGGGGGGCTCTATAGAAGTTCTCTAGCCCAGAGGTCTCCAACCTTGGCAACTTTACGACTCGTGGCCTTCCACTCCCAGCATGCGCTGGCTGAGCTGAGGAATTCTGGGAGTGGAAGTCCGCAAGTCGTAAAGTTGCCAAGGTTGGAGACCCCTGCCATAGCCTATCCACCTGGATCCATGGGGGGTTCTAGAAGTCCTCTTGTCCGTCCATCCGTCTATCCATGTAAGATCTTAGAAGTCCTCTAGTCCGTCCATCCGTCTATCCATGTAAGATCTGCAAGTGTAGAATCCCTCGCAAGGGGCACAGGGAGGGAGAGGCATTCTCTGTTCCACAGCTATTAGAAAGCTTCTCCTATCATCAGCCCACTTCCTTTTCCCTTGGAATTTCCACCCCATTCATTCCACATCGACTCCCCGAGAAGGAGCCTTGGTACTACAGTGGTTTAAAGCACCCTGTTATTAACACAGCTGCCTGCAATTTACTGCTGGTTCGAATCTCTCCAAGGCTCAAGGTTGACTCAGCCTTCCATCCTTTCTAAGGTAGGTTAAATGAGGACCCAGTTTGTGGGGGCAATAAGCTGACTTTGTATAAAATATACAAAAGTATGAAGGCTATTGCTGAGCACATTGTAAGCCGCCCTGAGTCTCCGGAGAAGGGCGGCATATAAATCAAATTAAAAAAAAAAAAAAGAAAAAAAAAAAAAAAAAAAAGGAGAACAAGGCCGTTTCTCTTCTGCGTAGCCGAATCAGGGATTTTCCAGCCATCTGATAATAAAGAGCCATTTATCTGCAAATGTTTTTTTTTGGCGGGGGTGTGTGTGAATTTTTCTTTTTTGTGCTGTTGAAAAAAAGCAACAACACAAAAAAACTAAGGTGAGGACAAAGCCAATTTTTTAATGGGTCCTCTAGTTTTTGTCTGTTTCTTTCTGGTTTGTTTGTTTTCGGTGGCTTGATAAAACGGGGCCAGCGTGTCTTGATGTTGACGCGTTCCCCATTGCTGGTTTTGCAAATTTGGTCCATCTTCTTTCTCACAGAACTCGCCATCTCCCCCAACAATCACGAAGTCCACATCTACAAGAAAAATGGCTCCAAATGGGACAAAATCCACGAGCTGAAGGAACACAACGGGCAAGTAACAGGTGAGGACAACTAAGTCCCTGTTGTGGCCCACCGGCGGCCAGCAGATCTGGTAGCAGATTTGGACAGTGAGGAGGTTGGGGAGGAACCTGGGCCAGTCCTGGAGTCTGGGGAGGGCTCTGCGTCGGAGGCAGAGAGGGAGCCAGGGCCGTCTGACAGTTGTCAGCTGCCTTCGGAGTCAGACATCAGTGAGGCAGACGAACAGCTGGATCCTGTTCCCAGTGTGCAGAGCTGCCAGGAGAAGGGAACAGCTAAGGAACAAGGGTCGACTCAGGAGTAAAGCTACAAGTGGACGGTGAATGGCCTCTCCCATAGGAAATAAAGAGGAGCGAAGGGGGGGGGGAGTTTGCAGGAGACAATTAGTTCACTTGAGTGAAAAAATGTTCCTGCATTCTTGCCAAGTATTGTCGGTTACAGTGTGGAGTCTGAAAGATATCGGCTGGGCCACTCTCCAAGCCTGATAAAGGTCGGTAATTGTGAACGATCTTGAAAGACGGTGGGAGAGGAAAGACTTTGCTGGAGAGGAATTCACTGAAAATTAAATAAAAGGGGTTTATCGGGACGAGAACTCGGCTTCATGCTAGCTGGAAGGAAGTGAGGGAAAGAAGGATGTTCCTTCCAGCACTGGACACCTTGCCCAGATAGACCTTCTGGAAGTTGTAGGCACACATGCAGGGGATTAGAGAAAAGGTGAGAGGGTCAATAGGATATTTAAATCAGAAGAGGACACCTTTTTTGGAACCCTTTGTCCCATCACTTTTTAATGGCCACAAACTAGAAAACCACAACCCAACCATTGGGTCCTGAAGCCAGTAGGACAAAACTTTGAAGACCATCATCCATATCTGGCTTCAACTGATCTTCTTGACAGGCATCGACTGGGCCCCCGACAGCAACCGGATTGTGAGCTGCGGGACAGACCGCAACGCTTACGTCTGGACCCTAAAGAACGATGTTTGGAAGCCCACCCTGGTCATTCTCCGGATCAATCGCGCTGCCTGTTGTGTGAAGTGGTCCCCAAAAGAGAACAAGTTTGCTGTGGGCAGTGGATCCCGGAGGATCTCCATCTGCTACTTTGAGCAGGAGAACGATTGGTGCGTCTTAGCAAATGCGAGAGGAGTGGGTGGGGTTCGGCGGGATAACCCTATGAGGAGGGTTATCCTTTTAATACAAAGTTATGGGGGAAACAGAGAATTACAAATAAGTAGACCTTCTGCATTCGGACATCTTGACAAATCCATTAGGACATTTTGAGTTTTTCTTTAGAACACGGGCGTCCAACTAAGACTTCTGGACTTCCAACTCTCCAACCAGTCCAAAGGTATTAGAAGTTGGATAGCTCTAAAGTGGTGGTGGTTGTTGTTAGTTGCGAAGTCATGTCTGACCCATCGTGACCCCATGGACCACGTTCCTCCAGGCCTTCCTGTCCTCTACCATCCTCTGGAGTCCATTTAAGCTCACACCGACTGCTTCAGTGACTCCATCCAGCCACCTCGTTCTCTGCTGTCCCCTTCTTCTTTTGCCCTCCATCGTTCCCAACATTAGGCTCTTCTCCAGGGAGTCCTTCCTTCTCATTAGGTGGCCAAAGTATTTGAGTTTCCTCTTCAGGATCTGGCCTTCTAAAGAGTAGTCAAGGTTGATCTCCTAGATGGCTCCTTAAATCTTCAAAATGCAATCATTCATTCCATGAATCAAGGCTGGGAATTTCAGCTTCTCTCTCCAACTTCTCCTAGGTGGGTCTGTAAGCACATCAAGAAGCCAATCCGATCGACCATCCTCTGTCTGGACTGGCACCCAAACAATGTTCTCCTGGCAGCGGGTTCCTGTGACTTCAAGTGCAGGTGGGCCTTCTGCATTGACTTAGAAGATATTGAACAATTTCAATATTCCCAGCTGGATGGAATCATGGAACGGGGTGATAGTAGTGTGTCTGCTGTTAGACAAAGATATTTCATATGACTATGTTTGATTATGTGCCATCAAGTAGGTGGTAACTCCTGGTGGCCGCCTAAATAATGTTCTCCAGAACTATCCCATATTATTATGGAAGATGTAATATAAATGTGTTATGAAGTCTTCTCCTCCAGCTGTTGCATAATTAATTGATGTGATTATGGATCTAGATCGGGGTGAGCAACCCGCAGCTCTGGAGCCGCATGTGGCTCTTTCACCCCTCTGCTGCGGCTCCCTGTCACTCAAAATATGCGTCACAACTGCCAATGTGCGACACCCGCCAGTACACGATTTATTGAGCTTTTCAGCTCCCGGTAGGCCAACCATGGATAAATCCAAGAAAACAAAAGTTTCAGAAGAAAACAGAACGTTTAATTCAACTACATAGGCTAGTTTTGTGGCCGCTCAAGAAATAGTCAGGCACGGGAAGGGTTTTTGTGGTTCCTGGTGTTTTCTTTTCCTGTGGGAAACGGGTCCAAATGGCTCTTTGAATGTTTAAGGTTGCAGACCCCTGATCTAGATGAAATAGCGCCTTCTCGGTTGAGTGTTGGAGAGTCACCTGCATTTTTTTCCCTCCTTTCTATCATTGCGTTCCATCCACTCTTCAGGATTTTCTCGGCCTACATTAAAGAGGTGGAAGAGCGGCCAGCCCCTACTCCTTGGGGATCTAAGATGTCGTTTGGGGAGCTCATGTTTGAGTCGAAGAGTAGTTACAGCTGGGTCCACAGCATCTGCTTTTCGGACAGTGGTAACCGTCTGGCCTGGGTGGGCCACGACAGCACCATCTGCCTGGCAGATGCCAACAAGAAAATGGCGTAAGTAGGATGGTCTGAGGAAGGGGGAAGGAAGAAATCTGAGGGAGGTTGATGGATTGTCATGGGAAGTTCCTTGAGTAGGACAATAGTCAAGGAAAAGAAAGCTGGGGTTGAAATATAATTTGAGAAAGCATTGCAAGAATCTTTTTATTAAAACTTTATATTAAAAGTTGCATTAGCTTGCATGCTTTTGATCTATGGCCTATGACTTTTCTTGGGGTCCACCCAGTGGTGAAATCCATTTTTTTTTACTACTGGTTTTGTGGGTGTGGCTTGGTGGGCATGGCTTGGTGGGCGTGGCAGTGCAAAATCTCCATTCCCACCCCGCTCCAGGGGAAGGATACTGCAAAATCCCCATTCCCTCTATGGGGCCAGCCAGAAGGTGGTATTTGCCAGTTCTCCGAACTACTCAAACTTTCTGCTACCGGTTCTGCAGAACCTGTCAGAACCTGATGGATTTCACCTCTGGGTCCACCTATGTCAGTTCTCCAAGATAGGCCAATCTTGGAAAACTGACATAGGTGGACTAAAAAAAATGTCACACGGACGATGTAGAGTTTGGAAGGTTGATGAGTGGTGCTTTATTTGATATGAGTCAATCCACGACTGGAGTTTTCACATTCATGATTGAAACAAATATTAAGGATCAGGCTAAAGCAGAGGTCGGCAACCCGCTGCTCTGGAGCCGCATGTGGCTCTTTCATCCCTCTGCTGCAGCTCCCTGTCGCTGGTCAGCTCCACAATTGATAGGGCTTTCGGTTAGGACAGGTAGAGGAAAAAGGATGCCGTACTAGGAGGAGATTCTATGGTGGGGGAACTGGACTTCCGGTCAGCTCCAGAATTGAGAGGGGGCTTCCGGTTAGGACCTTTGTGGCTCTTTGAGTGTTTAAGGTTGCCGACCCCTGGCCTAAAGCGTTGCTTTCCCCCCGCAGTGTCGCCTGCCTTTCTACAGAGACTCTGCCCCTCCTGGCTGTGACCTTCATCACTGAGAACAGTCTTGTGGCTGCAGTAAGTCATAAACTTTCTCTCCTCGGGGCTGATTTTCCCACAAAAGATTTTACATGTAGAGCCATGGGCTCCTGATTTGGGGAAAATGGCTAAGCCATCGTCCTTGCGGTGTGGATAATGGTCATTTCAAGGTTTAGCCAGTAGATGGCACCATGATAAATATGGATGAGTCCAATAAAGGAGAATATTGGTAGCTCAGGGTTGAAATGAGAGGGTCCTTGGTGCTCTCTGAACTTGGATGTTTTCTTGCAGATGTTTCATGACCCAACTCATCAGTGCCGGAAGGGAGTGGGATTGGAGGAGGGGTGGGGGAGGTGGAGGACTACTGTGAGGTTCTTGATGTTCTCTGAGCTGGGTTGTTTTCTTGCAAAAATTTCATGACCCAACTAGGTAACATCATCAGTGCTGGAAGGTAGCGAGACAGGAGGAGGAGGAGGAAGACTACTTTGGGGTCCTTGATGTTCTCTGAGCTGGGTTGTTTCCTTGCAGGAACCCATGACGCAAACTAGATAACATCATCTGGTAGAACATGTCCTCTTCTGTCTTTGTTGAAAAGCAACCAGCATATTTCATCTAGCCTCTTTCCACAGATTCTCTATGAAATGTAGAGCACAATGTAGTCCTTTCCCAGCTGCACTACACATTCTTTATCCCCAGGAACGACACGTTTGGGAGTTGTGGACCAGCCCCATCTGAAGGACACTGATTTGGGGATGGCTCTACCCAACCACAAGTCATCCTCGCCCTTGTCTTCTGAGCTATGTTCTTGTCTTCTCTTTTTTTCCAGGGACATGACTGTTACCCAATGTTGTTCGCGTACAATGAACAGCAGGGCACCTTGAGCTTCGGAGGGAAAATGGACATCCCCAAGCAGAGTTCCCAACGGGGACTCACAGCTCGGGAGCGTTTCCAGAACATGGACAAGAAGGGCAGCTCTGATACCAACAATGCTTCTCTGGACACAGTTCACAAGAACAGTATCAGGCAAGTCTGTGAAATGTCTCTCTCTCTTTCCTTTATAACAAGGGGTCTCCAAATTTGGAAAGTTTGAAGACTTGTGGACTTCAACTCCCAGAATTCCCCACCCGGCAGAAGCTCCACAAGTCTTAAAGTTGCCGACTTTGGAGACCCTTGCTTTATAAGATATCGATGGATTGATCAAAGGGATGCAGTCAAGATCAAGGGAGGTACTAATACCACTCTATAAAGCCCTAGTAAGACCACACCTAGAGTACGGCATCCAGTTTTGGTCACCATACTATTAAAAAAGATATGGAGACTCTAGAAAGAGTGCAGAGAAGAGCAACCAAGATGATGAGGGGACTGGAGGCTAAAACATACAAAGAACGGTTGCAGGAACTGGGCATGGCTAGTCTAGTGAAGAGAAGGATCAGGGAAGACATGATAGCCGTCTTCCAATATTTGAGGGGCTGTCACAGAGAGGAGGGGGGGGTCAAGCTATTTTCCAAAGCATCTGAAGGCCAGACAAGGGATAATGGATGGAAACTGAGACAGACAATGAGAGCAATCAACCAATGGAACAAAAGTTGCCTTCAGAAATTGTGGGAGCTTCATCACTGGAAGCTTTCAAGAAGATACTGGACTGCCATCTGGAATGGAATGGAATGGAATGGAATGGAATGGAATGGAATGGAATGGAATGGAATAGAATAGAATAGAATAGAATAGAATAGAATAGAATAGAATAGAATAGAATATTGGAATGAAGAATGGAATGGAATGGAATGGAATGGAATGGAATAGAATAGAATAGAATAGAATAGAATAGAATAGAATAGAATAGAATAGAATAGAATAGAATAGAATAGAATAGAATATTGGAATGAAGAATGGAATGGAATGGAATGGAATGGAATAGAATAGAATAGAATAGAATAGAATAGAATAGAATAGAATAGAATAGAATATAGAAAATATGGAATGGAATGGAATGGAATGGAATGGAATAGAATAGAATAGAATAGAATAGAATAGAATAGAATAGAATAGAATAGAATAGAATAGAATATTGGAATGAAGAATGGAATGGAATGGAATGGAATGGAATGGAATGGAATGGAATAGAATAGAATAGAATAGAATAGAATAGAATAGAATAGAATAGAATAGAATAGAATAGAATAGAAT
Source organism: Pituophis catenifer annectens (assembly GCF_029215685.1). Lineage (NCBI taxonomy): Eukaryota > Metazoa > Chordata > Lepidosauria > Squamata > Colubridae > Pituophis > Pituophis catenifer. The sequence continues at coordinate 18,076,659 of NW_027256896.1, read as the reverse complement.
AAAATAGAATTCTTTATTGGCCAAGTGTGATTGGACACACAAGGAATTTGTCTTGGTGCCTACGTTCCCGGAGTACATAAAAGAAAAGATACATTCATCATCTATCAAAAATGGTGTAGGATCTGCTTGGACAGCGGGTTGGACTAGATCAGTGGTCCCCAACCTTTTTATCGCCGCGGCCCGCTGAGCGCGCGCAGGGGTGGGGGCACGGCCCAGGAGCTTTTGCGCACGGCCCATTGCGCACGGCCCAGGAGCCTTTGCGCTGCAGCGTTCATGTCCCCCGGCCGCTGTGCGGCCCGGTGCCAGGTACTCCACGGCCCGGCACCGGTCCGCGGACCGGGGGTTGGGGACCACTGGACTAGATGACCTACAAGGTCCCTTCCAACTCTTGTTAATCTGTAATCTAAATTAGTGTCAATTCTTAGCAACAGCATAGATAGATTTCCTCCAAGAGGATCTTGGCCCAACCTGGTCCTTTTGCTCTTATAATGATCCATTCACCCTTGATGTAACTGATTCTGTCCACTTGGCTTCTGTTTTACCTTATCTCCCTTCTTTCTTCCATCTTTTCATGGCATTATAGAATTCTTAGAAGTCACATACTTCAGTACCTGATCTGGTGGCTACAAGCCACCTTCACACAAACTAAGAAAACCGCTTCATGCAAACTGGTAAACGCTTTTCTTTTAAAAAGCGTTTCATCTCCTTTTACTTCTGGATCCTGATTCCATCTTCCTTAAAATGCCCTGAGCCATAAATCAAAATCAACATCCTCGATCAGCTTAGTGAATTTTGCAACATTTATCTTGGAGGAATCGGTAGACTTTTGTATGTGTGTGTTATTGCTGTACTTTTAGGAATCGGGAAACTGTGTTAAAAACTTGAAAGCCCAACCAGATTTAACTTGAGAGAATGAGGGGGAGGGGGTTTTCTCTGACCTAGACTGGACCATAACTTTGCCGTCATACCATCTAAGAATTGTGAAATAAAAATCTTGGGATTCCAACGACTGATAATGGCTCAGCTTGGTGGTAGAAACTTGGGTTTGCAAGGATCCATGGCCAAACTCTGACATCTCCAAGTAGAAAAACTTTAGGAGAAGTTCCCCAAAAGCTCCTTCGGATTCTCCCCCGTCCTTCAACCACAATTCCCAACATCTTGACACAAGATGTGGTGGACTCAAATTATTAGGCAATGATGAAGTAAGTCCTCTTTCTGAAGAGTGGACTTTCAGAAGGTCAAGCTCCTCCCTGTTCCTGGAGCTACCACCCACGGATGATGGATGATCGTTGTCTTATCAGTAAGTGGTTTGTAGTGTTTTCTGCTCCAGTTGAAGAAGACTCAACCGAGGGATCCTTCTGTTCTCTTCCAGCCAAATCTCTGTGATGGCAGGCGGGAAGGGGAACTGCTCCAAATTCTGCACCACCGGAATGGATGGCGGCATGAGCATATGGGACGTCAAGGTGAGCAGGGAGGTCCGAAGGGGGCTGCCCCAGGGCCATCCAGGTAGAATGGTTAGAGAGGGACAAGGAAGGTTGAGTTTAGACATTTTAAGGCTTAAATGTGAAGTTGGCACCAGGGGTGCTATTCAGCAGGTTCTGACAGGTTCTGGAGAACCTGTAGCAGAAATTTTGAGTAGTTCGGAGAACCGGCAAATACCACCTCTGGCTGGCCCCAAAGTGGGGTGGGAATGGGGATTTTGCAGTATCCTTCCCCCCAGGAGTGGGGTGGGAATGGGGATTTTGCAGTATCCTTTCCCCAGGAGTGGGGAGGGAATGGGGATTTTGCAGTATCTTTTCCCCCAGGAGTGGGGAGGGAATGGTGGATTTTGCAGTATCCTTTCCCCCAGGAGTGGGGAGGGAATGGGGATTTTGCAGTATCCTTTCCCCCAGGAGTGGGGTGGGAATGGGGATTTTGCAGTATCCTTCCCCCAGGAGTGGGGAGGGAATGGGGATTTTGCAGTATCCTTCCCCCAGGAGTGGGGAGGGAAAGGGGATTTTGCAGTATCTTTCCCCAACTCCTGGGGTGGGAATGGAGATTTTGCAATATCCTTCCCTCAGGAGTGGGATGGGAATGGGGATTTTGCAGTATCTTTCCCCTGCCACCAAGCCACAGCACGCCCACCAAACCGGTAGTAAAAAAATTTAAATTCCACCACCAAGTTGGGGCTGCTGCTGCAGCAAAAAAAAAATCCTGCTGATTCAAGCATCATCTGTCTTTGTAATAACAGGTCCCAGAAGCATTCTTTAAAATAAATAAATAAATAAAAACTCTGGTTAGCTGCAATGCAGGGTTTCTCAAACGTGACCACTTTCGTGGTTCCTTTTTATTTATGTCAACGGGAAGGAGCTGTGTCCGGTTTCCACTCTTTCAATTGCAAGAAACAAAAAAACCCCCTCCCTTTAAAATAATCCCTCCCCCCAAGCTTCGGTGGAAATTTGGAAGAAAATTGAGGGAGGAAAGGAAAGTTGAGTTTTTTCAGGGGCAAAAACAGAAGAGAAGTTTTTTTTTTTCATTCCATGTTTTTAGTTTTCACTTGAGCCAAAGAAAAGGGGAGGGGGAAAAAAAAAATCAAGAGGTTACAGATTTATAGTATTGAGAATCCGCAGTAAGAATCACACCCGGCCGGATCCCAACGGATCCATTTCTGATCTTGAGCAAATAGCTACCGGTTTGTAAAGCCTCTTCCTTTTGTGTTTCAGACCTTGGAGGCTGCAATGAAAGGCCTCCGGATGAAATAAGCCTCCCTGCGTATAAAATCCGCCAGCAGAAACAGGGATTCCCACCTGCCAAGGAAATCAATCAAGGCTTAAATCTTAGATTCCTGCTTTCCAGAATCCTTAAAATGACAATCCCAGATGCTTACAAGCTCAGCTTTTCTTTTTTTTGGAGGCCTCCTGGGCAGGAACCCAGGAGGGGTTTAAAATAAAATAAAATAAAATAAAATACATGCAATTAAAGAGAGTCTATAATCTGTGTCTCTCATGGTTTGGGGTCTCGCCCCCCCCACCCCCGGCAGTCAAGCCTGCATTTCTCAGAAATTAAAGATGAATCTTTGCCCATTTTTATATGCTTACAGGTAGTCCTCGACTTAGGACCGCAATGGAGCCCAAAATTTCTGTTGCTAAGTGAAACATTTGTTAAGATTTGAGTTTTGCCCCATAATCCTTGATTTACAATTGCAATGGAGCCCACAATTTGTTGCTAAGCGAAAGTTAAGTGAGTTTTGCCCCGTAAACCTCGACTTATGACCAAAATGGAGCCCAAAATTTCTTGTTGCTAAGTGAAACATCTGTTAAGTGAGTTTTGCCCCATTTTACCACCTTTCTTGCCACAGTCGTTAAGTGAATCACTGCGGTTTTTATGTCAGTAACCCGGTTGTTCAGTGAATCTGGCTTCCCCGTTGAATTTGCTCATCAGGAGGTCGCAAAAAGGGAACACTTCAACCACCATAAATACGAGTCAGTTGCCAAGCGTCAGAATTTGGATCACAGGACCCCGGGGAGGATGCAACGGTCGTAAGGGTGAAACACGATCTTAAGTCAACTTTTTTTTAGTGCCGTTGTAACTTTGGTGACTAAATGAAAGGCTATAACTTGAGGACTGCCTCTTCTTTGATCCTCATTGGCAGGATCTCCAACTTTGGAATTCCCCAGTGGGACCCTAGGAAATGAAATCTGTGAGGCTTCCCCTTGTGCTAGTCGTTCCCGACTCTAGGGGGCGGTGCTCATCTCCATTTCAAAGCCGAAGAGCCAGCGCTGTCCGAAGGCGTCTCCGTGGTTATGTGGCCGGCATGACTCGATGCCAAAGGCGCACGGAACGCTGTTCCCTTCCCACCAAAGGTGGTGCCTATTTTTCTACTTGCATTGTTTTTTACATGCTTTCGAACTGCTAGGTTGGCAGAAGCTGGGACAAGTCACGGGAGCTCACCCCGTTATGCGGCGCCGGGGATTCGAACCGCTGAATGGCCGACCTTTCGATTGACAAGCTCAGCGTCTTAGCCACTGAGCCACCGTGTCCTGTGTGAGCCTTGTAGGAACCCTTAAATTGAGGTCATCCACCCTAAAGAAAAACAGGACTTCAAACAATTTCTCGGGTGATGTTCAAAGTGCAGTCCCGAGGGTGTGAAAAGGCACCAGACCAGACCGTTACGATAATTTAAACTTTATTCAGCCAAATATACAGGTTTTTCTCTTTTTTTCTCTCTCTCTCTCTTTCTTTCTCTCTCTTGCGCGCGCACGCCTGCCTTTATTCCGGAAAGATGCACAATCCCGAAGATGCGTTCTCTAGTTTTCGCTTTTCCAAGGGTTTGTTTTAAAAAACAGAAGTCATTATCGACTTCCAGAGAAGAAGGAAAAGAAATGAAAAGGACGGTTTTAAAAAAATAAAATAAAATAAAACAACAGGGTGGAAAAGAGAAAACTAAAATAGCCAGAGGGTTTTGGAGGGGGTGTGGGTCAAGGATTCCACCTCCTGCCCCGTAACTGTTCATTTCCCTGGACTTTTGTGCAGCCCAGGTCCATGCCAAAGCACACTCCCTCGTCCCCGTATTTTTATTTTTGGGAAATGCATCTACAGGGGTCCAAGCTACTCGTCTCCCACCCCCTTCCCTGCCTAGTTTCCCTGAAAGCTAGCTGAAGCGATCGGCCCCCTCCCCAGCAAACCTTCCGCCTCCGTTGGCCTCCCACCCGAAAATCAAAAACACGTCAAACCGTTCAGCCGGCGGCGTTTGGTTCCCCCTCCCCGAAAACGGTCATTTTAATGCAACGGTCGGTGTTGTCACGATTTTGCACCAAAGGTGAAGGGTGCCTGGATACCTCCTTCCCTCTTTCCCCTCCCCTCACCTGCGTGCCCCTCCCTCCCTCCCCCCCCCAAAAAAAAGTAATCCCGTGGAATTCTGTGCCCAGATGAAGACGAACATGGAGCGGTCAGTGTCTCTTCAGAGGTGACGGTGAGGCCGCCATCGCTGCTGCCGCTGCCCTCCTCCTGCAGCCTCTCTGGGAAATTGACGCCACAGCGAGTCCGAAGGGTGCCAGGCCCAGCACCGTCCCGGGGGTGTCCCTCCTCTCGGGGGGAGGGGGCTGCCTTTACTTGTTGAGGGACAGCGACTGCATCCGCTTGCCTGCCATGGCCGCGTCGTCTTTAGCTGGGGGGAGGGGGGTCAAGCGGAGAAGGAAGAACAGCTGAATCCCTGAATCCTTCCTTCCTTCCTTCTCTCTCTCTTCTTTCTTCCTCCTTCTCTCTCTTCTCATTTCCATCTCCTTCCTTCCTTCCTTTCTTTCTCCCTCCCACTCTTCTCATTTCCATGTCCTTCCTTCCTTCCTTTCTTCCTTCCTCCCTCCCTTCTCATTTCTATCTCCTTCCTTCCTTCTCTTTCTTCCTCCCACCCTCCCTTCTCATTTCCATCTCCTTCCTTCCCTTTCTTCCTCCTTCCCTCTCTTCTCATTTCCATTTCCTTCCTTCCCTTTCTTCCTCCCTCCCACTCTTCTCATTTCCATCTCCTTCCTTCCTTCCTCTTTCTTCCTCCTTCCCTCTTCTCATTTCCATGTCCTTCCTTCCTTCCTCTTTCTTCCTCCCTCCCACTCTTCTCATTTCCATGTCCTTCCTTCCTCTTTCTTCCTCCCTCCCTCCCTCTCTTCTCATTTCCATGTCCTTCCTTCCTTCCCTCTTTCTTCCTCCTTCCCTCTCTTCTCATTTCCATTTCCTTCCTTCCCTTTCTTCCTCCCTCCCACTCTTCTCATTTCCATCTCCTTCCTTCCTTCCTCTTTCTTCCTCCTTCCCTCTTCTCATTTCCATCTCCTTCCTTCCTTCCTCTTTCTTCCTCCCTCCCACTCTTCTCATTTCCATGTCCTTCCTTCCTCTTTCTTCCTCCCTCCCTCCCTCTCTTCTCATTTCCATGTCCTTCCTTCCTTCCCTCTTTCTTCCTCCTTCCCTCTCTTCTCATTTCCATTTCCTTCCTTCCCTTTCTTCCTCCCTCCCACTCTTCTCATTTCCATGTCCTTCCTTCCTTCCTCTTTCTTCCTTCCTCCCTCCCTTCTCATTTCCATCTCCTTCCTTCCTTCCCTCTCTTTCTTCCTCCTTCCCTCTCTTCTCATTTCCATTTCCTTCCTTCCCTTTCTTCCTCCCTCCCACTCTTCTCATTTCCATCTCCTTCCTTCCTTCCTCTTTCTTCCTTCCTCCCTCCCTTCTCATTTCCATCTCCTTCCTTCCTTCCCTCTCTTTCTTCCTCCTTCCCTCTCTTCTCATTTCCATTTCCTTCCTTCCCTTTCTTCCTCCCTCCCACTCTTCTCATTTCCATCTCCTTCCTTCCTTCCTTCCTCTTTCTTCCTCCTTCCCTCTCTTCTCATTTCCATGTCCTTCCTTCCTTCTCTTTCTTCCTCCCTCCCACTCTTCTCATTTCCATCTCCTTCCTTCCTTCCCTCTTTCTTCCTCCCTCCCACTCTTCTCATTTCCATCTCCTTCCTTCCTTCCTCTTTCTTCCTTCCTCCCTCCCTTCTCATTTCCATCTCCTTCCTTCCTTCTCTCTTTCTTCCTCCCACCTTCCCTTCTCATTTCCATCTCCTTCCTTCCCTCCCTCCCTCCCTCCCTTCCATCCACCTTTCTAGACTGCATAAAAATTCCTATGTGAAGGGACGTAACTCCAGATCGACCCCCTTTAAAAAGGACTGATAGCTCCTTTCTCTCTTTCTTTTCTTTCTCTTTTTTCTTTCTTTTCTCTTCCTCCCTCCCTCTTTTCATTTCTATCTCCTTCCTTCCTTTTCTTCTCTCTTCTTTCTTCCTCCCTCCCTCCCCTTCTTCTCATTTCCATCTCCCTCCCTCCCTCCTTCCTTCCTGGATTTTGATCATGCGACTTGCATGAATGCCGCAATGGTCCTATGTATGAGGACTACCTTGTACCAATAAAGGGCTCCCAAACCTTCACAGGGGCCTCAGCTCCCTTTAGCCTCAGCCAGACGTTTCCCTCCTTACCTCTCCTCTCTTCCTCTTTCTTTTTGGCTGCCTCTTCTCTCTGTTTCCGGATAATGGCTAGCCGGGCGAGGTCGGCCTTGGCCTGTTCCGTTTTCCCTGCCAGGTGCATCTTCATGTACCTTTCTTTTGCCTTCTGTTTTTCAATCTCTTCTCTGCAAAGGTACCGGGAGGGGAGGAAGAGTCGGCAAAAGATCCAAGTAATCAGGAGGCTTTGGAGACCTGCCCCCCCCCCAATTTCCCCAAAGACACGTGGATTTCCATCTGGATGGTTTTGAGCACAGCAGGTGAGGCTCACCAGAGGGAACAAAAACAGCCTCCATTCCATTGCTGCCTGGCTATGTACCGTGTTTCCCCGAAAATAAGACCCTGTCTTATTTTATTTTATTTTTTTTGAACCCTGAAATAAGCGCTTGGCCTTATTGCCATGTGCTCAAAAGCCCGATTGGGCTTATTATCAGGGGGATGTCTTATTTTGGGGGGGAAACAGGGTGTTAGGAAATGATGATTGCCTAACTTGTTGGCTTGGCAATATATAAAACCTCAATATAGCTTTAAGACTTGTATTGCTGTATTGCATCATACTGTGTCCTGATTGGTTAGCTCTGTAGCCAATGTCCTTAAGAGGGATCTAGAAACACGGTTAGTTTCTCTTTGCTGACCATTATTGCTCTTTACTGCTCTTTGCTATGTTTGCTACTGTTTGCAACTGTTTATTGTGTATGACTACGACAACTGGTAAGAAGACTTTGTTATTGGAATATCCCTGGACTATTGTTTTACTATCTACGGCTTTATCTGTGTATGACCTGGACTGTTTATTGGACTGTGCCTTATTACTGTTTCCTAAAAGTAAACACAACTCAAGTGTATCTGTGTGTTGGCTGCGATTATTTGCAACTGCTCTCAGTCGCTTTCATGTGCACACCCTTGCTACTCTAGGGTTGCTCTGCGAATTCCTCAACACAGGGTAGCAATTTTTTAAGTGTAACTATAATTAATTATAACAGGAGGGGGGAAAATACAAGTAGTCCTCAACTTACGACGGTTTATTTAGTGGACCGTCCGTAGTTACAACGGCACTGAAAAAAAGTGACTTACGACCATTTCCGCATCGCCATGATCAAAATATTAGATGCTTGGCAACTGACTCATATTTATGACGGTTGCTGTGTCCCGGGGCCACGCGATCCCCTTTTGCGACCTCCTGAGAAGGAAAGTCAAATGGGGAAGCCAGATTCCCTTAACAACCAGGTTACTAACTTATCCACCGCAGTGATTCACTTAACAACGGAGGCAAGAAAGGTCGTGAAATAGGGCAAACCCCACTTAACAACAGAAATGTTGGGCTCCCCGGTGGTCGTAAGTCGAGGACTATTTGAACACGACTGCAAGTGGCCCTACAGATGACGTTTCGCTTTCAAGTCAATGTAGTGGTGGGGATATATATATATATTTATTTATTTTAGCCCTGCCCCTTTAAAAGGCGTGGATTTCAACTCCCAGAATTCCCCAGCCGGCTCTGCTGTGGCCAAGGTTGAAAAACGGGGATGTGAAGAATGAACTCCTAGTACATAGTACATTTTATTCTCCCGTCATTCTCTCTAATGGTGTAATTTTAAATTTGAATTTTAAATGGGGGATTTTAACTGTCGGGCCAAATTGCTTAATATATTTTTAAATTGTTTTTAAATTTTGTATTCTATGTTTTTTATCTATGGCTGTTCACCGCCCTGAGTCCTTCGGGAGAAGGGCGGTATATAAATTTAAATATTAAATTAAATTAAATTAAAAATTCACTATGTTCCAAGGGTTAATAAAAAAACTCTTCGTTTAAATCCTCCCTCCCTTTGGCTAATTCTGGGAGAATGGAGGCAATGAAGAGGGCAGGACACCCCCCACCGCCCCCACTCCTCTCTATCTCGGAGGGAAGGACTTACCGTTCTCTCCGCGATAATTCTCTCGGGCTCTCTAAATCGAGCTGAGTGACTTTTTTAGCGGTTTGCACCGCCCGGTTGGGATTCTCTATGTCGATCATGCCTTCCACTCCTTTGTGTTTCGGCTGGAATTGAAAGGCAACAACAACAAAAAAAAAAAAGAAGAGAGCCGGTTGGAACAGTTTCCTGGAAGGGAATTGTGTGACGATCGTGTGGCCTTGGGAGGTGGAGGAAAGAGATGCCGCCCAGGGAATGGTCGCATAAGAGAGGTCGTAGTTAGTGGCTACATAGTGGGGAAAGGAAGGAAGGATGGATGGATGGATGGGAGGAGAGGAGAGGAAGGAGGGGAGGGGAAGGGGAGCAGAGGGGAGGAAGAAAGAACGGGAGGAAAGGAAAGGAGAGGAAGGAAGAAGGAGGGGGAAAGGAGGGGAGGAGAGGAGAGGAAAGGGAGGAAGGGAAGGGAAGAAAGGGAAGGGGAAGAATGAAGGGAAGGAGAGGAAGGATGAAGGGGAGGAAGGGAAGGAGAAAAAGGGAAGGAAGGAAGAAGGAAGGGGAAGAAGGGGAAGAGAGGAGAGGAAAGGGAGGAAGAATCAGTGGAAGGGGAGAAAGGAAGAAAAGGAAGGGGAAGAAGGAAGGGAAGGAGAGGAAGGAGAAGAAGGGGAGGAAGGGAAGGGAAGGAGGAAAAGGGGAGGAAGGAAGGGAAAGAAGAGGAAAGGGAAGGAGGGAGGGAGGAAGAAGCAGAGGAAGGGGAGAAAGGAAGAAAGGGAAGGGGAAGAAGGGAAGGAGAGGAAGAAGAAGGGGAGGGGAGGGGAGGGAAGGAGGAAAAGGGGAGGAAGGAAGGGGAGGGAAGGAGAGGAAAGGAAAGGAAAGGAAGGCAGACAGAAAGAATCCTCCCCAACTTGTTAGGCTGTAAATAGTGACGTGGAAAAACTGTACTTGCAAGAGTCTGTTAACGTAGCCTTACAAAAAAGTAGACTTAGCCCATCAGGTCTGTTTCCTGTCTGGTCCACCTAGGAAGGCTGGCTTTAAGGCCAAGGGGTAGCCAGATCCTGGCGTGTGGGGAGGGAATGCAAGGCAACATAATGCGTGTGTAGAGGTGTCCACTGGCTGAATCAAAGCCGACAGCCTCTCATCGCTCTTCTTGGTCCTAAATGGGGAAAATTCTTCTCCGGCCCCGGCCTCCCCCTCTACCTGATAGTCTTCGCCCTCTTCTTCCTCGCTCTCATCTGAATCTAGCGATTTCTCCTTCTTCTTGGGTTCTCCGGAGGCCCCGGAGCCGCCTTCCTCTTGCTCCTCTTCCTCTTCCTGTGGAAAGGAGAAGCATCAGCAAGCCAGAATAGCTGCGGGGGAAGATTGGGGGAGGGGGGCAGGGGTGGGGGTGGGATATCAGAACGGCTGGGAGCGATTTAGCTTCACCCAAGCGGGGGAGGGGGTGGTGCTCCGGCTTTCCGCCCATTCCTCTCTCTGACTGCCTGGCATCGTGGGGATGTTGGGAGGACGACAAGGGCGAGCCTCCAATTCTCAGCCTAAGCTACCTTAGTATAACCCGCCCGTTTTTTCACACTGTTGCAGCATCCCCCACAGTCATGTGGTCAAATTCAAACAGCTGGCAACTGACTCATCTGGATGATGGTTGCCATGTCCCCAGGTGTCAACCCTGAAGTGATCCTGGCTGAGGCCCCATCTTGGAAGCTTCAGGGTTGCCACACAACGGAGGGAGGTGGGTGGGTGGGGGGAAGGAAATAGTTAGATGGGGTCTTGTAGCCCAAAGAATAACGTTTTCCTGTGGGAACCAAGGACAGGTGGCTGGCCAGAGGAGGAGCGAAGTAACCAAGCAACCGGCCAGCAGCTGGATTGGACAGTGTGACCAGTGACTTTTTTTTTTTTTTTAATTTTGATTTATATGCCATCCTTCTCCGGAGACTCAGGGCGGCTTACAATGTGCTCAGCAATAGCCTTCATCCTTTTGTATATTTATACAAAGTCAGCTTATTGCCCCCACAAACTGGGTCCTCATTTCACCTACCTTAGAAAGGATGGAAGGCTGAGTCAACCTTGAGCCTTGGCGAGATTCGAACCCTGCAGTAATTGCAGGCACTGGTCTTAATAAGCTTAATAACAGGGTGCCTTAAACCCCTGTACTACCAAGGCTCTTGGGGGGGGTGGGGGGTGGAAAGGGAAAACTATTCAGAGTATGAATATTCATAAACTGGACTAGATCAGCCAATGAATAGGCATAGCAATTAAGTCAGCCAATGAGGGCTGTTTGGGAGCTGAGACAGACTGAAGCCAGTGTGTATCTTAGTCTGCAGCTTCTGAGTCTGCGCAGAAAAACTGAAACTAGTCTGCTCTGCTGAAATGAAACTAACTGTTCTCGCCTGCCTTGCGTTTTGCTTGTAACTGCTACGACGTTGAAGAAGAATCCATATTGGTATTGTACCTTTACTTTCATGTATTATTATGTATATAAAGAAGTTAATGAATCCTGCTGCATCTGTCTGCCTGTTTGTGCTTTCTGGATTTGATTTTTTGCAACAAACTCTGACAAAAACTTTCACTTTTAATTAGGTGAAAGCCGCGGGAACTTTCAGAGTCGGCTTTCACCAGTCTGCGCCAATGTGATGTAGCCAATAAAACTGTTCTTTGAGGAATTTGCCTGCCTCGGCGTTCTGCTTTCTATGGGTGCGTGACTTGGAACGCTGACACCAGGGTCATGTGATCTCCTTTTGCGACCGTCGGACAAGCAAAGTCAACTGAACAACCATGTCACTAATTCAACAACCGCCGTGGTTCACTGAACCGCCGCAAGAAAAGTCGTAAAACGGGGGACAAAACTCACTGAACAAGCGTCTCTCTTAGCAACATAAATGTTGGGGCTTGTCAACAGCACTTAGAAAACTCGGCTGCTTACCCTGGCCTTCTGTTTCTCAGCCTGCAGCTGGGCATCGATCTCTTCCGGGCTTGTATACTGCCGCGCTCGGCCTTTATGGCCCCCTTTTTTACCTGCAAGAAAAAAGTGGGTTTAAAGATTACCATATTTTTCAGAGTATAAGACGCACCTTAGTTTTTGGGAAGGAAAATAAGAAAGAAGCTGATTGGCAGGTGGATCAGCCTCCCCCAATCAGCTGTTCCCAGAGGTGAATTTTAGCAACAGGCTCCTTGGTTGTGAGCTCTGTGCCTTGCTTTTTTTTCTGCCTCTGAAACTTCTGAAACTCCGTGTCAGAAAAAACTTTTTTTCCTGCCTCTGAAAGCCTCCGAAACAGCTTCAGAAAAAAAGCCTCTGAAACAGCTTCAGAAAAAAAGCCTCTGAAACAGTTTCAGAAAAAAAGCCTCTGAAGCTCTGTTTGGGGACTTCTTTTCTGAAGCTTCATTTCTGATGCTTTTTTCAGCCTCTGAAACCTCCGTTTGAGAAGCTGGACGGGGCTAAGACGCACCCAGATTTTCACCCTCTTTTTTTGGGGGGAAAAAGGTGTGTCTTATACTCCAAAAAATACGGTACTTTCCCCCCCCCGCCCCCCCCGCATCTCTTCCTCTTCTAAGTTGTTCGGCTTCCATTGTCAGGCAAGGCCTAGACTCCCGTCAATGGAAGCAGAGAGCAGTGGTGGGATCCTGCTGGTTTAACAACCGGTTCAGTGATTGTGCGCTTCGCATGTGCGTAGTTTTGCTAAAACTTACTTTCCGCGTTACTGCTGGGGAGTAACACAGCTGAGGCATTGCAATGCACTCTGCTGCACGAATCAGCTGAGAGGATAAAGGCAGGAGCGGGCGGGCCCACCTGATTGTTGGGAGTGAACCGGTTCGCTCCCAGCTGAACGTCAGAGCGAACCGGTTCACCCGAACCAGTCTGAACTGGTAGAATCCCACCCCTGGCAGTGAGCTTCCAAGATAAGACAGTCTTTTCCCACATCAGCACGCACCTCTCCCCTGCGCCGCCTCCCCACCATGGAAAGGCCGGAGGGGGGGGAAGCTTAGGGAGAGGGCTCTAAGGCACTGTGAAGCGGTCTACAAGTCTACGTGCTACTGCTGATTAGCTGTGATGGCACAGTGGTTAGAATGCAGTATTGCAGGCTAACTCTGCCCATAAAACAGGAGTTCGATCCTAACCGGCTCAAGGTTGACTCAGCCTTTCATCCTTCCGAGGTTGGTAAAATGAGGACCCAGATTGTTGGGCGGGCAAGATGCAAATAATGCTTCTACATTGTAGAGAGTCCGGAGAGTGCTTCAAAGCGCTATGTAAGTCTAAATGCTATTGCTATTTTAGGAAATCCACAAGCCAGGGGAAGGCCCTCCTCCCCCTAAGGAGTAGGTGGGGGAAAAGATGAAAATAAATAAATAAAAAAAAAACTATAAAAGAGAACATTTGTAGTTTAGGGTTGAAATGAGGGGTCCTAGGTGCTCTCTGAACTTGGTTGTTTTGTTGCAGACTTTTCATTTCCCACCTAGGGAATAGCATCAGAAGGGAGCGGGGTTTGCAAAATTGAGCAGGGGGGAAGATATGGAGAAGACCGAGAGGCCCCTTGGAGCTCTCTGAGCTGGGTAGTTTTTTCGTGGACGTTTCATTACCCAAACTAGGTAACCTCATCAGTGCTAGAAAGAAGTGGGAAGAGCCTTGGTGGCGCAGCAGACTAAAGTGCTGTTAAAGTAGCACCAGCTGCCTGTAATTACTGCGAGTTCAAATCTCACCAGGCTCAAGGTTGACTCAGCCTTCCATCCTTCCGAGGTAGGTAAAATGAGGACCCGGATTGTGGGGGCAATAAGCTGACTTTGTATAAAAAAGAACACCGCTTGGGGGCCCCCCGAAAGCCCTACTAAGCAGGTATATACAAAAGTATGAAGGCTATTGCTTAACGCATTGTAAGCCCCCCTGAGTCTCCGGCATATAAATCGAACCAATAAATAAATAAATAAGTTTGCGGAGAGGAAGGGGGTCAGGAGGAGGAAGAAGAGGACTGGGGGATCCTTGGTGCTCTCTGAGCTGGGTTGTTTTCTTACTGATGTTTCATTACCCAACAAGGTTACATCATCAGTCCTAGAAGGGAGTGAGGTTTGCAGAGAGGAGGGGGAGGAGGAGGAGGAGGAGGACTGGGGGGGGGTCCTGGTTTTCTTGCAGATGTTTTATTACCCAAACTAAGTAATGTCAGCATGAAAAACACAAAAAGATTTTTTAAGAGAGAGAAGAGGCAGAAAGACATCCCAAAGCAAGTCTTCAGATTAGGTGCCTTCTGCTGTCCAAGGGGTGGGGTGGGGTGGGCATTTCCAGGAGCTCCTTGGCTGCGGGGTATAAACTGAGCCCCGAATCCCCCTATTCAACCTCCCCCCCATCCCACTTCCCACATGAAAAGGGAGGCTGCCAATCCCCCCCCCCTCTTGTTCTGATTGACAGTCAACTCCAGGAAAGCCCTTCCAAGCAGATCTGATGCAATCCACTCAGCTGGCCCTGACATCCCAGAGGAGGAGAGGAGAGGCTGATTGGCTGCCCAGTCACTGGATCCCCACCACATGGGAGGCTGGGATCAGGAAGGAAAGGCAGGGAGGCTCTCCGCTGTCCCCCTACTGGGGCTAATTAAGACCCCCACCTCCTGATTTGACACTAATTAAGCCCCTCCCCCTGATTTCACTCTCAAGACCCCCTCTCTTTAATTTGCCTCTTTTGGAGACCCCCCTACTTTGACCATTAATTTGGCACAACCCACAACCTGATCTGGCTCTCCTTAAGACCTCGCTCCCGCTGATTTGACTGTCGTTGAGACCCCCCACCCCTCCTGATTTGACACTAATGAAGCTCCTCCCCCTGATTTCACTCTCCTTAAAAAAACCCCACCCACTCATTTGCCGCTTTTGGAGACCTCCCCCCACCCTCTATTCTGACACTAATCCAGGCCCCCCCAACCTGATTTGGCTCTCCTTAAGACCCCCCACCCTTTAATTTGCCTCTTTTGGAGACCCCCCCACCTCTATTTTGACAATTAATTCGGCCCCACAACCTGATTTGGCTCTCCTTAAGACCCCCACTCCCGCTGACTTGACCATCTTTGAGACCCCCCACTCCTCCTGATTTGACACTAATGAAGCCCATCCCCCTGATTTCACTCTCCTTGTGTTTCCCCCCACGCACACTCATTTTCCTCTTTTGGAGACCCTCCCCCACCCTCTATTCTGACACTAATCCAGCCCCACACAACCTGATTTGGCTCTCCTTCAGACTCCCCCTCCCGCTGATTTGACTGACATTGAGACCCCCCACCCACCCCTCCTGTCAAATCAGGAGGGGTGGGGTCTCCAAAAGAGGCAAATTAATGAAGCCCCAACCACTATTGGGCTCTCTTTGAGACCCTCCCCACCCTCTAATTTCACCCTCATTAACCCCCCCAGATGTGGCTCTCATTGACGCCCCCCCCAGCCCTGATTTGGCACTAATTAATGCCCCTCCCCCCTGATTTCACTCTCAAGACCCCCCCACACTCATTTGTCTCTCTTGGAGACCCCCCCCACCCTCTATTTTGACACTAATTCAGCCTCACAACTTGATTCGGCTCTCCTTAAGACCCCCCCTCCTGCTGATTTGACTGACATTGAGACCCCCCACCCACCCCTCCTGTCAAATCAGGAGGGGTGGGGTCTCCAAAAGAAGCAAATTAATGAAGCCCCACCCACTCATTGGGCTCTGTTTGAGACCCGCCACCCTCTAATTTGACCCACATTAACCCCACCCTTACCACCCCCAAGATGTGGCTCTCATGCACGCCCCCCCCAGCCCTGATTTGGCACTAATTAATGTCCCTCCCCGCTGATTTCATTCACAAGACCCCCCACCCACACTCATTTGCCTTTTTTGTAAAACCCCCCACCCTCTATTTTGACACTAATTCAGCCTCACAACTTGATTCGGCTCTCCTTAAGACCCCCCCTCCCGCTGATTTAATTGTCTGGGACCCCCCCACCCTCTAATTTTGACCCTCATTAACACCCCCCCCCACTCCAAAATATGGCTCTCATGGACGCCCCCTCCCCCCACAGCCCTCATTTGACACTAATTAGTGCCCCCCCCCATCTCTTTAAAGGACCTGCCCGAGAATCTCGGGGGGGAGTAGCCCCCCTCCCCCACTCGAAAGACCCCCTCCCCGTCTTTCGAGTGGGGGAGGGGCAATCCCGGAATGATATCCTCCTCTCCCCCTCCCCAATTTTAATATTTATTTATTTATTTATTTTAAAAGGAGGTGGGGGGGGGAATCAGCAGGAAAGGCCTGAAGCGCCTCCCGGCCCTTCCAGGCAAAGGGTGTGGGGGGGGGGTGAGGTGGGGGGGGGTCCCGATGCCCATGTGGCACGGCCGGGGACGATGGGGGGTGTAGTCCCGCTTGCTTGAGAAAGCTGGGTCTCCCCAGGGAGAAGCGCTCACCTCCTTTGGGCATAGCGAGGTCGGGCAGGCAACGATGGCGGCTCCGACGGCGAGCGAGCGAGAGCGAGTCGTCCTGCTTCTCCTGCCGTCCCCCCCCCCTTCTACACGCCTCGCTTCGCCCCGAGCTGGGAGCGACCCGGAAACGGAAGTGGGGCCGGCGTCGTCGACGTCGACGTCCGTTTAAAGCCCCCCCTCCCCGTTTCGTGAGGTGCCAAGCTCTGAGGGCTGTCTCGCCTGACGCCTGACGGAAAAAAAACGGAGTTCACTTAAGTGCTGGGAGGGTATAAAAAGCAGAACGTCCAGCAGGACTTGCCTGCTCCGGGCGGTTCGTTCCGAGGAATTTCTTTTGAAGGCGGGTCGGCTTACGTTCCTGGCGCAGGGCCAAACAGGCAACTGTCGTGGACGGACCGACGGAATAGGAAAAGCCCCCCCCGGGAAGCGACGGCGGTGCGAAGGAGGGCCTGGGCTGCTGGTGACGTCACGGCAGGGCGACGGGAACCCCGGGGAAGCGGAAGAGCGCCGCGGAGGAAAACAGCAGCGCCCCCATATCGTAAGTAGCCCCCCCTTCCCTCCGTCGGACCAGAAGGGGGACCGGTTTCTCCCCCCCTCCAACCCCCAGGGCCTCGTCTCTGTCTGTCTGGGGCCTGTTTAGAGTCTCTCTGCGTGGCAGGCAGAAATCCCCCGGGAGAGCATCTTGCTGGGAGGGGACTCCCCGGTGGAACTTCTGCCTGGGCTTCCCCTGTAAGGGGCCTTTCCCCACTGAGGAAGACCGGAGATCCCGCTGGAAGAGAGGAAGGAGGATTCAGGAGCAGAATAGATCATCTGGAAGGGACCTTGGAGGTCTTCTAGTCCATCCCCCTACATAAGATGTGAAATAATAATAATAATAATAATAATAATAATAATAATAATAATAATAATAATAATAATAATAATAATAATAGTAGTAGTAGTAGTAGTAGTAATAGTAGTAGTAGTGGAAGGGACCTTGGAGGTCTTCTAGTCCATCCCCCTACATAAGATGTGAAATATAATAATAATAATAATAATAATAATAATAATAATAATAATAATAATAATAATAATAATAATAATAGTAGTAGTAGTAATAGTAGTAGTGGAAGGGACCTTGGAGGTCTTCTAGTCCATCCCCCTACATAAGATGTGAAATATAATAATAATAATAATAATAATAACAACAACAATAATAGTAGTAATAGTAGTAGTGGAAGGGACCTTGGAGGTCTTCTAGTCCATCCCCCTACATAAGATGTGAAATATAATAATAATAATAATAATAATAATAATAACAATAATAATAATAATAATAATAATAGTAGTAGTAATAGTAGTAGTAATAGTAGTAGTGGAAGGGACCTTGGAGGTCTTCTAGTCCATCCCCCTACATAAAATGTGAAAAATAATAATAATAATAATAGTAGTAGTAGTAGTAATAGTAGTAGTAGTAATAAATACCTCAGCTCATTTGCTTACCCAGTTCTTTGGGCTGGGTTAATAATAATAGCCTTTATTGTCATTGTACATCATGTATACAACGAAATTGGTTTAGCCTCTACTGGTGCAATCCATAACAGAAAATACAAGACGATTCTCCCCAGTGGAGCTGCACATACATTCCCGTCCTTCTGTTTTCTCTTCTCCTTCGATATTCAGAATAACAGAGTCAGAAGGGACTTTGGAGGTCTTCTAGTCTAGCCCCCTAATCAAGCAGGAGATTCCTCCAGGCAGCGTTTTTTAAGCTTTGTTTTTCCCTCTCAGGACCCCTCCCCGCTTTGGAAAATCCTGGAGGACACCCCCCACCCCCAACCCCAAAGAACTTTGCTTTGTCTGGGTTATATTGATCGATGATGTTTGCCTTACTCAGAATTGGAAGTGATGCGTTTCATAGAATGCAGATAGTCCTTGTTTAGTGACTGCCTCGTTTGGAGAAGGGCCAGTGGCAGCAAACGCGTCGATTTTAATTTTTAATATATTTTGATAAATATAACCCATATAAACCAAAGCTCTTTTAGGTTGCTTTATTTTTTTAAGGGAGAAGGGAGAGAGAAAAAAGTTTAAGAAACACAGTTAGGATTTAGTTTTTATCAACTGGGTAAAAGAACCTCACTGTCCTAGTTCTCCTACTGACATTTTCACGCCACCCATTTTCATTGGGTGTCTTCCTCATCAGGCTGTATACATACATCTCAAATATGTTTCTTCTGCAGGTTTTTTTTTTTTTTCCTTTTTGAAGAGATGCCCAAGGTGAAAAGGAGCAGAAAACCTCCTCCGGATGGCTGGGAATTGATTGAACCAACCTTAGATGAGCTGGATCAAAAAATGAGAGAAGGTGTGTGTGTGTGTATGGGGGGGAGCTGGCTTAGCTGTACGCATTACAGAAAAACTGAAAATATGTGAGAATGAATAAGCAACATTTGGTCTGTGCCGTTTCTCTCTCAGCTGAGACCGAACCACATGAAGGAAAAAGAAAAGTGGAATCCCTTTGGCCCATCTTCAGAATTCATCATCAGAAAACGCGCTATATTTTTGATCTCTTCTACAAAAGGAAAGCCATTAGCAGAGGTAAGACAAGTGGGCTCTTTCATCTCGCCTTGAAAAGATAAAACCTTGTCTTTTTTTGTTGTGTGGGGAGGAGAAAAAAACAAGTCAGCCCTTTGAGGTAGGCCAAGTCAGGAAACAGACTTCAAAAACCTGCTGGAACTCTTATTATAGGGTATAACAGAATCTTGAAAGCCTAGGAGTTTCTCCGCAACCCCCCTATTAATAGCAAAAAAAGGTAGAACAATATTGAGTTTCTTTCAGTTCTGCTTATGCAGGACAGCCTGGGGGTGGAATCAAGCAAGGAATCAACCTAGAATCCTTACATTCCCACAAGCAATTTCAGTCCAAGTCCTGTTGAATTCTATGAATTCTTGTCTAGTGCCAATTTAATGCTGTCGAGTGGATTCTTGTGTATAGGTATGAACAATAAATCAACTGGAGCTTAACGTGTTTCTTTGTGCCTTATGGCTGAGGTTATTTACTGAATTATCTGGTATTTACTGACTTCCTTCTTCAAGGCCATTTCCATGCATCTTTACCAATGTTCACCTTTCTATTTCCAAATTCTAGCTCATTTAATCGGGGGACTATATTCACCCTTTCATTTGTATCTGCCCTATGTAGAATTATACGAATATTGCATCAAAGAAGGTTACGCAGACAAAAACCTGATTGCAAAATGGAAGAAACAAGGATACGAAAACCTCTGTTGCTTACGCTGCATCCAGACCCGCGATACCAATTTTGGAACAAATTGCATTTGTAGAGTGCCCAAAAGTAAACTGGAAGTGGTAAGTCATTTGCAGCCATGCTTTTAGTGTCTACATTCTTCTCCCCTTTTATGCATATTCAGAAGTCCTATCATACATAAAATTTATGAAATTCCCATCCTATAAAAAAAATACCCCTGCTCTGAAATCAGGTTTTTTTTTCAACCACTGAAAATCCTTTTTTTCCTACTTCTTGCATAACTTTATGGTATGTTTCCACTCATCTGTTGGTTTCATTCTACAGGGGAGAATAATTGAATGTACTCACTGTGGCTGTCGGGGCTGCTCTGGATGAAAACGTTCTTCAAAAGAAACCCCAACTTTTTAGAGGTTTTAAGTGACTTGTTACCATCAAGGACTGCTCATAAGAACTATTTTTTTTTCACAACCTGCTGTCAAGATGACTCCCTTTGTATCCCGCGATAGAATTAATTAAATGTGTAAATGCAGTAATGTGTTTTCATGTCCTATGTTGTCATTGTATCTTAAAATAAAGTCTTGCCTACTTCTCCCCAAATGATAAGCATAATTCTTTGGTTTTTTTTTTTTAAAAAAAATGATTTACATGCAATAGTTCTATCAAAAAAAGTGACTAAATTAGGCACCTCTTTATCCTCTAATGATTTGAAAATATTGAGGGTCACTAATACTGATCATTAGTAAATATAGGATTCTTAGAACTCAACAACTCCCATTTCAAGCAAAGAAACCAGGGAGCTGAAACAAAATTCTATACACTGCCATGTTAAAAAACTAATTGTCCCTTTTTAATTATGTGAATAACTCTGGATACTGCAAGGTAGTGAAAGGGTAGAAAATATCACTTGCTTTGGGAATCTTTACTGAAGCCCAATTTTATTTAGTTACCAAAAGTGTATTTATATAGTCTCTTAGGTTTTCTCTATCGATGTACCCAGAAGTAGTTGGGAATCTTTGCAGCGAATATTGCTCAGCACTATCTGTACTTCCAAACACTGCTTTGCAATTTTAGGTTTCTAAATATTTTCCTTTGAAGTTATAACTATTGTTTCTCAACTTTGATGACTTGAAAATATGTGGACTTCAACTCCCAGAATTCCCCATGCTAATAAAATGGCTAATGAACAGCACAATTATCACAAAACAAGTTTAAGCTTTCCTTTAGAGTGTGAACAGGACAATAGGACAATCGCCTCCAATAAGAATTGTTAATAGGAAAATGTTATTTATTAAACAGTTTATTACTGTTCCAGATAAATTTGGGTTGCAATTGTATATACACCTAAGGGATAATTTAAGCTCCATGTGAACAGATATGTACAGAATTAAGCAATTTAAAAAACATGTCAGCATCCCATAATGAATGGCCAATATTTGCTTTATTTTAGCTCCTGGCTGCCTTGATCTTGTTCCAGCCTGGTGCCATCTTTGTCTGGTGCCGATTTCTTACATCGGTATTTTGCCCAAGGGTGTGGTGTTTCTTCCCCGGGCATCCACTTAAGCCAACGGAAATAGAAAGCTCGGAAGCCATCAATTTTCTCTAGATAATGATCCTTTTTCTGGTACTGCAAGAAGAAAAACAAATGCAAGTTATTAAAAGCACACCTTGCATCGGAATAGTCTCTTGGCAGGCAGGATGACACGAGGCCCTCCTGCATCCAAGGATTCCTGGAGGGTCGTCTTGGGCAAAGACAAATTTGAGACTTATGGGCCAGCTTTTGTTTTTAACGTTCTCCCAACTGGATCGAGGAGGCCTCCTTGGATTCAAATATTTACTCCTAGCAGTTTCATGGACAATACCATGTCCTGGTAGTCCTTGATTTACAACCATTGATTTAGTGACCGTTCAGAGTTAAAAACATCACTGAAAAAGTGACCTATGACGGTTTTTCACACTTTATGACCGTTGCAGTGTCCATAGTCACATGATCAAAATTGCAGAGTCCTGCCTGGGGTCGTGTGATCCACTTTTACGACCCCTTTTGCGTCCCCTCATGGACAAGCCATGAGAAAACCAGATTGACTTAACCACAGCAACTTATTTCAACAACTGCAGCGCTTCACTTAACTGTGGCAGGAAAGGTTATAAAATGAGGCAAAACTCACTAAACAAATGCCTCACTTAACAACATAAAATTTGGGCTCAATGCCATCAAGTCAGTATTGGTTAATTATATGAATAAAAAGCATGAATGGGGTTTTCTTTGGAGGTGAAGCTTAAAGTGAGCATTTAACTTTTCAAAAGTCAAATATGCCTAACTTCGTTTCAATAGCCATAGCAATTTAATGCCTTCCAAACATTTTACAAGAAGTTTTAAGTTTCTAACGTTTTAGGTGTAACTTAAAAATCAGCTCAAGTTTACACCGACACAAAAGACAAGAGGATAATCTTACCTGATCATAATTAGGAGGATACTGGGCTGCAAACTCCAGCATGTTAACGATAAATTCATTTGGAGCCACCTCATTCCTGCTCATGTCTTTGAGGATCTCTATGAGGTAAGTGTAATTCAGTCGCTTCACCGCTGCGTTGATCAGCGCACCGTAGATCTGCACATTGGGTTTTATTCCAGATCGCTGAAACGAATGCACAAAAAGACTCAAAAACATTTCAAAGGAAGGCGGTTGTGAAGAAAGAACGTTATCTTTGCCTCGGTTCGAATCTAGACAAAGATTGAAGCTACGGCAAATGTTTTAAGGCAGAAAATTAGTGCCTCAAAAATTTTGAATTTCACATATGTCTGCTAAAAACAATTGGATTGTTTTGTACCTTCATGTCCGACAGTAACTGCATCCCTTCTTTGTATTTGCGGCAGGCAATGGCTAAGTTACAAAATGTGTACAGATCTGGCGAAAGTCCGTTTTGCAACATTAAAGGCAGCAAGCTCTGTAAATTGAAAGAGACGTTAAGCAGCGCTGTATACATTCTCTAAAATATGCAGTAGCTCCAGATGAAGCTGACCTATCTAACACGTCATTGTAATCTTGGCCTAAATAGAAAGCAGGAATGAAAGTCTTAGAAAGACAGCCAGAAACCAGGAGGGGCCATGAGTTCTAGTCCTGCCTTAGGCTTTCAAGCTGGGTGGCCAACACGCTTTTCTCCAAACACCTCACAGGATTATTGTTGTGGAGAAATTAAAGAGGCCAATGGAGTATTAAGTATCTTTGTCGCTTTCAGTTACTTATAAAGTAATACTTTATAGGGCACTGCACACCAGAACAACTAGACACAAGGACAGTTTTTTCCCCTCTGCTAAATAAATACTTCCCTCAACACTGTCAAACTATACACTAAGGCTGCACTACAATTAATCTTCTCTTCCTTACTAGTATCTGTCTCTTCCCACTTATGATTATAACCATAAGTATCTTGTATAAGTATCTTGCTTGTATCTTTCAATTTGTATTGTTTTTGTTTCCTAGTATGATTTGATAGCTTATCAGTAACCTTGACTATCACTAAGTGTTGTATCTTTTTATTCTTGATTAAAATATTTTATTCTCCTTATGTATATTGAGAGCATATGCACCAAAGGCAAACTCCTAGGGTGTCCAATCACACTTGGCCAATAAAGAATTCTCTCTTCTCTTCTCTTCTCTTCTCTTCTCTTCTCTTCTCTTCTCTTCTCTTCTCTTCTCTTCTCTTCTCTCCTCTCCTCTCTTCTCTTCTCTTCTCTTCTCCTCTCCTTCTCTCCTCTCCTCTCCTTCCCTCCCCTCTCTTCTGTACACGTGGGATTTTTAAAAATATCAAATTAATCAATTAATTAAAAGTCTCTAAAAAGTTGAATTTGACTAATGCAGCGCTCCCATAATAGTGAGCCACACCCAGAACGGGACGCTCTTACCTTTGCCGCCTCCAGATCGGCCTTTTTGCTCTTTTTCCTGATCAACGTATTAAAAAAAGCCACGTCTGGTTTCACGTTGTTCTCCTCCATGACGGCCAACAAAGACGATTCTGAGGGGCTGTTGAGTTCCACGTTTTCGGCTAGCAAGATGAACGTCCGAATATTCCCCGACACCTTGTCATCCTTCATTTTTTTTAAGAAACCTTCCATGTTTCCCATTAGAGCCAGTCGATCGGAGGGCGTTGCCACCGTCCCCAAGGAAGCCACATGTGGGGCTGGGCTCTGCGGATCCAGCAAGTTCGGGAGAGAAACGGCGGGATCCGAGAAGGAGTTTTCTGCTCTTGATTCCGGAACCAACTGGTGCTGATGAGAGATCACCAACCTCCTGTCTGTATCGCAGTGGGATACATCGGAGGGATCGCTCGACTTCAGCTTTGCGCTGTCCTTGGCATCATCTTGGTTTCTATTAGGCCTCTCAGTTTTTGGATTGTCTCCTGGGAACATATTTTTTTCCAGAGCTTCGACATCCGATACCATTAAAGCCGGAATGTTGGCTCGTTTCTTTCTCTGACCCTTTGTGCCTGACTCTCTGCCAGGATTCAGCCTCAGGTGAGTTGGGTGTTTCTCTGAGGGTCTTAGTAGCAATTTAGAAGCCACCTCAGAGTCACCAATGCCACAGTATTTGGCAGCTGTCAGCATCAAATTGTAAGTGTACAGATCAGGTTTGAGGTTCAGCTTTGCCATCTGCTGCCAAACCTGTTTAAAAAACAACAACGATGTGATGACCCGGGGCGTAGCACAAAGGCAACACAGCCAGACAGTAAGTATAAGTTCCTTTATTAGCTCCAAACTTTGCCCCCAACGTCCCTTTACTCTCCGGTCTGGAGAAAAACCCTCCCACAAACCTGTAAGCAGACAAAACTTCCAACCATAAATCCAACAGGGCAAGATAAGGTAATTAATCCGGCAGGGCAAGCAAGATAAGGAATTCCAGAATCGAAGTAGCATGGCTGTAAATTAAACCAGTTGGGAGGATGCCAGGAACTCAGATAAAGCAGCAAACACGAACTCAGCATTTGTTCCCGACAACCGCCCCTCCTTTAAACTCCATCCCCAGGTGTGCCTTGTGAAGGGAATCGGGGCCCTTTCCTCCCTCGTAAGCCACACAACCTACGTTGCTCCCTTCTCCATTCTTCCCTGCATGCCCAAGGATGAGGAGGGGGTGGGTTTTGGTCTTCATCAGAACCCCCTCTCCCTTGTTCTCCCTCTCCCCTGCTCTGCCCAGCCTGACTTTGCCCTTCCCCAGTTTCCTCCACAGCCAACGGAGCCACTCTCCCGCTCTCTGTCAGCTGTTCCTCTTTCCTCTCAGAGTCAGACTCCGACAGGGGCATGACAAACAACAGAACCGATCATTAACTTATACACATCCGTCCGAGTTAGCATTTCTCAACTGGGACGTCTTTAAGAGGGGTGGACTTCAGCTCCCAAAATTCCCCAGTCAGCATGCACCGGGGAGGGCAGAAAGAGCTTGGTTTGTACCCACCATTGGGAGGGAGCAAAGGGCAAAAAACAGACCTGTAAAGCATAGCGGAACCCGTTCTCTTTGTCGTTTATACATCCCATGAGCAGGATGTTGAAAGTATCTGTGGTGATTTGATGGCCATTTTCCACCATTTCCTGAGGAAAGATTCCCTAATTACTCTTCAATATAAACATGTTAACAAAAGATCAGTTGTTCTGTATTCCATATATATATAGCATTCCCGGGAAACAGACAGTAAGAAATTTGTCATAACTTTTTTTTTTTTTAAATTAAGGATAAAAATTAAGGCTGCGGTCACCTGTCGATCAGAAACGGATATGCCTTAGGCAACAAAATACCATCTTCTGTTTACACCAACTCTACTAAACCACCATATGCTTTGTCTGGTTTTAGCTTAGTACATTTTGTGAAGTAGGGATATTTTATAACCCTGGTAAGTGGCTACACTGCAACATGTGAATCCTCCCTTAATTTTAATCTTGTGAAGACCAAAAAAAACGTCAGCCCATTTCTAGGAACCCATCATCCATTTCTTTGCAAATAACCAAGAGTTTCTTTTCTGGTTTATACAGACTATTCCAAAGTTGGTGAAACAACAATAAATTCTAAAGGATGTATTTCATAACCACCGTTTTTCCAACTGCAACCTCAGAAATTCCCCTTAAGCTTCTTGTTAAAACATTTGTGGAACATGTCACGGTTTATTTACACCTAGAGTCAAGCAGCATATAAATTATCATTATGGTGATTTATGCCATATTTGGAGTATGTGTATGAGGTTTCTAAGGCAGCTGATAAATACAATTTTGCAAAGAATTATAAATTTATACCAAGTGTCACTTTTTTCTTCTTTTTACCTTTAATATATCCAAGCACATGTGGAGATCCGAACACAGAGCACAGCATTTCAACAAAGCGCGATACGCAATTGGATTCAACTCTATGCCTTTTTGGATCAGTTCCTGTCGTAACTTAAGGGCGCTCTGCAGACCACTGTCTTTCCAGGGTGTCTCCGCGCAGGCGTTGAAAAGGGCCGTGTACGTGGCAATCGTAGGCGTCAGGTCTCGCTTTTTCATCTGCCTCCCCATAACGTAACAAGACAAAAAGTTTCAGCAAGGAAACGACTAAAACGACCTGTCATCTTTGCAACTACACATCGTTTAGAATGGAGGCTTTCGAACTATTAGTAAGGATGGGCGTCATTTACGTTCACAAACTTAGAAAGGGTTGCTTTCTAAGGGAAATCGTAAAGACTTCCTCGACAGATTAGAACAGGGGTCACCAACCTTTCGGACCTCAGGAAACACTAAATTCATAATTTTAAATCCAGCGGACCACTAATATGATTTGCCTAATGACTGGTTGGGGGTGGCTAGGTGGTCATGTGACTGGTTGGGGGTGGCCAACTCGATGTCACTCACATCGAGGGGCGCCTTGCCAGCCTCTACTCGCCCCTCCCCTCCCAGCCACTCCTCGCCTCCCCACCTGGGCTCCTTAGGGCCCCAACAGGAAGCAGTTGCTGGAGCTAAGCAGCCACCACGAGAAAGAGTGGGCAAAACAGCTCAGTTCAAATTGGATCTGGCCGAGAAGGAGGCTCAGCAGAAGCACCTCACTGAGGACTAGGAGCATAGGCTTTCCAAGCAGAGGGAGGACCTGCGGGAGTGCAAGGCCAGGGACCGGCGCTTTGAAGCTCAGCGGGCTGAGATGGTCAGCCAGTTCCAGGCCATGAGGCAGTCCCACTGGAACGAGGCCCTCCCGCTCTTCGCCACCAGTGGCCCTTCCCTCCAGCCTTCGCCCAAAGCTCTGCACCAGGAGGTCGAAGCAGACCCCAAGTCGGAATTTCTGCCTCCCTCCGACCCACACAAAAAGACCCCAAAGGGGGAGACTCTCTGCAGCAACACAAACGTTCATTGCACATATCCCGCCCAGGGACTGTAGTTTGAGGACCCCTGATTTAATGCAATATAAAAAAAATGCCAATAATTTTTCTACGGACCACCAGTTGGTGACTGCTGGATTAAAAACAAGAGCATTAAAACGAATAACTCGATGTCAAACTACAGGAATAACACAAATGCAGTGTTGGCAAGCAAATTTGCAGTGCTGTTTAGGAAATATAGGAGGGAGCTTCAGTGCGAAATGACACGTCAATTAAAGTTTCCAATTGAATTGGATCCCTCCAATCAGCGGATTTAAACCAGCCAATTTTTTTTCTTATTCATTTAAATCAAGCCTTCTTCCCCCCCTCCCCTCCGCCAACAAAAATTCCCTTTGAAAGAAACTTGGGGTATTTACATCATTGTAGAGCCGAAAGGCCTTCTTCAGGTACCCAACCCTGCCGCATCCACCAATCAGCACCGTGTAGTTGAACTCCTCGGGCCAGAGACGTTCTTCCTTCAGCATCTGTACCTCAAAGAGCTCAAGAGCCTCGACCAGCTGCAGAGAGGAGGGTTAGGGAAGAGGGTGAACTGCGAAACCCCACAAAGCTCAACAAGATCAAACAAGCCCGAACTAGCAAAACTGCACTGAGGCAAAAATTTGGGGTAAATACAGGGAGCCCTCGTTTTAACAACGGATTGCTTAGCAACCGTTTGAAGTTACGACGGACCGGCTGAAAAATTTAATAATCCAGTTCCAGACGTCCGATGGCTGCACGCACACATCATCGTTATCATCATCATCTTCATTTAAACGACTCCATAATCCTTTGTGGGATGGAGTCTGGGCAACTGAATGGAGCCAGCAGGGTGTTTTTACTGGCCAGATGCCCTTCCTGTCACCAATGTGGAGTTTTGTTCAGCAGATGTATTCTCAATGTGCCCAGAGAGAAATATCTGCCTCTACCTAGGATCGAACTAATAGCCTCCTGATTGTTGAGGCGAGAGCTCCACCTCTAAACCACTGCACCACTCACAGCACGCACACATAACACACACAAAAATATGAGGTCACATGATTACATTTTGGGCACAAAATAGAAGGAAGGAGTATTAGGAATGCTTTGTCACCTTGAGCTGCTTTTAAAATAATGAAGGTGGGATAAAAAACTAATAAATCAATAAGCAAACAGATTGTCTCTTGTCCTTCAAGGACATACCATATTTTTCGGAGTATAAGACGCACCTACCTTTTTTGGTGAGGAAAACAAGAAAAAGAAATCTGCCTCTGAGCAATTTTGCCTCCTTGCAGCAAACAGCACAGCCTGCTTTACTTTCAGTTTCGTTTTCAGCATAGCTTGTTTAGCACAAGGGAAAAAAAAATCTGCTCCAGCAATTTACCTCCTTGCAGCAAACAGCAGAGCCCCACCTAAAACAGCTGAGAGCAAAACAGCTGAGAGTCGGGAGGCCGATTCAATCAACTTGTGCTAATTAGGCTGTGCTGAAGCTAAAAGGAGCTGTTTTTCCTTGCTGTTTGCTTGCAAGGAGGTAACTGCTGCGAGGCAGAGGTCAAAGGGTGGGGGCCAATGGGTGGGCGGGGCTACATTCGGTGTATAAGACGCACCTAAATTTTCACCCTTTAGGGGGGAAAAAGGTGCGTTTTATACTCCGAAAAATTACGCCCTCCACCCCCATCTTTTTAAAAAAAGGCAGAAGAACACAGTCAAGGTAATGACCTTATTTTTCTTTATCAATGCTTTGCACTGCAGAAAATACCAGTATGGGGTATTCCTTCGACCCCATCTGGGTTTTATTTCTAGCTCCTCCTCGTCTTCCTCCTCTTCTTGTTTGGTTTGGAGCCGTACGGTGTGAAAATCAGCCGCCACTGCCGCCTGAGAAAAGGGCTTGGGAGGATACTTCTGAGTTAACAACCCAAAACTTTCATCAGCATCAAATTTCTCCTCTTCTTCCTCATCTTTAGAAAGCGCTTCCGATGATCTCACCATCTCCTCCAAATCTCTGTTGTGTAATTTATAGACCGACAGGGATGTGCTAATCAGTCTCCGGTTCAAAAGAGCTGTGGATTGTGGGCTTGGAGGCCGTATCCATTTTTTTCTTCCAGGAACGTCTCTGAAACAGTGCATGGAACAAAGCCAAGGACAGACCGATCCTCTCTGGGTAAATACTGCAGAGAAGCCCCGGCACATCTGCGGAGAAACCGTCATAATTTCACCTTTTTTTTTTTCTTCTTATCTCCAGATGAATGAAATCCAGAGCCAAGGAATTAGGATTTCATCTTAAAAGCGTCATGAGCTGCTTTCCTGGGGAAATCATCCGAAGTAGCAAGGATACATTTTGCAGGAGCCATCCTACGAATAAAAGAAAACATTAAGGATTAAATGACAACAATTTAAAGGCATTTAAATCAGATCTTTCAGCGAGCTTCTTCCAAACTCCTGAGGGGAAGAATCAGAATAGAGCTGGAAGGGACCCGGGAGGTCATCTAGTCCAGCCCCCTGCTCAAGGAGGACACCCTATACCAGTGATGGCGAACCTTTTCGGCACCAAGTGCCCAAACCAGGATGTGCGTGCATGTATGCATGTGTGTGCATGCCAGAGTGCCGGAAACCGAAACACCAGCTGGCCAGGACCTGCATGCCTATTTTTTGGTGGTTTTTGGAGCCATTTTCAGGCCATTTTCAGGGTGTTTTTTTGGCTGTTTTCGGGCCATTTTCGGGCCTGAAAACAGCCCAAAAAATGGCCTAACAACAACCCAAAAAATGGCCTGAAAATGGCTATGAAAACAGCCTGTTTTTTGGCTGTTTTTGGCCATTTATCAGACAGTTTTCAGGCCGTTTTCTGGAGCTCCAGCACCCGCGAAGACCAGCTTGGTGGCATGCATGTGTGCACCGGAAACCAGAAGAGGAGCTGGCGATGGCACGCGTGCCCACAGAGAGGGCTCTTCGTGTCACCTCTGGCACCCGTGCCATAGGTTCTCCATCACGGCCCTATACCATTTCAGACCATGTGGGTGTCCAGTCCCTTCTTAAAAGTCCAAGAGTGATGGAGCGCCCATCGCTTCTGAAGGTGACCCATTCCATTGACTAATCAAAAGAGCTGGAAGGGACCTTTGAGGTCATCTAGTCCAGCCCCCTGCTCAAAGGGGAGAGACCCTGTACCCTTTCAGATATGGGGCTGTCCTTAAAAGCCTCCAATGTTGGGAGCACCCACAACATTCTGGAGGCCTTGAGGGCCAGGCTCAAACCCGTCCCGAGTCCAGAAGCCACTTGGGGAGAGGCTTTGGGCCTGTCCTTCGCGCCTTCTTTCTCTCTATCCTTGACCTAGCAGCCTACCTTGCAGGGTTGTTGTTGAGGGGAAGGAGAAGCGCTTAGGCACGAGCTCCTGAAGGAAAGGCGGGGCAGAAATTAGATTAATAAACAGATGGGATAATTAAAGAGTATTATAATTTGAAAAAAAAAAAATTTCCTCACGGAGCGGCCCAGCCAGGCCTCCAACCGTCCTCCCTGCCCCCACCCCACCCCCCGCCAACCACCTCGCGCGCTTCTGTCCATCTCCCGCTCTCTCCGCCCACTAAAGGGGCGGAGCTTCTCAGGGATAGGTCCGCTTCACTTCCCTCCCCCCTCCATCGCCCAATCAGAACGGTCCCCGTTTGGAGGAGGAGGGGAAAAACCCACCTCCGCTCCTCCATTGGCCCCCCCCAAAGCGAGGGTTCGACGCGACAAACGATGCGACGCGGCTCCCAGCCTGCTTTGCGCGCAGCCCACCCACACGCATCCTGCGACGCGAACGCGACGGGACTCCCAGCCTGCCTCGCGCGCGGAGCCTGCGTTCCGATTGGCCCGTCCGGGCGGCGCGCGCCTCTTTCTCCTCCCATCCCTCCTTCCCCTCCCCCCACGCCGCTTTTTTTTTTCCCCCCTCACCTCACCTCAGGGCTGCCGGCGAGGCGGAGGCCGCGGCGGCCCCCCACTTTTTTTTTTTTTTTCCGTTCCCGTCTCTCGGCCCTTCCCTTCCCGCCGCCATGCAGGAGCTGATCGCCAACGTGGACCACATCAAGTTCGACTTGGAGATCGCGGTGGAGCAACAGCTGGGCGCCCAGCCGCTTCCCTTCCCCGGCATGGACAGTACGTGATATGAGGCGGCCCCTCCCCTCCCCTCCCCTCCCCCCCCCAGCCCTCATCATCAAAACCCTCATTAAACTGTATTTAAACAACTAATTCCCTCAACACTGTCAAACTAATTATTAAATCTGCATTACTATTAATCTTCTCATCGTTCCTATCACCCATCTCCTCCCACTTATGACTGCATGACTGTAATTTTGTTGCTGGTATCCTTAAGATTTATATTGATATTGTTTCCTGATTGCTTATTTGTACCCTATGACTATCATTAAGTGTTGTACCTTATGGTTCTTGAAGAACGTATCTTTTCCTTTATGTACACCGAGAGCATATGCACCAAAGACAAATTCCTTGTGTGTCCAATCACACTTGGCCAATAAAGAATTCTATTCCATTCTATTTATTCTATTCTATTCTATTCTACTCTACTCTACTCTACTCTACTCTACTCTACTCTACTCTACTCTACTCTACTCTACTCTACTCTACCCTACCCTACCCTACCCTACCCTACCCTACCCTACCCCACCCATCATTACCTCCTTCTCTTCTCTCCTCTCTATTCTTATTTGACTATCATTAAGTGTTGTACCTTATGATTCTTAACGAATGTATCTCTTCTGTACACTGAGAGCGTATGCACCAAAGACAAATGCCTTGTGTGTCCAATCACACTTGGCCAATAAAGAATTCTATTCTATTCTATTCTATTCTATTCTATTCTATTCTATTCTATTCTATTCTATTCTATTCTATTCTATTCTATTCTTATTATTCTACTCTACTCTACTCTACCCTACCCAACCCAACCCAACCCAACCCAACCCAACCCAACCCAACCCAACCCATCATTACCTCCTTCTCTTCTCTCCTCTCTATTCTTATTTGTACTCTATGACTATCATTAAGTGTTGTACCTTATGATTCTTAACGAATGTATCTCTTATGTACACTGAGAGCGTATGCACCAAAGACAAATGCCTTGTGTGTCCAATCACACTTGGCCAATAAAGAATCCTCCCCTCCCCTCTCCTCTCTACCCTATGACTATCATTAAGTGTTGTACCTTATGATTCTTGACAAATGTATCTTGTCTTTTTATGTACACCGAGAGCGTAGGCACCAAATTCCTTGTGTGTCCAATCACACTTCACCAATAAAGAATTCTATTCTATTCTATTCTATTCTATTCTATTCTATTCTATTCTATTCTATTCTATTCTATTATTATTCTATTCTATTCTATTCTATTCTATTCTATTCTATTCTATTCTATTCTATTCTATTCTGCTATTCAGCAATATTGGGACCGACCTTGTGCTTCTTTTCTTCACAGAGTCCGGTGCTGCCGTCTGTGATTTTTTTTTAAAGGCAGCGTGTGGGAAAGGTAAGCTGTGCCTGCAGATATATTGGAGATATATTTATTTTATTATTTATTTTGTCAGGCACGTATAAGATAACATATAAGTAGAAACACGATGGTCAAGACAGGAAATGGATACGAATCAATGGGGACCATAGGCACGTTGGTGCGCTTATGCTAATATAATGTAATATATAATATATATATAGTATAATATATATAATTATATAATAAATATAGTAAATATAATATAATATAATAATTTAGTATTGTAATGTAATAATATAATATAATATATAATATATAATATAATATATAGTATAGTATAGTAATGTAATGCAATGTGTGTGTGTGTGTGTATATATATATATATATATATATATATATATATATATATATATATATATATATATATATGTATATATATGTATATAGTATAAATCCTTCCATTTCCCTCCATCCAAGTCAGAGCTGAAGAAGCTTCTTGAGTGGAATCAAAACGCCTTCAAAGAAAAACCAGAAAGTCCAGTTGCCTCTTGAAAAAACACCTTTGGGACAGAGGGGAAGAATGAAACAATTATTTGTTCTACACTCACTTCTTCGTTATGAATCATGAATTGGCTTTTATTCTGTCTACAATCAGTATCTACATAGCGCTTGTAGATAAAAACAGACTCGCTCCCAAGTTGTGTATAAGGGGACTGTCTATCACATAAATTGGCATAATAATATGCTTATATATAGCCAGGTTTCAAGTTATGGAAATTAATCATATTTTATGAGGAGGGAGGAGAAACTGACCATGAAAAATCATTTTCTTTGCCTACATTCAGAGCCTAATTTTTAAAATCTTGGTTTATACGTTAAGCTGTCAGAATAAAAATCATATGTCAAGATGTCATAGCAGAAGTCTTAAAACATGGTAACTCTTGGTCATTATATTGGCCTAGAAGACACTATTGTAGAGAGGCTAGATTTACTGAATAAATACCTTATAAGATTTTAAAATATGCAGATTAGCTATCCCCTTGTATCCTTTGTCTATTAAGTCTGCAAATTAAAGCAGCATTATAGCGTAGAAGCATTCCTTGCAATATTTTATATATTTTTATTTTTCCCGGCAGGGGGGATGTGTCCATTCCGGCACATCAGTGGTGAAAAGACAGTTGTTTGTAAACACTGGTTACGAGGCCTGTGCAAAAAAGGGGACCAGTGTGAATTCTTGCACGAGTATGACATGACCAAGATGCCAGAATGTTACTTCTATTCAAAATACGGTAAGGGCAAATGTAATAATGAATGGCTGCTATTTAATCTTGACCTTTGCTGTGTGTGTGTGTGTGTGTATGTGTTCTGTAGTGTACCACAATGGAATCCATTTCATCCATTGTTCTGGAAAACTTTACAACAGTGAGTTTTACAATCTCAAGTTTCAGTGACTTGAGCTGTTGATGGAAGAAATGAGAGTTTGACCAGACATGCATTGGTTTCTAAGTTGGTCTGTTGGCTATTACTCTATGCTATCCCTTAGTGACATTTTGATTAGGTATTTTGAATAGTAATAGAGCAAATGATTGGTGTGCAGTCAGTCGTGCACTGATAGCGTGCTTCCTTTCACTTTTTGATACGATTCTTAATGTTTAAATTACCAGTTTCTTTACACTCCTGCTCTGGAATGTGTATTTTACACTCCTGCTCTGGAATGTGTATATGTGCAAGTTTAGCACATTAAAGAGGGATAGAATCAAGATCACGTGAAGTGTTAATACCACTTTATAAGGCCTTGGTAAGGCCACACTTGGAATATTGCATTCAGTTTTGGTTGCCACGATGTAAAAAAGATGAGACTCTAGAAAGAGTGCAGAGAAGAGCAACAAGGAGGATTAGGGGACTGGAGGCTAAAACATATGAAGAACGGTTGCAGGAACTGTGTATGGCTAGTTTAATGAAAAGAAGGACTAAAAAGAAGGACATGACAGCAGTGTTCCAATATCTCAGGGGTCGCACCAAAGAAGAGGGAGTCAAGGTATTCTCCAAAGCACCTGAGGGCAGGACAAGAAGCAATGGGTGGAAACTAATCAAGGAGAGAAGCAACTTAGAACTAAGGAGAAATTTCCTGACAGTGAGAACAATTAATCAGTGGAACAACTTGCCCCCAGAAGTTGTGAATTCTCCAACACTGGAAGTTTTTAAGAAGAGGTTGGATAACCATTTGTCTGAAGTGGTGGAGGGTTTCCTGCCTAAACGGGGTTGGACTAGAAGACCTCCAAGGTCCCTTCCAACTCTGTTATTCTATTCTATTCTATTCTATTCTATTCTATTCTATTCTATTCTATTCTATTCTATTCTATTCTATTCTATTCTATTCTATTCTATTCTTTATATTTCAAAAGGCTGATGATGAAAGGTGTAGGTGATGGTCATAAGGAAACATCTGACTTTCTTAACACTTTGTAACTGTTCTTGAAATTGCATTGATGGCTTGGTGGGCTGAAGCTGGGACTTGTCTGTTGCAGGGGAATGCAGCAACAAGGAGTGTCCATTCTTGCACATCGACCCAGAATCTAAAATCAAAGACTGCCCTTGGTACGACCGAGGTTTCTGTAAACACGGTAGGTATTCAACTTGTGACTGTTGATAGCTGTGCTGTCTTGGATACAGACTTCCCGAGCAACGGGGCCAAGCTTGCAAAAGCCTCTGGATTGACATTTGGCTCCTTGAAAAGTTATCTTCCCTTTTGAAGAAAAACTTACTTGTAGTTAAAGAGAGAGTTGTCTGAATTTGGGCCATTCTTGCTGTTTTGAAAACTCAGTTTGCCTTGCATTTTATGTTGTAGGTCCTCTCTGCAGACACAGACACACAAGGCGTGTTATTTGTGTGAATTACTTGGTAGGCTTCTGTCCAGAAGGCCCTGCGTGCAAATTCATGCAGTGAGTATTTCCCAGATCTGCCCTAAAATTCTCCACCTGGTATTAAACCACCTAAGTGTGTGCCCTTTTCAAATTCTTCCCGAAATGTCAAGCTCAAGTTTCATGCTGTCCCTCATTCACCCTCTTTAATGCTTAGCTCAGGGGTCTGCAACCTTAAGCACTCAAAGAGCCATTTGGACCCGTTTCCCACAGAAAAGGAAACATCGGGAGCCACAAAACCTGGGTGGGCGTGGCCAACTCGATGTCACTCACTTCCACCAGTCACATGACACCCCCCCCCCAGCTACGCCTACCCAGCTGGTCATTAGGACAGAGAATCAGTTGTTAAAGAACACCGGGAGCCACAAAACCCTTTTGACATCTCTCCCTCTCTCCCCCCTCCCTCTCTGTATCTCTCTATGTCTCTCTCACCCTCTCTCTGTATCTCTCTGTCTCTGTCCCGGCCGCTTCTCCATCCCCCGCCGTTGCCCTTACCTTCTCAGGCCAGGCAAGGAGTGACTGGGAGGGGAGGGCGAGGAGCGGGGCCAGCCAGTGGTGGGATCATCCAACAGGGAGCCACTGCAGAGAGCCCAAAGAGCTGCAGGTTGCTGACCCCGGCTTAACTAATTACTAGAGTTTCTGTACCTATGAAGCAGTGAAAGCCACGTTTTCAAGAGGGTTTTATTTCTGAAGCTAAGCGTAAAAGTATTCCTGGGAGAATTAGATTCTAATAGTGGATTTCTCTTTTTATCAGTTTGGTCTCCCTATCTTTCCATACGCATATGTCTTTTTTTCTTTTGAAAAACAGTCCTCGGTTTGAACTTCCTATGGGAACGACAGAGCAGCCGCCACTGCCGCCCCCAACACAGCCACAACAAAAAGTAAGCCATGCCTGCTTTTTCAGCTGCTTTGGTAGATTCATCTCCTTTGAATTTAACTTAAAAGAGAAGTGGGTCTGTTTTGAATTGTTCAGTTGTGTGCATTTGTTGATGCTAGAGCTGCTTCTCCCGTTATAGTGGCGCTTGAATTGCAGAGGGGGAGGGGAATGGACCACGGACATTCAGAGAGGAGGAGGAGGAGGAATTTTATCGTGTGCTTTTAATTCAGGGCACTGCAAGCATAGGCCAAAACCACAGATAATACTGCAATCAAATTGCCCCAGGATTCTAACACTGTACAGGAAGATATTATTATTATTCACCTCTTAAGGGAAGAGACCTAGGGGGAGGTTGAAAGGATTCACAATGTTTTCCTTGCACTGTAAGCTTATAAGGTACTTTTAAGGGAGGTGTGGATTGCTTTTGGCGCCCTAGGCCAAAGTCTGGGGCAACACTTGCGATTCTTGTCAGAATAGAGAAAACTGCTACTAAGGTGTGTAATACATATTGTGCTGGCTGCTTTCCCTTTTCAGCCAAACAACAACACGCCATTGCAAAGGTCCTCCTCTCTTATCCAGCTGACAAGTCAGAAGTCTTCCCCCAATCAACAGAGGACCCCACAGGTCATTGGGGTCATGCAGTCCCAGAACAACAGCATAGGGAACAGAGGCCCACGCCCCCTGGAACAAGTCACCTGTTATAAGGTAAGCTAAGCTATATATATAGTTATAAGGTAAGGGACGCAGTGGCTCATTGGCTAAAATGTTGAGCTTGTCGATCGGAAGGTCGGCAGTTCAGCGGTTCGAATCCCTGGTGCCGCGTAACGGGGTGAGCTCCCGTGACTTGTCCCAGCTTCTGCCAACCTAGCAGTTCGAAAGCAGGTAAAAAATGCAAGTAGAAAAATAGGGACCACCTTTGGTGGGAAGGGAAGAGCGTTCCATGCACCTTTGGCGTTGAGTCATGCCGGCCACATGACCACGGAGACGTCTTCGGTCAGCGCTGGCTCTTCGGCTTTGAAACGGAGATGAGCACTGCCCCCTAGAGTTGGGAACGACTAGCACATATGTGCAAGGGGAACCTTTACCTTTAAGCTGCCTAAGGCTGTGTTTTATGAGGGGAATGAGCTGTGCAGGGGTGAGGGGCGAGGCCGATTCGTGCAGTTCCACTTGCCAGCCCTGAATTCTGGAGCCGACACGATAATCATGTGTGTTTTCACTCTTTGAACATGGGGATATTCCCCTCCGATTTTGGAACGTGGAATTTGAGAAATGACACACTCGTCTGCTTTGTGAAAAGCGAGAAAAGTATGGTAAGATTTTTTTCCCCTACGTGAATGTTTTTAAGAAGTCTGTAGGATTGTATCAGAATATAAATAATGGGGAATGAAGGGTAATAATAGAATGGGCTGGGAAATGTGAGCTTGAAAACATCAATGCATTGTGGTGGAACTGTGTGGTATGCCATAGCTTTCTTGCTAGTAGTTATGGCAGTGCCGAATTTAGCCACGTGGATGTGAAGTTTCCATGCCCACATATATATGTGTGCTGTCTGTCCAAATGCAAACAACAGGATATAAAACAGCAGCAGTCCATTTTCACTATTATTTTGAGAAAGGCAGGTGTTGATGTTTCTAACTCTGGATTTTCAGAATGGCCTATTTAGAAAGAAGAAGGAAAAAAAGCAAAGGTTTTTCCAATTGTGAATATTCAGATTAAACCAGGGGTGGGGAATTGTGGCTCTTTTACAACCTGTGGACTTCAACTCCCAGAATTCCTGAGACAGCCAAGTTTGGCTGTCTCAGGAATTCTGGGAGTTGAAGTCCACAGGTTGTAAAAGAGCCACAATTCCCCACCCCTGGATTAAAGGATTCATTAAAATCTCTTCAGTTTTATATGTACTTTGAGCAACAATGTTTTTCTCGTCTTCTTCTTCTTAGTGTGGTGAAAAAGGACATTACGCCAACAGATGCACCAAAGGACATTTGGCTTTCCTTAGTGGGCAATGAACCAACAGACTTCACAGCATTTTTATATATATATCTTTACGAGCCGAATTCTCTCGAGTATCATCTTGAATGACTGAAACCCACCTTTTTTTTTATACCTGCACCAAAGGATTGGCCAGTGAAAGGATTACTTGATCTGCAGCTACTCTTTTTGTTTTGGCATTTCTTTGTTTTTAATTCTTAAGGCTACAACGAAGTGCCTCCTTGTTCACAGCCTGAAGAAGCAAACGTAATTACACGAGCCTTCTAAAAGAAAAACATTTGGGATAGGGATATTTTTGGTTCAGAAGGGTGGAGCTTCTCCTTCGAAAATGTTTAGCCTGTTCTTTCAACAGTCCTTGGCAGAAGATGATAAAATACGTGAGTGCGTGAGCGATTGCCCAGCTCTTGCTTTGTTCTGCATCTTTGTGTTCCTTGTCTAGGCTGGGCCAATGGCCGATTCAAGATGGAATTCATCTTGTTCGTCAGGAAGAGTGGGTCCAGTTTGTATTTGTCTACATCTATAGTTTGTACTTTTAAGGGGAAAAAAAATTTTTTTTTTAAATCGTCATGTGTAGTGGCTGAACAAATGCAGGCAGAAAACTCCAAATTATGAAAAGCGGTGTTAGGTTTATGGGAAAAATCTTTCCTTCATTCTGAAAGTGATCCAAACTATGTGCCATCGCAATGTAATTTTCATTTGCAGAGCCTACTAAAAATGATCAAAAGTTCCCTAGGAACATAATATTCTGACATCCAAAATTGTTAAATTAATTGAAAGCTTAAAAAAGAAAACAAGAAAAACAAACCCTGTTTTAGAAGTAAGCTGCAGTTCTCTATAAAAAAAGGATAAAGATCATTCTTTAAAAGATCCCCACTGCAGAATATTTTGTCATGTCATTAATTTGGTCTGGAAGACTAATTCCAGTCACAAAACTAAATTATTCTGAGAATCTGAATTAGTGTTTTCTTGGCATTCCAGACTCAAAAGAGTAAAAAAACTGCCATTTCAAAAAATAGAGAGAGCAGGGGTGAAATCCAGCAGGTTCTGGAGAACCGGTAGCGGAAAATTTGAGCAGTTCAGAGAACCGGTAGCTGAAATTTTGAGTAGTTCGGAGAATTGGCAAATACCACCTCTGGCTGGCCCCAGAGTGGGGTGGGAATGGAAAATTTGCAATATCCTTCCCCCAGGAGTGGGGAGGAAATGGAGATTTTGCAGTATCCTTCCCCTGCCATGCCCCTCAAGCCACGCCCACAGAACCGGTAGTAAAAAAAATTGGATTTTACCACTGATAAGAGATTGTGATTAACATTTCAGATCTTGGTGATGCTAGTATTAGTATCTTCCCATACTTTTTATAAGGTCTTTTGTATCCTCACTCATCTGTCTTCTAGCGTTTGAAATAAGTTCTACTAGACACAGATTGGATTATTTTATTATTGGTCTCGGCATACATTTGATACTTCGTAAGAGGAACACAGAGGCCAGTTGCCTGTAGTTGGCTGGTCACAGCAAGAGAAACTTGTATTCTTGTTGGTGGAGTCTTAGTGGTATTTTCTCCAGCGTTCTTCCTCTAAATAATCAGAACCAGTTTTGGTTAGATTGCAGTTTCCTTTAAAATTCTCAAACAGAAACTAGCTTTTATTCAAAACATTTGTACATATGGCCAACGAAATTTATGAATAAGATAATTGAACGCTGAATATTCCTGCTATTCCACTGAGGGATTGGGGGAAAAAAAAGATGGAAGAGGGCAAGCTTTTATCACCAAGTCCTGTTCTTGCAGTTACCAGTTTTCTGGGAAAATAGATTTTACCCAGGTAGTCCTCGCCTTACAACGGATTATTTATTGACTGCTCAAAGTTACAGCGGCACTGGAAAAAGTGACTTATTTTTCACATTTACGATCATTGCAGCGTCCCCCTGTGGTCACATGGTCAAACTTCAGGCGCTTGTCAACTGACTCATATTTATGACGGTTGCAGGGTTATGCGATCCCCCTTTTCCGACCTCCTGACAAGCCAAATCAAGGGGCAAAAGCCAGATACACTTAACAATTTGTGTTGCTAATTTAACAACGGCAGTGATCCACTTAACGGTGGCGAGAAAGGTTGTAAAATGGGGCAAAACTCACGTAACAAATTAGGAACAGAAATTTTGGGCTCGGTTGTGGTCGTAAATTGAGGACTACCTATACAATCTGAAAGAAAGCCTTACTTGCCACCTCTTCTATTAGATTCCAAGACTGGTCTGAAGTCAGGTGAAGTAGCGCGTAGAAGTCCTAGAACCGTGATGGCGAACCTGTGGCACGCAGAGCCCTCTGTGGTCACGCTAGCCGTCGTCCCAGCCCAGCTCCACTGCATATCCACCTCCTGCTGGCCAGCTGGAAACGGGGCACGGGGGACCCTCACATGGCACCCCTGTGCTCCGTTTTGGCTTCTAAGTTGGTACAGGAGCCTTTCCAGGCCCAAAACGGGGCGTGGGGGGTCCGGGGCGCGTGTGCAGGGTGCAAGCACAGGGGGTGCTCATATTGCATTTTGGGGGTTTGGCCATGGGCACTTGGCACCAAAAAGGTTAACCATCACTGTCCTAGAAACTTGAATTTGGCCAATGACTTTTAACTGCAGTGGACAGAACTAAATAAACTCTCCGAGATCAATGCCTACCAACCTCACAAACTCATGTAATGCTCAACAGGAATTGTGCCTTAGGCTGCCACAGCACCTCGCATCTATTCAACCATAAAACCATAATTCAGTGTGTCTTAACTCCCCCCATGCAGCAAGTGAGGAGGGGGAACTGCGTGCTTGGCTGTTTTATCTCAAGCAGTTTGTCACGTGTCCTATGAATCTCTCGCCCCTGTCCACCCCTTGCAGGAACCAGAATTTAAAACAAAACTGGTTTCAAATCCAGGTTTTTTTTTGTTTTTTTGTACATGGTAAGTTGGTTCTGCTGTATCCAGATGTGGCAGGGAAGGCCTTGAACCCAGCCCAAAACATCGACTCATTACAGAATCTTGGCACATTATGCAAAAATAGTGTATTTTTTTTAAAAACAATATTTTACTTACTGAGGCGATCATACACTACGAAGTAGCTGAAAACCACATAAGCGGATAACAACATGGCAGGGCCGCTGATGCCACATTTCTTCGGTTCCCAGTATTTTGCGTAGAACCTGTTGTGGCCTAATCAAAGTGGAAACCCACCTTAGAAGTTGAAGTAGTGGGCAGAATTCATTCATAATAAAAATGGGGGGGGGGAAGGGCGGAGAGGAAAAAAATTCACATCTAGCGGCAACGAAAATACAGGTAGTCCTTGACTTACAACGGCACTGAAAGAGTGACTTATGACCTGGTTTTTCACACGGCCATTGTAACGTCTCTGGCCACGTGATCAAAATTCAGGCGCTTGGCAGCCGATTCATATTTATGACGGTTGCATGGTCCCGAGGTCATGTGATTTTCTTTTGCGACCTTCTGGTCAAGCAAAGCCAATGGGGAAGCTGGGTTCACTTGCCACTTAACAACTGCAGCGATTCACTTGGTAACAGTGGCAAGAAAGGTCATAAAATGGGGCAAAACTCAAACATCTCACTAAGAGAAATTTTGGGCTCAATTGTAAGTCAAGAACTACCTGTCATGGACAAAAAAAGGCCAGCCTGAAGCCATAATCGGGGGGACAATTTTTGCCAGGTTTCTGGGGCTGTAACTCAACAACTTTTTTTTTTTTTTTTTTACCAATAACCATAAAGTTTTATGACTTAAATCTTTCTCAACCATTCAACCAGCAATAACCGATCAAACGTACAGGCCACGTTAAAATACCAATTTAGAAGAGCATAGAAGAGAAGCTCAAATTCAGAGTTACGACGCCCCCCCCCCCCCCCCCCCCCCCCCCCCCCCCCCCAAGATGAAGCAGTCCGGCAGCTCAACCCTTAGGCCGCAGAATTCAAACTGAATTTTTTAGTAGCGAGTCCATTATTTGGATCCATATCTGCAGACAATTCCCATCTTAAAACAGTAACAGAGTTGGAAGGGGCCTTGGAGGTCATCTAGTCCAACCCCCTGCTTACGCAGGAGACGTATACTAGGGATTTGAACTGCCGACCTTCCTGATCGGCAAGCTCAGCGTCTTAGCCAC
Source organism: Pituophis catenifer annectens (assembly GCF_029215685.1). Lineage (NCBI taxonomy): Eukaryota > Metazoa > Chordata > Lepidosauria > Squamata > Colubridae > Pituophis > Pituophis catenifer. The sequence continues at coordinate 18,034,365 of NW_027256896.1, read as the reverse complement.
CGAGCCAGGCTTTCCATTATCGTTTTATTGACAGGTCTCGACTAGGCACAGATATTCTAGCCACAGCATTACCGATGCAAATGTTAAATAATATGATTCTGAAATGCTGCTTTTGTGGAAATTCCAATATGCATCTTGTAAATTCCTAAGGAATATTGCTTACCCTCTCCCCCACAATGTAAGATTTTCCCCCCAAGTACTAACCTCTCTTGCACGATTCCAGAAAAGCTCTGGGGGTATAATTGAGTGATGCCAACCAGGTAGGCAGTTGACCCAGTTTCACATCCAGGAGCCTCAAATCTTTAATAGGTACTAAAAAAAAAAAGGATCACAAAACATTGATGGGAAGGAATGCAGCATTTAAGGAATTACCACCCAAAAAAATCCATGTAATTTACTATTGTTATCCCCGTTTTAAGTCACTCGTCAGCAGAACAAAATACTCCCTTTTCTTTATAAACTAATCTCTCCCGTTACATTATACTGAGATGGAAATTAAAGCCCAGTAAAGACATGTATATAACCTATGTATATAACCTTGCAGAGGACATGGGAGGCACAGACATTTAATCATAAAATAAATATATAAAATGTCAACCCAGTCCTGTTCGCACCATGTAAAAGTAGCATATTTCAATACTTACTAAAAAAAATAGATTTATGTCCCTTTTAGAGACTGGGAGAAAAAAAAAAAGATCCTGAACCAGTTGTGGCTGAACCTCCTTCTCTCCACCCCAAGCTAATGTAGGACGACAAATTTATTTTTTAAGAAATTATATATATACATACACACACACATATATATACATATACATACATACATACATATATATATATATTTTTCGTAAAAAACCCACTTTTCTTTTTCTTCCAACTATTGCAAGCGATACACACACACACACACATATTAAATTATATATTTTTTCGTAAAAACCCTTTTCTTTTTCTTCCAACTATTGCAAGTGATATATATACACACGCACACGTTAAATTATATTTTTTTCGTAAAACCCCCACTTTTTTTTTTTTAATTTGATTTATATGCTGCCCTTCTCCGAAGACTCAGGGCGGCTTACAATGTGCTCAGCAATAGCCTTCATCCTTTTGTATATTTATACAAAGTCAGCTTTTCTTTTTCTTCCAACTATTGCAAGTGATACATACACACATATATATTATATATTTTTCATAAAAACCTCTTTTCTTCCAACTATTGCAAGCGATATACACACACACACATATATATTAAATTATATATTTTTCGTAAAACCCCCACTTTTCTTTTTCTTCCAACTATTGCAAATGATATATATACACACACGCACATATATTAAATTATATATTTTCGTAAAACCCCTTTTCTTTTTCTTCCAACTATTGCAAGCGATACACACATATATATTAAATTATATATTTTTCGTAAAAACCTCTTTTCTTCCAACTTTTGCAAGTGATATCTATACACATACACACATATATATTAAATTATATATTTTTCGTAAAAACTCCTTTTCTTTTTCTTCCAACTATTGCAAATGATACACACACACACATATATTATATATTTTTCATAAAAACCCCTTTTCTTTTTCTTCCAACTATTGCAAGCGATACACACATATATATTAAACTATATATATTTTTCGTAAAAACTCTTCTTTTTCTTCCAACTATTGCATGCGATATATACACACACACACACACACACACACACACACACACACACACACATATTATGGGGCAGAATAGAACTTGGGGGGATATGAAAGCAAAGCTTCCCCTGCCTGACACGCTATGCACCCCCCGCCCCCCCACCGTCCTGGACTCCAAAGCCCATCAGTCCCAGCCGGCGGGGCTCATGGGTACTAACATCCCAAAAAACGCCCCCCAAACGCGCCCGGGTTGCCTCCCCCGCTTTATCTGGGAGGAAAGAGGCGACTTCCAGGCCTCCAGAAAGCCGGGGGGGGGAGAAGGGGGGGGTCACCTTGGCTTCTCCCGCCCCTCAGAAAGACTCACCGGGTGGTTCCGCCATCTTGCGGCTGCTCAAGAGATCCGCCCGCAAAGGTTGCCGGGAAGAGACAGAACGCGCAGGCGCAAGAGAGACCAAAGGTATCGGAAGAAGGTCGCTCTGTCTTCAGGGACCTCCTGGGCGGAGCTAAGCGAGGGGCGGGGCTTCGCGCAGCGCGAGAGGGCGGGGCGAGGATGGGGGGGGCAAAGTTTTTTTTTTTCCTCTTCCTTCCATTCGCTTTTTAATAGCATTAATTTAATACCGTCTTAGATTTAAACCGCTTAATGCTTTAATTTAAGAGCCTTTATCCTAGCATTTATTTATTTATTTATTTATTTATTTATTTATTTATTTATTTATTTATTTATTTATTTATTTATTTATTTATTTATTTATTTAAATTTATTTATTTATTTATTTAAATTTCTATACCGCCCTTCTCCAAAATAGGACTCAGGGCGGTGAACAGCCAAAGTAAAAAACAATACATACAAAATTTAAAAGCAATTTAAAATAATTAAATATTTTGGCCGTAAATTAAAACAACCCAATTTAAAATCAAATTAAAATTAACTCAAGCCAGCATTTGCATTCTCTTCCTCTGCCAGCCAGCTCCAAGCCTGAGATTTCCCCTTCCCCACTTTTAAAATTGGTGGTGGGGGGAGCCCTTTTAAGAGTTTTTTCCCAATAAAAATATTATTATATATAATAATATATTATATTCATATTTTTAATCCTTCTGTTGGGGGGTGCCTGGGTCGGATTGTTCCATATTAAGGCACTCAAATCTTTGCTTGCAAAAGTTTTATCAGCCACTAGATGGCACCCAAGAGACACCAAAAAAAGTCTAATTTTGCTGCCATCTAGCAGTTGCTTCCAGTAGTTCCACATCCCAATTCATCATGTAGTCCTCGAATTACAACAGTTCGTTTAGTGACCATTCAAAATTACAACGCCACTGAAAAAAAGTGACTCATAACTGTTTTTCACAGCTACAACCTTTCCAGTGTCCCCAGGATCATGTGATCAAAATTCAGATGCTTGGCAACGGGTTCATATTTATGACCGTTGGCTGTGTCCCAAGTTCACCTATGACCTTCTGACCTGCAAAGTCAATGGGGAAAGCCAGATTCACTTAACAACTGGGTTGCTAACTCAACAACTGCAGTGATTCGCTTAGCAACGGTGGCGTGTAAAGTCGGAACACGGGACGAAGCTCACGGAACCAATGTCTCACTTCACAACAGAATTTTCGGGCTCAGTTGTGATTGTAAGCCGAGGGCTACCTGTAGATTCAGGAGATCCTTTTCTTTCTTTCCATGTGGCTGCCCTGAAAATGACACGAATGGGTGCACCAAGTCTCCTAGGAATCCAACTTCTGTCAGCAAAGGATGCTTTGCTGCTTGATAAATGAGTTGCAATCATGCAGAGGTTTAGAATTTAGAATAACAGAGTTAGAAAGGACCTTGGAGGTCTTCTAGTCCAACCCCCTGCTTAGGCAGGAAACCCTACACCACTTCAGACAAATGGTTATCCAACCTCTTCTTAAAAACTCCCAGTGTTGGAGAATTCACAACTTCTGGAATCAAGTCATTCCACTGATAAATTGTTTTAATCGTCAGGAAATTTCTCCTTAGTTCTAAGTTGCTTCTCTCCTTGATTAGTTTCCACCCGTTGCTTCTTGTCCTGCCCTCAGGTGCTTTGGAGAATAGTCCCTCTTCTTTGGGGCAGCCCCTGAGATATCGGAAGACTGCTATCATGGATCTTGGACTTATGACCATTCATTTAGCAACTGTTCGAAGTTATGCCGGTGCTGAAAAAAAGTGACTTATGACCAGTTCTTGGAACTTATAACGGTTGCAATATCCCTGCAATCACATGATCAAAATTGGGCTTTGGGCAACTTTGCAACGACAGTTGGGGC